>NC_090824.1:14027500-14327500 GCF_028021215.1 Eschrichtius robustus | reverse complement strand
GCCAATGCCCAGCCTCCTCTTTCAGATTTTCCAAGTCCTCGGCCAAGTGCAAGCGTAGCTGCACAGCACAGGGCGCCAGCAGCTTCCGTGGGTCACCCTGCATGGAGCTTGGACGCTGTGGGAGACAAACATGGGCTCCAGCCGGCCTCGCAGGTCCCAGCCTTTCTTTACCTTAACCTTGAGGTTTCTCAGCCTCAGCACTGATGCTGTTTTCAGCCAGATGATTCTTTGTTGTGTGGGGCTGTCCTGTGCATCGTGGGGTGTCCTGTGCATCCCTGGCCTCTACCCTCTAGATGCCGGTAGCGACACTCAACGGCAGTTGTGAGAACCCAAGCTGTCTCTAGGCTTTGCTGAATGTCTCCTGGGGGTCAAATCACCCCGGGGTTGAGACCACTGTCGTCATATCCATGTTTCCTTCCCAATTTCCGGCCTTGTGACCTACAGCAACTTCAGGCCCACTTTCACACGCAGAGGCGAATGACTCAGAGACTCCTTGAGACCTCGCCGCCAGCTCCCACGGTCACAGTGTAACCCCCCAGTCAGTCCCTTATCTCGTGTTCCTCAGGGCTGTTCCGCTCAGGGCTGCATTATGACGTTCATGTGCCCCTTCCTCTATAAAAAATAAAAGATGATATGCAAAGGCTATTTTGGTACAAAAACAAATACTATGTAGGCTGGATTTATTATTAGATATTCATTTTTATACTCATTTTAACTAAAATTAGAGCTTTTGTGGGCCCCTGCAAGGAAGGGGGAGCCCTAAGCATTGTGTCTTTGATAGAGGAGTTGGCCCTGGGCCTGCTTCTTCCCCCAGAGCCTAACAGGTGCCTCTCACTTCCCACAATTATCTTCTTTGTAATCAGAACAAAAACACATGCAGCAGTGATTTGCTTCTTTCAAGACCAGCTTGAGTTCAGGGGAGGAACTCCAAGTACTCGAGGCTGCAGTCAATGGGAGCAGGGCAAAATTGGGCGAAGGCCCTCCATGAGTCTGCCTCTTAGCCCACTAGCTGGACCAACAGAAATGACGGATGCAATTTAGGGAATTCGGGGCAAAAGATGAGTGTGAAATAAAACTCCCTTTTAAAAGCACATCAAGGAAAACACGTGTGTCTCAAGGTGAAATTGTAGACATGTGTTTGCTATGTATTTTCCATTAGATTGTTAATAATTGGATATAAATCATCCAGTGCAATCAGATGGACCAATCCCGGGGTGCCTTTCCCCACCAGTGACGACTGTTTCTGATTAGCATGGAGCCCCCTGCCCTGACGAACAATGCTCTCTTCTCGGGCCCGTGGAGGACAGGAAATTAAGCCATCAGGTATCTTGCCTATTATTCTCACGCTATCCTCAAGCTGTAAATCCATCAAATATGAAAGGCAGAAATATAAATTGGGGCCAAACAGGAGGAAGTTGGAGATGCAGTTTTATTCCACACGTCTCTCAGAAAGTTTGTCCACAAATGTTCAGTATTCACTCTGGAATTAAAATACCCGCTTTACAGCAGATGTTTTATAGACGGGCACCACTGTAGATGGCAAGAAGTTCGTTATCAGAGCACCAAATATCTCCTTTAGCAAGAACTCTGCTTTTATCTATGGAAATATCAGGAAATCATTTTGAGTCGAACAACCAAAATAAAGGCAGTGGAGTTTGAGATAAATGTTAGGAAAACTGCGTAAAACATTATATCAAAACCCTCGGCACTGTCAAAAAGATTTCTGAATCCGATGAGTAGCTGAAGAAGAGAATTCAATTGCATTTTTTCACTTTGTCTGCCAATTTTATAGCACTTCATTTAAAATGGAATCTCTAAAGAATCAATTCAAATTAGCTTTACAGTTTTCCCCCAAAGAATCTGCTTTAAAATAAATTGAACCGGAGCATGTGACATAATATGTAAGCATAAAATTCATGTTAACTAGTCCGACGGAAAAAAGTTCTCATAATAAGGAAACAAATAATCTGCACGTGACTGAGCTAAAAATAGTCTTTAGACTGTCAGTTTCAAAATTGAACAAAAATAGGGAGAGTTGTTATAATAATGATATGGCACATTTCCTCCTAATGAAATGGCCTTGAATTCTGTAATAAATTACAGAAAGAGAATCCTCTGGGCAAAAAGAAAAATACCAGACATGAGTTGCTGTCATAAATAGAGCGACAGCAATGCAAATACCTTCCAGCTGGGACTGAGCAGCCTCTGCTGGAGGCTTCATTACTGAAGACAGGGCTGAGCTGGGGTGAACAATAGAGTGAAGATGATCCTTCATCATCTGTGGCCCCCGTTTATAAAACAGCTTCTGCTGCTGTATTTGCTTTGTTTTGATCAGGTATATTGAGTATAAATATTTATCTGAAATCTCTTTATAAAGTTTATTAGGAGTCTTAGGCTCCTTGAGAATAGGGACAATAGCTTATGTGACTTGGTAACCACGCGTACCTATCACAGCATCTGACACGTGGTAGGAATCCCATACGTGTCTGAGGGAGGAACATAAGAATGAATAAATCAATGAATCAATTTAGCGTTAAAATCACATTAAACTTAGTTATTATACCTTTAAAAAATTTTTTACAGTTAAGTTAGGAAATGTACTGTTAGTTTAATTAAGGAGGGGATAGTTGGGTTGTGGTGATTTTTTCTTCCTCTGTTGAAATCAAGAAACAAATACTTAGGTTTATCACTGAATAAGGCTTGATGGAGATTCTTTTTTTTTTTAATTTAATTTTTTAATGTATTTTATTAAAGGACAGTTGATTTACAGTGCTGTGTTAGTTTCTGGTATACAGCAAAGTGATTCAGTTATACATATATATAATAGTTTACATCTGCTAATCCCAAACTCCCACTCCATTCCCCCTCACCCTTCCTTGGCAACCACAAGTCTGCTCTCTATGTCTGTGAGTCTCTTTCTGTTTTGTAGATAAGTTCATCTGTGTCGTATTTTAGACTCCACATATGTGATATCATATGGTATTTGTTCTTTTTCTGACTTACTTCACTTAGTATGATAATCTCTACATCCATCCATGTTGCTGCAAATGGCATTATTCCATTCTTCTTTATGGCTGAGTAGTATTCCATTGTATATATGTACCACATCTTCTTTATCCATTCATCTGTTGATGGACATTTGGGTTGTTTCCATGTCTTGGCTATTGTGAATAGTGCTGCTATGAACATTGGCGTGCATGTATCTTTTTGAGATATAGTTTGGTCTGGATATATGCCCAGGGTTGAAATTGCTGGATCATATGGCAACTCTATTTTTAGTTTTTTGAGGAACCTCCATACTGTTTTCCATAGTGGCTGCACCAGTTTACATTCCCACCAATAGTGTAGGAGGGTTCCCTTTCCTCCACACCCTCTCCAGCATTTGTTATTTGTAGACTTTTAAATGATGGCTATTCTGACCAGTGTGAGGTGGTACCTCGTAGATTTGATTTGCATTTTTCTAATAATTAGCGATGTTGAGCATCTTTTCATATGCCTATTGACCATTTGTATGTCTTCTTTGGAGAAATGTCTATTTAGGTATTGATGGAGATTCTTTAAGGCCCTGACTGAAAGTAACCATACATGAGAAGTTTATCTTAATGGGACCCAATATCTTGGAATTCAGCTATGTCTTGAAGTATGGGCCAGTCCCTCTTTCCACAATACCCATTTGAGCTTCCTTGCTTTTCCACCTTACCTATCCTTCCATTCTTCAATCCACCCATGCATCGGTCTATAGCCATCTATCTGATCATCTGTCCATCAAATACTTAGGGGTACAGTGATGAACAATAATAAGAGCTAACATTTATTGAGTACTTACTCTATGTCAAACACTGTTATTAACACTTTATGCTAATTAACTCATTTAATCATCCATCATAGGCTTCTATGAAGGATGTACCATCATATTCCACACTTAACATTCAAAGCAACTCAGGTGCAGTGAGATGAAACATCCTGTCCAAGATCACATCACTAGGAAGTAGGGGAGTCGAGATTTGAACCCAGA
This sequence comes from Eschrichtius robustus, assembly GCF_028021215.1. Classification (NCBI taxonomy): domain Eukaryota; kingdom Metazoa; phylum Chordata; class Mammalia; order Artiodactyla; family Eschrichtiidae; genus Eschrichtius; species Eschrichtius robustus. Next base: position 14,323,485 of record NC_090824.1, on the reverse strand, counting down.
GGGTCTGGCTCTAGAACTACCAGTCTGCTGCACTAATTAGGCAGAAATTCTCTTGACCTTCACAAACTTTATATTCTAGGGGGAGAAACAGAATTTAAACACATAATTATGTAATTTTAACCGTTAACAACTGCTTTGAAGAAAAAGTATAGGTGTTACAAGAGTATGTAAAAGGGACATGTAGCCTAGTCTGAGGAATTCAGGAAGGCCTTGCTGCTGAGGAAGTTGACCCTTGGGTTGAGCCATGAAGGGTGGGTGGGTGGTGAAGCATAAGCAGGAAAGAGTGTTCAAGGCAGAACAGCATGTGCAGGGGAAAGAGGTATCTGTGCTGAGGACCCATGGGGCCTTTGGTGTCTACTGATGTCAATATGATCAAAAGCCAATTCTAACATGAGCCTCTTCTGAGGCTCTCCATCCCACTGACTTGCACCTAGGTAACCCAGTTACAGAAGGCAGACATCTCCAGTTAAGAAGACAGCCTTGTCATCTTCTCCCTCACCCAGTGCCCAGCATATCCACTCTTGCCATCCAGTGCCACCAAATTTAACCCACTGTCCCCATTGATCTATCAGATCCACTTGTTTCTTTCTGATCCCACCCCACCTCCTGAATACAAGCCACTTTCATTTCTTGCTTGGATGCCTGCAGCCTTCTCCTGTATCCAGCACTCTTCCAGAATGCACTCCAGAACCCCTCACATCCGTTGTCCACACCGCGGCCAGACTGATAATTTCCAAAGGCAAATCTGGTCATTCCACCTCTGCCCTCACTAAAAACCTCCGATGGTCTCCCATTGCTCTCGAGAAAAAGACAAAATTCCCTGCCCTGGTTTAGAGGGCCCTGCATGGCCTGGCTGTCCCCACTGACAATGTCAGTGTCATCCTAGCCCCATGCCGTGTCTCACAGCTCCTCAGCCACCATGGTTGCCTCCCCTTGGTCTCTGCTCCCTGCCATGCCCCTTCCACCGGGAGGCTTGGCAGTGCCCTTCCCTCTTCCTGGAATGCCTTTCCCCTCCACTGTGTTTAGTTAGCTCTTAATCATCCTTTAGATTCCCATTTAATCCTCAGCAAGCCCACCCTATGTCTCTGCTTGGGTACCCATTAATATCTGACCTTTCCCCATTAACATCTCCGTCTGAACCAGATTACTCTCTGTTATGGCTGAATCGTGTCCCCCAAAATTCGTATGTTGAAGCTCTAACTCCCAGTACTCCGAATGTGACTGTTTGGAGATAGGGCCTTTAAAGAGGTGATTAAGTTAAAATGAGGCTGTTAGGGTGGACCCTAATCCAATCCGACTGGTGTCCTTGTAAGAAGAGGAGATTTGGACACAGACATGCACGCACACAGAGGAAAGACCATGTGAGGACACGATGAGAAGTCTGCCATCTGCAAGCCAAGGACACAGGCCTCAGATGAAACTAAATCTGCTAAAACCTTGGTCTTGGACTTCTAGTCTCCGGAAGTGTGAGGCAATAAATCCCTGCTTTTTAAGCCACCCGGTTTGTAGTATTTTGTTATGGCAGCCTGAGCAGACTAACCCTTTCTTTCATAGAAGCTGTCATAGTTAAAGTTAGTTGTCAAAATTAGTTGCAACTTAACTTTCATTTCACTATTTGATTGCTGTCTCCCTGATAAGAATGCAAGCTCTGTAAGGACAGGAACTGGGTCTGGTTTTGCCCACCATGGTATCGCCAGAACCTGGCACAGTGCCTGGCATATAGTAGGTGCTCAGTAAATACTTGGGGCATGAATGAATGGACAAGTAAAAACATATGAGTGAGTGGACGAACACACATGGAGAAGAAACAGTAATTACACAGTGGTTTTACCTTTGGAAAGATTCACTTTGGGCCTGGGCTGCGTCTGGAAGCAAGGGCACCTTGTCCTGGCTAATATGAGTATTAACATGCATTTATGCAATTTCACTAGATACAGCAAATTCCTGGAATTTCAAGCTTTTAGTCCCTCAGAGCAACACTGTTCAGTGAAATTTAATCTCATGGATTTTATTTTTAAAGAGGCAAATAACTCTCTCTAGGGTAAAAAAAAAGATAATTCTAAGAGACATAAATCCAATATCCTTGCAATTGGAAGAAAATATCTTGTTTGTATCAAACCATGATAAAAAAGGGCATGCTTGATTAACGGCATGCTTGATTTCCGCTTGGAAAATGTCCTTGCTGGTTTCCACGGGACAATGACACAGTGAGAGCAGCGTGGAATCACCACACAGGAGGGAGGGTGGGACACACGTGAGAATTTGTTGCAGTTTTAAGAGGAGTCTTCTTTTCTGAGAAACTCATTATTCACTTAATTATTCATTCTGTTTATTTACTGTAGAGTTATTACACATAAATATGGTGCAAATCCCTGGAATCCTCAAACACCAGATGCCAGTTTCCCTCTGCAGTCCCAAAAGACATAGCCAAGCCATCACTGTGAGAATTAAAACAACAACAACTAAAACCCAATTAAAATTGTGCCAGCATGTTCATTTCCAAAATAAAAACCCTGGGAATGAATAAGCTTTTAGTCACTCCCCTGACTGCTTCTGCAAAAGAACAAACACAAAAAACTTTAAACTAAAACTGGCATATAATTAGTATTTAAATCACAGTTACAATGAACCTCATATCTGCACAGAAAGGGCATTGGCTAAGTCAACGTCGTATTATTTCTCCCATTTTCAAAAATCACGTGATTAAAGAAAATGGCATTTCGCTTTTCAGAATTTCTATGTGTCTGGCCAAAGCCCAACGATGGCGGAGGAAGAAGCCAAGATGGCGACATGAAGTTTGGGGTCTTGGAATCCACAGGTTACACAACCTCTTCCTCCTCATGATGTGAGGGGGCCTCACACCCAGGTGCGTCTCACCCACCTGAGTATAAGACTGGGCACAGGAGGGGATGAACACGCAGCCCATGTTCTTGGAACAAAGGCCAACAGAGCACAGAGGAGGCCTGTCTCCTTCAAGAAACTGCTGGGAGTGCAGGGAGAACCACACGACTGAGGGCAGTGCAGGGCTGACCGCGGGGCTGGAGGACGCGTGTGTGTGTGTGGGGCAGGAGAAGAGGTCGGGTGTGTGTGTGTGCACGTGTTTACAAGTCACCAGTCCTCAGGTGATACTGGCTCCACGAAGAACCAAGTGGACTTTCTGATGAGCGGGTGGCTGTGGTCACCTCCACTGGAGAGTCGCAGAGTGATGGGAGATCTGTCTGGCCTGCTACACCCATACCAAATCACAGTCTGCCCAGGGGGGCACTGTGAGACCCGAGGTAACCTTGGAGGTGCAGGCAAATGAGTGCATTAGTGGAAATACGTGAAGGTCTTCTGGATAGGCCAGAGGCCTGCGGTGCCTCCCCTAACCCAGAGCTCAGACCCGAAAGGCCAGGGGTCTCCATTCTCAGCGTTGTGGTTATAAGGGCGGGCTCAGAAGACAGGCTGTCCAGGTTCATATCCCAGGTCTGCCACTGACCTTCACTCCTCTGTGCTTTTTCCCCATCTTGACAATAAGGATAATGCCTCTGTCTTAGAGTTGGCACAAGAATTATCTGTGATAGTGCGTGTGAAGTGCTGACAGCAGTGTCAGCCAATGGCAGGCATCTACTAAACACTGGTTTCTACCATCAGTGCTGGTACGTTCCAGTCCGTGTGGCAATTTATCACAGGACTGAGCTTTGTGGTAACACTGTTGTTTTCTACTTTGTATTTCCAAGGCAGCTGATAAACTGTTCGTTTCACTCCTGAGCAACAAGAATGTTGCTATTCCTGGCACCTCAGATTAAAATAAGTTCATTGCCTCCTGTCTCACAATGCCCATGGCCATTTTTGTTACCTGTTGCAAATATTTTCTAGTCACGTAGCCTAATCTGGGGCCTTTTTGCTGAGAAGGCAAAAACATTTTCTAATCTTTTTGGCAACCACAGTGTAAAGTATCAGGTCCACAAAAACACAAAAGGTCTTCATTACTAATATATGGAATAGGAACTCTGTATAATATTTCATTATTGCTTTCTTATTAACATAACATTAATAATCTGTTGCTGCTTTAACAATTCCTGGGCATGAAAGCCCGGTATATTAAGTTATGGCTAAGATTAGATATACTAAACAGTTACCTCCATGATATCATGAAAGAAACATGATAGAGCTGAGAAAATCAATTTAAATTAAAATAAAATCATTCTGTCTTATGCTTCAGTTTTCAAGGCAGCTGCTCTTAGATCAGCTCTGACGTGATCTCACTATCTGAGGTCTGAAGTTAAGTGGGTGCACCCCAGGCCCTTCCTTCCGGGTGTTTCAAGTCGAGTTGCTCAGTGTCTTCACTTGGGTGGGACAGGGGTGAAAGGGGAGATGAGGAAGCAGGGGCAGAGGGAGTGGAAAGTTAAGTGTGTGGCTTATGAGTTTACAGTCACACCACCAGTCAAGTTAGGTACCAGGGACGGTAAGGTGGCAGCATGTTCATAAGACATAAAAACATCGAACTGGAAGATCGCTTAGAGACAGCTAATCAATCATTTCCCAAAGTATAATCCATGGAACATTAGTTCTTCAAGACGGCTCTCTCTATATCCTCACGTGCACATAAACACACACACACACACAAACACAGAATTACACGGTCCATCAAATAAGTCTGAGAAACTCTGCATTCTACCCATTCCTTGGAGTGCCATAACGGACTTCAGCATTTTAAAGTTTCTGTGAACTCCTACAGTAAGAAAACACCCATTTGTCATGCTTGACCAAGTATTTCCTGAGCTTCCTTGGCCACGGCACCCTTTGTTCATATAACACTTATTTACGTCTAACAGGCAATGAGCAATCTTGTCTAAGTCAACCTCCTCCTTGAAATTGATGAGGAAGAGGAAACTGAGGCCCAAGAAAGGTGTTTGACTTGCCAAGGAGCATCATTCAAACACTGAGTGGAGAGGGGAATTCACATCTTCGGATTCTTAGCTCTGCCTCTCAGAGAAACTTCCCTCTCATTCAGCAATGTATGCAAACCCGTCTTGCACAGGCACGGCGCCAGACACTAAAGACACAAAGATAAAAAATGGTCCTGGCTTCGGGAAGCTCGTAGTCCAAAGCTGGAGGCGGAATGGAAGTGCAGCGACCACACTACAGTGTGAGGAGAGCTCTGAAGTGACTGCTGTGGGAGTGGGTCCAGAAGAAAGTATGACTCATCTCCTAAGGGGTTAGGAGTTAGTTGTCATACAGGACGTGAGGTTGGCATGGGGCCTTGAAGGGTGAGCAGGAGTTTGCCTCGGAATGTTTTTATCTCCCTCAATCCCTTTCTAAGGAGTCCCCACAGTAGCTCCCTTGTGTGGGATGATGTTCGCATAAATCACCACAGGATTCTGTCACCTGACTGGACCAGGATCAGGGCCCCGGGGCGGCCAGTCCAGAGGCTGGCCAGCACACTACAGGAGTGTCTAGGGAGTGCTGTCCAACAGAACTCTGTGCAATGATGGAAATGTTCTCTTTGGCGTGGTTCAACATGGCGGCCACCAATCATAGGTAGTTATTGCACACTTGAAATATGGCTACTGGATATGGCTATCCAGTGAGGAACTGAATTTTTAACCTTATTAAATTTTGATTAGTTAAAATTAAATTTAAGTAGTCACATGTGCTGGTGACTTTAGACAGCACAGCTTTAGACTGATTAACAGATTCACTTTGTGATTCCAATTTAAAATACAAGTTGGGGGACTTCCCTGGTGGTCCAGTGGTTAAGAATCTGCCTTCCAATGCAGGGGATATGGGTTCGAGCCCTGGTCGGGGAACTGAGATACCACATGCTGCGGGGCAACTAAGCACGCACGCCACAACTAGAGAGCCCGAGCACCGCAACTACTGAGCCCGCGCACTCCGGAGCCCGCGCGCCACAACTAGAGAGAAGCTCGTGTGCCTCAACGAGGAGCCCGCACACCGCAACGAAAGATCCCACATGCGGCAACTAAGACCCAACACAGCCAAAATTAATAAATAAATAAATATTTTAAAAAAATACAAGTTGGTTTAGACTTACGATTTTGAGTTGAAATTCGAGTTTACAAATACTATTGAAACATTCAAGAGACTTAAGACATCAGATTATAGAGTTTACTTAATTATACTTAAAACTTATTTAAATACATGGGAAGATGTATTTGTTCACTAGAGAACTGAAGGGCTTAAAAGCGAATTGATTCAAGGATTTGAAAACATTAAAAATAAGTCCTCTGACCAGTGGAATTAGCTAGAAATCAATAACAAAAACTAGAAATGCCACATCTTTTGAAAATTTAACAACTCATTTCTGTACAGCCCATGTGTCAAAGAAGAAAGTACAACAGAAATTAGAAAATATTTTGAACAAAATATTAATGAAGACAAGACATACCAAAACCTGTGAGATGCAGCTAAAGCAGGGCTTAGATGACACTTATAGTCTTATAAGTATTAGAAAAGAAAAAAGGCTGAAAATCTACAGTACAGTATTTGTCTTTCTCCGTACGATTTATTTCACTTAGCATAGTGCTCTCAAGATCCATCTATATCGTCACAAGTGGCAGCTTTTCTTCTTTTTTTTATGGCTGAATAATATTCCATTGTATGGGTACAGATACAGATATATTTCATATTTTCTTTATCCACTCATCCATCGATGGACACTTAGGTTGTTTCCATGTTTGGCTATATTAACATATTAACAGGCTTTCTGAGACTGGCCACAGGGAGAATCTAGGAACCATACCTGTGGGTTTTCTCAGTGCTGTAGGAATTATGAAGTTCAAAAGACATGCAAAGGGCTTTCATTTCGACAGGTCCAAAGCTAAGGGATTTCTTCCTTCGAAATGTATATTGCAAGCAGTACTATAGGAAAGCTAGGCACTTTTGTTTGTTTGTTTTTTGAGGCTCTCCAAATGCAATTCAAAAGCAGATATATGAGGTCTCTTCTTTGTCAGAAATCAACCCATATAACAGGTTGTGAGCATACGTCCCTATGGCAAAAGCCTGACCCCAATGGGACACTGTTGAGAGTTCAGAGTCCTATAAAGTTGCCATTAAGTGGTGGTTTTCCATTTTTTGCTAATGTAGCCTATAACATTATTTTGAAAAGCTATATATAACCCCTTTATATATTTTTAATTGACATCTAGACTTGTATTATAAATTTAGAGTGGCAAGGGATATAATTTCCACCATACAGTAACACCTGAAAATTTTAAAATAAACTTTTATTTTAGAACAGTTTTAGATTTACAAAAAAAAAATTGTGAAGATAGTACAGATTTCCCATACACCTCACACCCAGTTTCACCTATTATTAACATTTTACATTAGTATCATACATTTGTTATAATTAATGAAACAATTTTGACATTACTATTAACCAAAGCCCATGCTTCATTCAGTTTTCCAGGGTTTTTATCTAATATATTTTTCCTTTTCCAGGATCCCATCCCAGCTATCACATTACATTTAGCTGTCCTGTCTCCTTAGGCTCCTCTTGGCTGTGACATTTCTCAGGCGTTCCTTGTTTTTGACCTTGACAGTTTTGAGAAGTGCTGGTCAGGTATTTTGTAGAATGTCTCTGAATTAGGATTTGTCTGCTGTTTTTCTCATGATTGGACTGAGGTTGTGGGGTTTGAGGAGGAAAGCCAGAGAGGTTAAGGGTCATTTTCATCACATACATAAGGGTACATAGTATCAACAAGATCTATCACTGTTGATATTGACCTTGATCACCTGGCTCAAGTAGCGTTTGTCAGGTTTCACCACTGTTAGTCTATGTCTCCCTTCCATACGGTACCCATTGGAAGAAGGTCACTATCTGCAGTTCACACTTAAGGAATGGAGAGCTATGCTCCACCTCTCTGAATGCAGAGTATCTACATAAATCATTTGGAATTCTTCTGCAAAGGAGATGTGTCTCAACTCTGCCATTTATTTATTCAATCATTTATTTGAATCAGTGTGGACTCATGGATATTTATTTTATACTTTGAGTTATAATCCAATACTACTTTATTTTGTTACTCAAATTGTTCCAGCTTTGGCCACTTGGAGCTCTTTCTATTGGTTCTTGTGTCCCTTTGATATACCCCTACCAATGTAAGTTGTTTTCTTTTAAATTTTGTTTTGTTTTGCTTTTTGAGCACTTCCTCACTTTCTGGCTCATCTTGCATATTTTACCACACTAAAAAAAAAAAAATTCCCTGTGCTTTACCTAGTCAACCCTCCTCCACCACAAAAAACCCTTGATAATCACTGGTCTTTTAGTCATCACTATAGTTTTGCCTTTTCCAGAATGTCATATTGGTACCATACAGAATGTAGCCTTTTCACACTGGCTTCTTTCACTTAGAAATATGCATTTAAGATTCACCCATGTGTTTTTGTGGGTCAACAGCTCATTTCTTTTAATCACTGGATAATAATTCCATTGTATGGTTGTATCACATTTTGTTTATACACTCATCTCCTGAAGGACATCTTGGCTGCTTCCAGCTTTGGGTGATGATGAATAAAGCTGCTATTAACATTCTTGGGCAAATTTTTTTGTGGAGAGAAGTTTTCAAATCAGTTGAGTAAATATGTAGGTTCATGATTGCTGGATAATCTGGTAAGACTATGCTTAGCTTTGTAAGAAACTGTAAAACTGTCTTCGGAAGTGGCTGTGCCATTTTGCATTCCCACCAGCAGTGAGTGAGTAGAAATTACTGAACTGAAAGTTAAACTGAGGGAGGAAGAGGGGGAGGAGGAGAACAGAGAATGACAGAGATGTCAGATAACATCGTCGGCATAACATACGTGTAACTGGATTCTGAGAGGACATTCTCTTCAAGGATGTCATAAAAGAAGTGTTTGAAGAGATAATGGCCAAGAGGTTTTCATATTTGATAAAATACATGAAGTATGCTGGAATTTTGGTTTCTATTTGTAGTGGGGGGGGGGGGGTGGAATCTGTTGACACAAGGACATCAGTTAAAAAGCAGGTCAGATAGAACCCTGGATGGCTCAGTGTATATAATTCTATCTATGGATGTGATAGGGATAGTAGAAACAAAGGCAGGAAGGGCGGGAGGGAGGGAGGAAAGGAAGGAAGGAAGAAAGAAAGGAAGGAAGGAGGGAGGAAGGGAGGGAAGGGAAAAAGGGGGAAAAAAGAAAGACAATGAATAAACCTCATTCCACAAGCAGTCCAATATAAGTAGCAGTAGAGAATGCTTGGTAAAGAAGTTGACTCAAGCACTATTTCTGCCATGTTTAACCTTAGAAACATCATTTAAAGTCAAGGTTGGCTTCCTTCTTTAAAACAAAGAAGATGACCAAACCTGGCTTCTACTTTACAGTGACTATTATTATAATACTTGCGATGTACTTCCAGACCCTTGGTCAATTTTTTGGTAAAAATTTAATATTATTGAAATTGTTCTTCCTAATGAATATACTACAGCAAACCTAACTGCTTTGTTCTCCTTTGAAGTTTTTTTCCCCCCGCCAAGGATCAGTAAATCATAAAATAAGGAGTATATTTGGATTTCAGTTTATGTTTTCATATAAATTAATCTGCATTTTCTGTGAAGTTAGAGTAATGTTCTTTTTGATTCACACTTCTGAGCATTTTACCAATTTAGCAATCTAAGAGAAATTTAGATTGAACACCCCACATTTTATTATGTTAAATTGTTTTCAGCCACTTTTGAATCCACGTGGCCAAGCCAATTTAAATTTGTTTTGTAAGAAAGGTCACTTTGTGAGCTGCTATCCCTAATGCCATTACATTTCCATTTATGTGGGTTTTAACTGTCTAATTCTGCAGTTCTAAACAGATTTCTCAAAAGTTACAAGCTAAGAAAAAGGAAAGCAACCGTTTTTATTAACCCTAAATTACAATTCCGTAAGTGAAACGTGAACCCCAAGTACCGTGACTGTTGAAAACTGTGGTTTAGAATTTACACACATAAGTGAGTGTTGCCCAATGAGGATGCACATCTATTTCAAAAATGCTTCCATTGTTCAGAGCATTTCTAGAAATCCTCTTTGAAAACCGCCTTTAGAGCTGGCAGCACATTTTAAAAGATATTGTCTCTGGTGGCAAATCTTTGTCTTTTGAAAGTGGATTTGATTAATAACCCAATGTAATTTGGATTAAGCTTGGTGATGTGTAAGATGGGAATTAGTATTTAATACCTACCATGTGATAGAAGCTTGACCTGGGATGGCCAATGAATCTGGATAAACTCATTCTGGGTCAAAAACAAAGTGTGACCAAAGAATACGGACCAGTGTCATAGATGATTTTCCCACTGGAGGTGATGTAGCATAATAGCAGTTATTTATGCTTAGTCAGGCTGACAGGTTTGGATCTCCACCCTGACACTCCACCCATCGCCATCACCTGGCCTGAGCCACGTTACTTAGACTCTCTGAGGTGGTTTCCTCATTTATAAGAGAGGATGCTAATGTCTATCTCATCAATTTTCAAGAATAAAATAAAATAATACAAAATACCCAGCAAAATTGACCCCCCTTTCCCCCCCTGAAGGTGACAATGGGGAAGGAAAAATATTCATTAGGACACTAATATACCTAAAATAGATAACTAATGAGAACCTACTGTATAGCACAGGGAATTCTACTCAATCTTCTGTGGTGACCTAAATGGGAAGGAAATCCAAAAAAGAGGGATATATGTATACATATAGCTGATTCACTTTGCTGTACAGCAGAAACTAACACAACATTGTGAAGTAACTACACTCCAATAAAAATTAAAAAACAAATTCACTAGGATGAAGGTGGCCCAATGTTTTTTTAAATGGAATTTTATCTTATGGTGTATTTCCCTATTACCTCATCAGATATGAATTCCAAGGTTATTTGTTAATTTTCTATTTGGGGCAAAGATCTAGTTGTTATTTTGGTGTTTTTAGGCTAAGGGACTTGTATGTGTGTGTGTGAGTTGCCTGGTTGTGGGATGGTATGGTAGAGGTACTTGTGAAAGATAAAGCTGAACAGACAAGTGGAGACAAGACTGTAGAGGGCTTTGAATGGCACATTAAGGGTTAGACATGACCCAATAGAAAAGATGGCTATTAAAGCTTTTGAGCAGAGAAAAAAAACCCAAAACAATTCTATTTGTGCTTTGAGAAGATAACTGACATGCTGGACTAAATTTCATGACAATGGGGTCTATTTCTTACTTATCACCACACCCTTTACTCATCTTTATAGCAATGAATAGAAGAACATATGGCCCAATGGACGGATGGGAGTGGGAATAAGAACATGGGCCGAGAGATCATGATGGATGGAAGGAAATGTCATGAAAGTTTTTGCAGATGCAGACTCAAAGGATGCAGTGACTGACTGGATGTCACAGTGAAGGAGGATGGGGGAGATTTGAAAGAAACTCCTAGGTGGCTGGTTCAGATGAGAGCTTGGGGTGGGGGATGGGATGGATGCCATTAACAGAAATAGAAAACACAGAATGAGAAGCCAATTTTGGAAATCAGAGAAAACAATGAGTCTGATTTTAGTTCAGTGAGCTTGGGTTGAGGTGAAAACATCCAACCGGCAAATGAAAACACAGCTCTGGGTGCAGCAGAGATCAAGACTGAAAGATAAAGTTTGGTTGGTGGAGTCACACCCATAAAGGTGATAGCTGAAGTCTTGGGAGAGAATGAAATCATCCTTGGAGAATGTGTTGATCAAGAAGAGTGGCCAAGCACTCCCCTGGTGGCGCAGTGGGTAAGAATCTGCCTGCCAATGTAGGGGGCACGGGTTCAAGCCCTGGTCCGGGAAGATCCCACATGCTGCGGAGCAACTAAGCCCGTGTGCCACAACTACCGAAGCCCATGTGCCACAACTACCGAAGCCCGCATGCCACAACTACTGAAGCTTGCGCACCTAGAGCCCGTGCTCTGCAACAAGAGAAGCCACCGCAATGAGAAGCCTGCACATCGCAATGAAGAGTAGCCCTCGCTCGCCGCTCCTAGAGAAAGCCCACACGCAGCAACGAAGACCCAACGCAACCAAAAATAAATAAATAAATTTATTAAAAAAAAAAAAGAAGAGTGGCCAATTAGAGTACCCTGGAGAATACTAACACTTATGAGATGGTTGAAGATGCAGGAAAAGAGAGTCAGGGAAGAATGGGCACAGAAATACCACGAAAGAGCAGTGCTATGGAGGCTAAAGAGAGAAGGACCCAAGAGAAAGGACAAGTGTGATGGGGTCCGAGAGGGGCTCGTGGGTTTGGCCGCTGGAAATCACTGGTGATCTCCGAGAGAGAGCTGTTGCCACAGGGGAAGACTGGAGCTGGTCATAGTGAAAGATGAGGTAGAGGCGGAGGTATCAGTGAGAGAGATCTGGCGACAGCTTCCTCTTCCACCTTGACTGCTTCTTCTTAGTCGATTTAGAAGACTCTTTTCTCTGCTGCTCCAGTAAATGTTGATGTTACCTAGTATCTGTCCTTGGCTCTATGCTTGTAAGAGTTAGGGTTCTCTTGGTTTCAGATAACAGAAAGCAACTCCAGCTGGCTTGAGCAGGGCGATTTATTGGAAGGATACAGAGTTACCTCATAGGACCCAAAGGGTTATGACTGGGCCTTGTGTACAAGCTTTAATCAGAAATCTGGTACCATGGGGTTTCTCTAGTTCCTCTCTTGTTCCCCTCTTGGTGTCTGTTTCATTTTCTGCTCTCATTGCAAACCAGCTGCCTTGGTTTTCCAGGCCACATGGTGGCAAACATGTCTGCCCCTCGCCCCTGAGTCATCACCACTCATTCGGCCGGAGGAGCGCTGTTCCGCCTCCCTCACCCTCACTCCCGAGGTCTTCCATGGGGAGAGACCGAGCTGATCAGCCTGCATAGATGCCCATACGTGGGCCATGCAACTGAAGGGAGACCAACAGGGTCACACTGCAGACAGCATCATGTGGCTTGGGGACGAGGGTGGGGGCCTGGAAGTGAGAAGCTGGGGCAAAGCTTACAAGACAAGGATTTGGACTGAGTGTAGGGCGAGTGGTGAGGAGGGAAGGTGACATGAGCAGCTTCTCACTGCCCCTTCTTTTGGTCTGTGCTCTGCCCTGAGAGCCTGGGCCCTCCTAAGCACCAAATCCTCGAGGTGCTCTCCCTCCTAGAGAAGGTCCAGGTCATATGGCTTTCTTCTAAACAAGAACAGGGGATGGCCGCCCAGCTCTTATCAACTTCCCCTCCTGTGACCAGCCCTCAGCACACCTGGCTGAGTGCCTAGGGACCAAGCCTATACCCTCAAGATGAATCAGAGTTGACTGATCCAGGGGCCATCTGAAGCCTCTTTCTAGGGTCTCTGCACTTGCACAGATGACGGGCCAGTTCCTTTTTGGAATGGTGTGAGGCTGCGGTGACCATGGGACGGGGGCAGAGTCCGGAGGTGCTCGTGTTGCTGGCTCTCGTTTTCCTGGAAACCCAGCTGCACCACTGCCCTTCCTATGTTGGATTATATAAGCTAGCCCAGTATTTTCTAGTAAATTCCTTTTCTGTCTAAGCTAGTGTGGGTAGGTTTCTGTCATTGAGACCTCACTGAGACCGAAGAGAGCCTGGACTAATCCCGGATCAAGGCAGTTGCCCAATAGCTCTTCCCACCCTGGCCCCCTGCCTACCACTCAACGGGAGGACGTGACCTCTCCCACTCTCTTGTCATGTTTACAGGAAGAAATAAAAGTCCAAATAGTGATTGCAATACAAGGTTTTGGTATTCTGGCAATTACTGAAATATAAACATTTTGTTGGTAGATTACTCTAATTTTTATATTTTAAAAATCTAAAAGCAGGATCACTTATGTACTGAGATGAGGACCAATGACTCAACTATTCAATTTATGATGAAAATACTTGCTGAATAAAACTCTACCCAAAGTCAGAAAGGGCTTTTCATCAGCCAGAACAATTTGTCCTAAAACGCACGTGATGCTCAATGATACCATGGATCCACTTTGTTCTTGAAATAATATTTCATGTGTACTTCTTAATGATTTTCAAAGTTTTCTTCATTTTAGATAGTGTTTAGTATGCTAATTTTGGAATAAGACTTTATTTTTTAACAACCTTTTTATTTTGGAACAGTTTTAGGTTTATAGAAAGATTGTGACGATAGGACAGAGAGTTCCCATGTACTCACCCACTTTCCCCTATGATGAACATTTTCTATGAGTATGGTACATTTGTCACAATTAATGAACCAATATTGATATAGCATTATGAACTGAAGTCCATACCTTACTAGTGTTTACCTAATGTCCTTTCTTCTATTCCAGGATCCCCTCCAGAACACCAAATTACATTTAGCTGTTATGTCTCTTTAGGCTCCTCTGATTTATGACAGTTTATTAAGTTTATCTGCTAATACTTTATGTTAGAAGGATGCTTATTTAATGTTTCTCTTTGACAAATGTACATATTTCCTTGACCTTTAATACTTTTAAAATTTGAATTATATTAGATGTTTTCACAGTGTTGTTAATGTTTAGCATTCTGAACATTTACAGATAAAATATTAGTATTGATATGAGTATTTATTTAAAATAAGTGCTGAATGTCCAGGGTCACAGTTTTTGTTCTAGGACAGCAGTCCCTGGATCCCAGGTATGGATGGGCAGAAAACAGAGAACGGGAACACAGATGGCTAAGGCTCTTGTTTCAGGGCAGAGCGGCCCAGAACCAGGGAGGGTACCGCAGAGGGCAGCCGGGCAGCCCAGGGCTTGTTGTTTTGCTGCAGGAACCCCAGGCCCAGGCCATTCTAATGGGTTCTGCAGGTAAGTCTTTTGCCCCCGATATCCTTACTGCACCCTGTTCTTCCTCGGTATGCAGCTGGAGAAGACTTATACTAATGTCAGCTCAATCTGGTTTTTCCATCTTGCACAGCCAGCACCCTAGGGCCATTTTTGCGATGATGATTTTTGATGACTACTAAGGATACATTGTCTTAGAGAAGTCTTAACTTTGTTTTCCAAAAGCCTTGTTCATTGCTTGGAACGCAGTCAGCACTCAGTTGCATGTAGGTGCTATTATTTGTTCAACCAAAGCTGAATGCATGAAGGAAACTGGTACCACTGGCAGTTCCTGACATTAGGAACTGCTGAGGATCAGGGAGGCTGTGGGTAGGGTGGCAAGGACCAGTAAATGAGTGGAGCATCCTGGCTGGCAGCGTGGGGGGGGAGGGAGTCGGGGGTTGAGAGTAAAGAGGAGGGGTTGGGGACCATCCCAGTGGCAGTGCAAGCAATTGTCAGCATCTGAGAACCATGATGAAGAGTTTAACAGAAGGTATGCAGCATGACATCATCGGTAGAGTGGGATTTGACATCTAAATATATCACAATCTATTTCGGTCTCCCCACAGGTTGCCAAAAGCAGCACACAATAGTTAGGCTTACTTTTGTCCATAGTTCATGGCATATTCGAAGTCTTTAAAGCTGACGTGACCATCTGAGTCTTGATCTACTTCCCTGGAAAATGAAACAGAAAGTTATTTACAGGTTAGTTTCGTCTCACTTTATGCATCAAGAGCACATCAGAATCTTCATTTCTTTTCATGTCTATGTGAGAGGCACCTATTTTATCTGCTTGAAGGCTGAGGTTGATGCTTATCTTTTTTTTTTTTCCCTTGATAATACCTAAGGTGTGAAGGAAAGGAAAAGTTATTTATTAAAACCTACAGAAATAATATATTCAATAAATTTAAAGGAATGTCATCAAATGCACAGGTTATATTAAAAAAGGCAGGAGTGATGGTTTTTCTAGTCATCCTGCAAATTCTTTCTGTGATATATCAATAAATATACATGCATTTGTCAACCAAAAAAACAATGCAGGAGGCTGCAAAGAAGAAAAGAGTTTATTTAGGGTCTGAAAAATTGCAATTTGGGAGATACAAATTCGGGTAACCCCGAAAGAGTGTTCTCAGGAAGAGACGAAAAGCCACGGGGTTGTTAAAAGTTGCCTGGTGAAATTTGTGACTGACTCTGACTCAAGTTAGAAAAGATTTGCCCTTGAGGAATCACAGGTTGTTTTAAGGTAAGGGTCCAGTAAATATTTTGCGTTTCTGGAAGGTGTTCTGGATGACGTCATCAGGACAAAAGATTTTGATGTGCAGAAGTCACACTTCCCTAATGGTCTCCTGGCTCCATTTTAGAGAACTCTCTTAGCAACACCAACTCCATTTTGATTTTCTTTTCACACATTACACAACAGAAGTGTGGAATAAAGAATTAAGAGATAAGAAAAACATTTTGGGAGTAAATAATAATGATGGGAACAGTGACTGACACCCTGCCTCGTACTGTCTTTATATCACCTGTCTCATCAAATCTGTGCACAGATGCCAGGACGGGTCCATTTTACAGACATTGAGCCTAAAGGGGTTCAGTGGTTTCTGAAGGATCATGTTGCTGGTAAGTAACCAGACTTGAAATTCAAATCATGATTGTTAAATTCCCAAACCAGGGCTCTATACTCTATTCCACATGTCTCCCTATGTAAATAGGATGGTCCAGAGAGAAGCGGTTGTGTTGCAATTCCCATGCAGCTAACTCAAGCTCCGGAAGTTTTCACTGGCTTCATTCATGGCCTCGGAAGCTTGGTTAATTCCTCACAAACACCTGATAAGCTTTTCTGACTCCTACGGAGAGAGGTGAAGATGTGAGCCTCTGGCTGGTCAGCGGAGGGTGTGGGCGGCCTCAGCTGGGTTGTCCGTGTGTGTCCCTACAGCCACTGAGACAGGGGCATTGCTCCTTGAACAGGCAGCAGAGAAATGGCACCCATTCCACCTGGTTAAGATAACACATGGCAGAAGGACAAAATCATGGCATAAGCAATACATTCAACTGCTACCAGTGAAAGCAGTGTTTAAGAGTGTGTTTGAAAGATAACTGATGAGTTGTGGTCCCAATTCCTCTTTGGGGGGCACTCTAAAACAATGCATTACGTGCCTTATTTGGAGCTCCTGGGTTGGTGCAAATTATATTTTGTTGAAACAGCAAATGGTATTAACCATGACATAGGGCTTTTTAAAGCAAGGACTGGTCCAAGTAACAGAGCCACTAATCACTGTAATAGTTTTAAAGCAGGCTTTTAAAATATTGAATTCTAAAATAAACTTTCTGAATATTTCATGCCAAAGTCTCTTAAGTCTATAATGGTACTGGATAGAGTGATAATAATTTTTCATTCTTTTGAAGTAGAGAAAATCCCTACTTCTCTGCCCCAGGGCAAAACCATGTTGCAGTATGTTAGTATAAAATGATTGCAGACTGTAGGGGCCATTATTCTTGTTACTTCTTCTGGTAAAATATACATGACGATTTCATGCTATACAGGACCAAAAGCAGAATGTCGGATCTCTTCTAAGGGATTAGAAATAATCAGTATCACATGTTACTGATTACAGAGTATAAATCATCCCTTCTATTAAATTAGATAATTGAAGATTCTTAATATTGCCTATGTATTTTTTCTCAAGGAATTGGATTAGATAAATGGTCTTTTTTCTTTCCACTCTGAACTGGTATGATTGAACTATAAATCTCATAGGGTGAGTTAAGTGGATAACCTAGAAAAGTAATATTTAGAATAAACTGTTTCTGATATATATATATGTGTGTGTGTGTGTGTTTATTCACTTATTGAGATGCTGAATGCTTGTAGAAAAGGAAATCCTTTTGCCTGATTTTCTCAGTAAATAACTTTATTGTAATTCCATTAACTTCTTATTTTTCTTGCTGCCTTTGCCAAAGTTTCCCATCATAAGATGGGCACAGTATAACCAAGAGGTATTAAAATGGAAAAGTTTATTCACAAGGCTTGGAGTGGCGATTTTATAATGAATGGAGGAACATCATGTTTATATTTAGAATGAGACATGGTAAAATACTGTCTTCAACTTTTCTGCATCATCACATATATATATGGTCATCTCAAGGAGAATGAAGAGGAAATTCACATTTCAGAGCTATAATTTTAAAAGCTAAAATACTGTTTTTCATTGCAGATGGAATTATTTCAAAGAAGGAAGGTTTCACAGCACCCACACTCAAGTCACCATGTGATGGAGGAGCAGATGTGGCAGGTGGGTAGAATTAGTGGTGTGCTGAGGAGATGCAGAAAACGTCACTAGGTAAAACGTTTCATTGTTTCTGTTTACAGTGTTTAACCCTAAAAGGAGTATACTCTCCTTATGAAACCAGAGTGTGCTGTCTTGGTGTCACCAACATACATTCAGCACTGAAATATTCCACCACCGTCACTCCAACTAGAAATAAACTCTGGGAAGGCAAGAACTTTCTCTTGTTTGCTGCTGTGTCCCCACCTCTTAGCCCATAGCAGGTAATGAATGTTTGCAGAGTGAATGAATTTGTGGCGTAAATGAATCTGGGGAAACAGTGGACAACATTTTGGAATATCTACTGCCTCCCAGGAGGTTTGGGGGGGATTAAAGAAAGTATATCATCACGGTTTTTATAGAGTCTAAAATACTAGCCAGAGAAATAAAAACACACTGAAGAAAGCACCTAGGAGCCATCATTCAGGGACCAATAAGGAACGGTCAGTTGTGGTCTCCATGCCCGACCACATTTTGTAAATACAGACCAGGTACAGAGAGACCAAGTAAGACATGGACTCTGAAAGATGAGGTTGCTTAGTAGAGCAATGGATGGAAGGAACCCCTTGAGTGTCAGGCTGAACAATTTAGAGATAAAGAGCTGGAAACTGGAAACCAAGGCAGAGCACTGGACACATCTGCGTCTAACCTGCCCTGTAGCTGAAGTCCAAGCACTTGAAGCCACTTAACTAACTGCTCTTTTACTGGACATGTGGCTATAGACATAGATATAGATATATGCATATATACACACATACATACAGGCTTATATTTCACAACTGTCTTTTTAAAGGAATGAACAAAGTTTATACAGATGGATGAGAGGAAAATAAATTGCTATGAACAACAATAACTGCTTTCTAGACATGTAAATCCAGTTAAATTAAAGGCTTTTTGGTTTGCTTGGTTTTGAGATGCAAAGGGAGAGCTGGAATTGATTTGGGGAGTACGGACTCAAGAGAGCTGAACTGCTCTGTGTAACTCAGTATGAACAATATAGGACCATCTGGGAGGAAGGAGATGATGAGCAAGGTAAGACAGGATGCAGGGAGAAGGGCTACTGAGGGGTAGGGAGGAGGCTGGGATGCTATACAATGGGAATTGGCCCAAGAAAAAGGCCCCAGTGATCAAAGGTCCTTTAATTAACTGCTACGTTTACTGTGTGCTCCGAAGTTGTTCGTGCTGCGTGTTATAACCTCTCCTTTATCTTCACCAAGGGCTTGACAGGCACACAGTCTAAGGGGGGATGGTGTGGTTGGGGAGTGTGTGCTGAGTTCGGCCCTGGAGATGAGTTCTGTCTGAGCGGGTGCAGTAGGGAGCAAGAAAAGTGGGGTACGGTAAGATGACCCATCAACTGAATTAACTCAGAGAAATGAGAACTCAGAGCCACAGGTCTTCCAGAAATTTGCAAAAACCTAGGAAGTGCTTTAAAATTCCACAGGATGTGGAATGGGAGTTCCAGGCAATACTATCTGGACTTCAAAGGGCAGAAGACCCAGGGTGACAATGGGATACATTGAGAATTTCAGGCAGGGCTAGACTCTGGCCATTCAGCTGAATTCCAATAGTTTTCATATCTGTTAAAATACAAACATTTTTTGATTCATCAGATAAGTGGTTATAATTACTTTTATCACCATGAGCTTTAGCATTTGTCTCTTTACATCCTGATTTGTTAAGCAAGATTCTGCTCTTTCCTTTTTTTTTTTTTTTAAACACCTTTATTGGAGTATAATTGCTTTACAATGGTGTGTTAGCTTCTGCTTTATAACAAAGCGAATCAGTTATACATATACATATGTTCCCATATCTCTCCCCTCTTGCATCTCCCTCCCTCCTACCCTCCCTATCCCACCCCTCTAGGTGGTCACAAAGCACGGAGCTGATCTCCCTGTGCTATGCAGCTGCTTCCCACTAGCTATCTATTTTACGTTTGGTAGTGTATATATGTCTATGCCACTCTCTCACTTTGTCACAGCTTACCCTTCCCCCTCCCCATATCCTCAAGTCCATTCTCTAGTAGGTCTGTGTCTTTATTCCCGTCTTGCTCCTAGGTTCTTCATGACCATTTTTTTTCTTTTTAGATTCCATATATATGTGTTAGCATACGGTATTTGTTTTTCTCTTTCTGACTTAGTTCACTCTGTATGACAAGACTCTAGGTCCATCCACCTCACTACAAATAACTCAATTTCGTTTCTTTTTATGGCTGAGTAATATTCCATTGTATACATGTGCCATCTCTTCTTTATCCATTCATCTGTTGATGGACACTTAGGTTGCTTCCATGTCCTGGCTACTGTAAATAGAGCTGCGATGAACATTTTGGTACATGACTCTTTTTGAATTATGGTTTTCTCAGGGTATATGCCCAGTAGTGGGATTGCTGGGTCGTATGGTAGTTCTATTTTTAGTTTTTTAAGGAACCTCTGTACTGTTCTCCATAGTGGCTGTATCAATTTACATTCCCACCAACAGTGCAAGAGGGTTCCCTTTTCTCCACACCCTCTCCAGCACTTATTGTTTGTAGATTTTTTGATGATGGCCATTCTGACTGGTGTGAGATGATATCGTATTGTAGTTTTGATTTGCATTTCTCTAATGATTAACGATGTTGAGAATTCTTTCATGTGTTTGTTGGCAATCTGTATATCTTCTTTGGAGAA
Source organism: Eschrichtius robustus (assembly GCF_028021215.1). Classification (NCBI taxonomy): domain Eukaryota; kingdom Metazoa; phylum Chordata; class Mammalia; order Artiodactyla; family Eschrichtiidae; genus Eschrichtius; species Eschrichtius robustus. The sequence continues at coordinate 14,302,689 of NC_090824.1, read as the reverse complement.
ATGCCTATTTAGGTCTTCTGCCCATTTTTGGATTGGGTTGCTTGTTTTTTTGATATTGAGCTGCATGAGCTGCTTGTAAATTTTGGAGATTGATCCTTCGTCAGTTGCTTCATCTGCAAATATTTTCTCCCATTCTGAGAGTTGTCTTTTCGTCTTGTTTATGGTTTCCTTTGCTGTGCAAAAGCTTTTAAGTTTCATTAGGTCCCATTTGTTTATTTTTGTTTTTATTTCCATTTCTCTAGGAGGTGGGTCAAAAAGGATCTTGCTGTGATTTATGTCATAGAGTGTTCTGCCTATGTTTTCCTCTAAGAGTTTGATAGTGTCTGGCCTTACATTTAGGTCTTCAATCCATTTTGAGTTTATTTTTGTGTATGGTGTTAGGGAATGTTCTAATTTCATTCTTTTACATGTAGCTGTCCAGTTTTCCCAGCACCACTTATTGAAGAGGCTGTCTTTTCTCTACTGTATATTCTTGCCTCCCTTATCAAAGATCACAAGCACTGAAATTGAAACTGTGATTAAAAATCTTCCAACAAACAAAAGCCCAGGACCAGATGGCCTCACAGGCGAATTCTATCAAACATTTAGAGAAGAGCTAACACCCATCCTTCTCAAACTCTCCCAAAATATATCAGAGGGAGGAACACTCCCAAACTCATTCTACGAGGCCACCATCACCCTGACACCAAAACCAGACAAAGATGTCACAAAGAAAGAAAACTACAGGCCAATATCACTGATGAACATAGATGCAAAAATCCTCAACAAAATACTAGCAAACAGAATCCAACAGCACATTAAAAGGATCATACACCATGATCAAGTGGGGTTTATCCAAGGAATGCAAGGATTCTTCAATATACACAAATCAATCAATGTGATACACCGTATTAACAAATTGAAGGATAAAAACCATATGATCATCTCAATAGATGCAGAGAAAGTTTTCAACAAAATTCAACACCAATTTTTGATAAAAACCCTCCAGAAAGTAGGCATAGAGGGAACTTTCCTCAACATCATAAAGGCCATATATGACAAACCCACAGCCAACATTGTCCTCAATGGTGAAAAACTGAAACCATTTCCACTAAGATCATGAACAAGACAAGGTTGCCCACTCTCACCACTATTATTCAACATTGTTTTGGAAGTTTTAGCCACAGCAATCAGTGAAGAAAAAGAAATAAAAGGAATCCAAATCGGAAAAGAAGAAGTAAAGCTGTCACTGTTTGCAGATGACATGATACTATACATAGAGAATCCTAAAGATGCTACCAGAAAACTACTAGAGCTAATCAACGAATTTGGTAAAGTAGCAGGATACAAAATTAATGCACAGATATCTCTTGCATTCCTATACACTAATGATGAAAAATGTGAAAGTGAAATTAAGAAAACACTCCCATTTACCATTGCAACAAAAAGAATAAAATATCTAGGAATAAACCTAAGGAGACAAAAGACCTGTATGCAGAAAATTATAAGACACTGATGAAAGAAATTAAAGATGATACAAACAAATGGAGAGAGATACCATGTTCTTGGATTGGGAGAATCAACATTGTGAAAATGACTATACTACCCAAAGCAATCTATAGATTCAATGCAATACATATCAAACTACCACTGGCATTTTTCACAGTACCAGAACAAAAAATTTCACAATTTGTATGGAAACACAAAAGACCCCGAATAGCCAAAGCAATCTTGAGAAAGAAAAACGGAGCTGGAGGAATCAGGCTTCCTGACTTCAGACTATACTACAAAGCTACAGTAATCAAGACAGTATGGTACCGGCACAAAAACAAAAATATAGATCAATGGAACAGGATAGAAAGCCCAGAGATACTCTTTCCTTTTGTGATGTGGTGTGGACTTAGCCCAGACTAGATATGTTCCTGTGACCTAGAGGTTAAGTGGCCCCCACCTTGAAGGAGCCAGGGTTTCACACTGTGAATCTTTTTATTAAGCTCAGCACCAGTGCTGCTCTAATATTACATTCTAAAGAAAAACATAGGTTGTTTTTAAATTTTAAAAATACATAAATAGGGCTTCCCTGGTGGCGCAGTGGTTGAGAGTCTGCCTGCCAATGCGGGGGACGCGGGTTTGAGCCCTGGTCTGGGAGGATCCCGCATGCCGCGGAGCAGCTGGGCCCGTGAGCCACAGCTACTGAGCCTGCGTGTCTGGAGCCTGTGCTCCGCAACGGGAGAGGCCGCGATAGTGAGAGGCCTGCGCACCGCGATGAAGGGTGGCCCCCGCTCGCCGCAACTAGGGAGGGCCCTCGCACAGAAACGAAGATCCAACACAGCCAAAAATAAATAAATAAATAAATAAAATTAAAAAAAAAAAAACATAACTAGCAAATGTTTCTCACAAGTAGTAAATTTACATCATACCAATTTCTTGTAATGTTTTGAAAATAATTTTTGTTGTAAAATAATTCAAGATGGGCTTCCCTGGTGGCACAGTGGTTAAGAATCCTCCTGCCAATGCAGGGGACACGGGTTCGAGCCCTGGTCTGGGAAGATTCCACATGCCACAGAGCAACTAAGCCTGTGCGCCACAACTACTGAAGCCTGCGTGCCTAGAGTCCGTGCTCCGCAACAAGAGAAGCCACCACAAGGAGTAGCCCGCGCACCGCAACAAAGAGTAGCCCCCACTCACTGCAACTAGAGAAAGCCCGTGTGCAGCAACGAAGACCCAATGCAGCCAAAAATAAATAAATAAAAATAAATTTTTAAAAAATAAAAATAAAATAATAATTCAAGAGTGCCCCATGGCCAGGTCTCCAAAGCCAGATTTCAAATTGGAGTGTGTGCTTTTGCTCAAGTTACTTTAAAAAAAAAAAAGAAGGAAGGAAGGAAGGAAAGAAAGAAAGAAACGAAGAGAGAGGAATTGAAACAATGGAATATTCTCTATTAAAATGATGTAAAGGGCTTCCCTGGTGGCGCAGTGGTTGAGAATCTGCCTGCTAATGCAGGGAACATGGGTTCGAGCCCTGGTCTGGGAAGATCCCACATGCCACGGAGCAGCTGGGCCCGTGAGCCACAACTACTGAGCTTGCGCGTCTGGAGCCTGTGCCCTGCAACGGGAGGGGCCGCGATAGTGAAAGGCCCGCGCACCGCGATGAAGAGCGGTCCCCGCACCGCGATGAAGAGTGGTCCCCGCTTGCCGCAACTAGAGAAAGCCCTCGCACGAACCGAAGACCCAACACAGCCAAAAATAAATAAATAAATAAATAAAGTAGCTATAAAAAAAAAAAAAAAAAAAACCATCAGTAGATTCAACTGACTATGAAATTCTATATATAGATTAAAAAAAATGATGTAAAGACTATAAAAGTGACATTTTTAAGTAGAAACAAGAATACAAACTATATGTAACTGCAATCTTATAAACACCTATATTCATTTGGGCAGAAGTTGAAGATTATAGGCTAAACACAAACTTGTCTTATGGGTTATTTTGGCTTAAAATAGTCTTTAATATTGATCTCTTTTTCAATTGAAGGAAGGAATATTTTTTTTCTTTTTGGTCTGAATTTTCTAAACAAATTATCTTATTTATGTATAAATCCTCAACAGCTAGAGCAGGATTTCTCAGTGTCGGTGCTGTCGACATTTTGGGCTGGAACATTCTTTGCTGTGGGAGCTGTCCTGCACACTGTAGGATGTTTAGCAGCATCCTTGGTTTCTACCCACTAGATGCCAGTAGGACTCTCCCCCGGCCCTCCCCGGCTATAACAGTCAAAAATGTCTCCCCTTATTGCCAAGTGTCTCCTGGGGGGACAAAACCATCCCTGATTGAAAACCACTGAGCTAGAGGAGCCAAAGTTGGAGGCAATTCTCTGGAACATTCCAGTTAAATCTATACTTACTAGAAAATTGCTTTAAAGACTTTTTTTCTTTTTTCTAAACAAGTGATTTCGGGGCAGAGGAGGCACACGTTTCTTGGACGGATTAAGCAGATAATTGCCTCAACCCTCTGCCTCGCCGACACTAAGGTTTTGAATGGAGCCCAGAGAAGAAGGCAAGCTCTGCCTTCTTCTGGTGATAACAGCGCCAGTGGCGGGCATATCTGTGTTCGCAGCACATACACTGACAGTCGGCAATTATTTTGAGTCACTGTGATAGTTACACGGGGTGTTGAAAGTTGACGTCACATTTGATTCACCTGAAACATGAATGAGAAATTTAATGTGGAGGCAAAGATGTAAATGAGAAAAGTTTTCTGAGTGGAATTTTTGGGGCAGGGAAAAGGGAGAGAGGCCGTCTTTCTCTCTGATTCTCTACGGAATAATTTAAAGGAAAGTCAAAACTACCATTATATTAGGGACAAAGCCGTCATACTGACTGAACAGTGAGAGTAAAAATTACCCTCCAAGCAAGGAGCCCCTGCTGGGCATGAGAGGACCCGCCAGTTGATGGTGCGATACTGACAGTTCCTCCCGCAAGCAGCCTTCTCTTCTGAGGACCCTGCCGGTTCTCCCCACTGGCGTGCTTGCCTCTTTGTTGATGAGAGTCCTGCAGGGCTCGACAGCAATTCAGTCGGTGATGTGTTTATTAATTTTACCTTTTTAGAGATGTGTTGTTATAAAGCAGAAACGAACACACCATTGTAAAGAAATTATACTCCAATAAAGATGTTAAAAAAAAAAAAGAAAGAAAGAAAGAAAGAAAAGCCATTCAGACACCCAGGAAAGACAGAAGAGCCACGTAGGTGGTTTCTGGTCCTTTGCAGGTTCCTACATGGCTCTGGCAGATGCCTTCTCTTTAGTGTGTGTTGCACCCCCTTCGTGCCCCGCCTCACACACTCGCCACCCATCTTTTGCTCCAGCCTTTGCTGGGGGTGCCTCGCGTCCCCAGGTACCTCCCGCTGTTCACCTGGGATTGCCTGGAATCACCTGGGCGGGGCCTCACCCTTACAGCCCGGAAGTATGAGAAAAGGAGTTAACGCCCCATAGGTGACCCTTGACCAATGAGGGGACAGGCGTCAATGGATAACCACTTTCCCTCCGTCCCTCTGAGGTTGTTCTCTCGGCTCATGGGAGGTTCTGGTGGGACTGAGTCGCTCACAGAAGTAACAACCGCGGTAAGAGGTCCTTGCGCCGCTTTGCTTTCATTACCTGTTCCGCTCTTGCACACCAAGGTTGTGCCCCAAACAAGCAACCTGCAGTGCAAGCCCTCATCCAAAGGTCTGCTTTCAGAGAGATCCCAGGCTGACACAGTGAAAAGTTTATTTTGAGAGATGAAGTTCTCACGGGGCATTTAAATTGCCATCATCAACAGCATGTCACATCAGATTCTCATTCAAGTAAAAGGGAACTCACTATTGAAACAGATCAGTTTCTTCTATTTGGAAAATGATTTTTAGAGCAAATTAAATATTCCCTTTAAGAAGAGCTCTGAAGTTTGAAGTTCCAGGCAGTTGAAATGCCAAAGTCAACCAGAAAAAGAGAGCAGCATTCTCTTCATCGTATCATATGCATGTCTTACTTAATACTATCTAGCCTGCCAACAATAAATGGTATTATTAGACTTTAGGTGAGGACAATATATTCCTCAATACAAGAGACTTATTCTGCCACTTGGATGCAGAGGTACCGCTATGGACTGGCTGTGGGCAGGTGGTGGAACTGCCATTTAGGATGAACCGTGGAGGATAAAAGGATGGCCAGGAACAAAGAATGACACAAGCCAGGCAAAACTTCGGCCTCATTAGGATCAGGCTCAGCCTACGAGATGAAAGACACAGTGGATGCTGTCAGCTACTTCCCCAGCATCTATGCCCCCATCCCCTGTGCTACTCAGCAGCTGTGTGATTTGGGTGGATGGGTCCCCACCCCAAGCTCCAGAAGCGGGATCCCACTGGCCTAAGCCAACCGATTTAATCCCACTCTCCTTAGTGTGGTGACTGGTTTAAAGATTCGCTGGTTAATTAGTACATGGCATTCCTCCCCTGACCACTGCTGATAGGTAAAGAGTTGGGTCAACCATAATGAAGCCTGGGAATTTCGTTTGCGAGCTGAGAAAGGAGAAGCTCTTTCAGCTGGGATGCAGAGGTGACACGATATTACAGTGGTCCTTTTCCTACCACAAGAGTGCAAAGTCCACAACAGTTCTATGAGCCATTGATCCAAAAATTTTTGCACCTGCTTTTCATTGTCAATTATCAGCCTGAAAATGGAGCTATACACAGGGAAGGGAAGAATCAGAAAAATTAGAGTGAATTGGAGCCTAATCAACCAGGCCTGAAGCATGCCCAATTTCAAAACTCTTAGTCACCTGATTCAATAAATTCCCTGGGTTGTAAAAGGAAGTATGAAATGGATTTCCTGGTACTTGCAAATAAAAGTATCCTGACATGCCAGGTATCCCATCTGAAATCTTTTCTAAACCTTATAATATCTGGAACTTGGTAGACATAGAGTAGACACTCATAAATTCAATATTTTTGAAATAATTATTCTATTTTGAAAGAAACCCTAAAATAACTCAGATTTTTCTCTTTAGGTGCTATCTCAAGATTCTGGATTATTCTGCACAGTTCTGCATTCTAAAGAAGTTACTTTCTTGCTGTAATCCAACATAAATCTTTGTTTACAGTGGCTTAACTGTGATTATGTGCTGAAAGAAGGTATTGATGGGACCGATATGGTTTTTCCCTAAAGAGTGACAGGATAGATTCTCCAGTCCAAGAAAAAGAAAAATGGATGTGAAATGCAGTCACAGCTGGCAAAAGTGATTAACCATAAATAATGACTCACTTTTTCCTATTTACTAGGTTTTTAAAATGAGGAGTCTTATGTAAAGCTAGAGATATTTTAAAAGGAGGAAAGAATGTACTTTCAGTATGCCTGATTATTGACTACTTGCGTGCATGTGGATAAATGCAATCAACATATAGCCCAAAGTCTCATTTCTGGCAAAGAGTTTCATATTCCTTCTCTATCAAGTGTTTTAGCAGAACTGCTAATAAATAGTGACATGATCTTTTTTCTCAGTTTGAATCTCTGGAAGAGAAATTGTGATGGAAGAAAATAGCATGGATCAGACAGCTTTAAGGATAAAGAACAAAAACAAAAGTGAGCCTCTTTGGACTAATCATAAAAAATCTGGTTCCTGTACTTTTGGGTCACTAGGTCCTCTGTTCTCTCCCTACGCCATATCTGTGTAAGAGGCCTACTCTGAATACAACAGGGAGGCAGTGTGATCCACCAGAAAAGGCCTAGGAGTGAGCTTTCGTCTTGGCGAGGCTAGGTGACCCTAGGCAAGTGTCTCAGCAGCTGTGAATCTCAAGCTTCTCACTGGTCAAGCTGCTCGGCTATGGTTGCTAAGATTTGATACAGCTGTACATTTTGATGAATCTATGCTGGCTCTTAATCTACAACTAGTGTCTTTGTACCGAAAGTCTAAAAAGGCAAGCCAACCCCCGTTAGCCATTTTTAGCCTTTAAAAAGTAGTTTGAGTCTTTAACCCACAGACAGTTGTAAGGAACTATAAACATATATAAATGTAAATGGGAAAAAAAATGATCCTGCCTACAATAGTATGAAATATGAATGGAGATAAAGCCATTTCTATTTCAAATATATAATCACTTCAGCTGAGATATCTAGTATCATCTTGAACTTGATTATGAGATAACAGAAATGGGACAGAGATGGCAATCATTTAATCTCTTAAGAACAGCTATTTTGAAGAGCTTTTCACTCTACGCTCAATAGATTTCTAGCAGGTTATGATCTGGCTAGAAAGAAAGCATAATGATGAGGAAAATTATGTTTTCAATAACACATGCTTTTACACTACAAGTTCTTCCACAAAGGAGGCAATAAAATGAACTCTGACCACTTTAACTGATGGCGTAATGGCTCCATGAACAGATGTGGCCTCTCTGAAAGCAACAAGTTCATATCCTTGATTGGAGGTTTAGGAATGAGCTGAACTTTCAAGTGTAATGTAGGAAAGATTACATACTTCCAGACAAGAAAGCTGAGTATTAGGGGGTTCAGATGCTTGGAGAGACGGACTAAAAGAATTAAGCTTAATAAGCTTCATTTTGCTAATGCAACAAATAGAGTTGAAGTTGAAATATGAACTATAAACATCGAGCCATTTATAAATGCCCTGTTAATAATGCTGTTAGCCACTGTCAGATAGGAAGCTTGCTTTTTTAAAAAGCATACTTCCTCGGAGTCAGAAAACACCAATTGTCAGATAATGCTTATTTTCCCTAGTAGTATAATGTTTTCGAGTAGAATATATTTTTAATAATATATGATAGGGGGACTGTGGAATTTTTTGTTTGCTTATTTGTGCTTTCCTTTTTTAGAAAACTAGATAAATTGAATCTAAAGTTTATCTGGATAAATGTGCCAGAAGAATATCTTTTTCAAAAAAATAATAATGATATAAAAACAAAATATAAAGCCTCAGTGTGATTATGGCCCAGGAATTAATGAATGAGAACAGCATCCACATAAACACACACACACACACACACACACACACACACAGAGGAATTCAGCAAAGGTCAAAAGAAGCATTTCAAATTGGTGGGGATAAACAGGTTGGTAGGAAAAGGAGCTGGGATCACTGACTATCCATTTATCCATTTGGGAATGGCTGGGGTCTGTTTCCATGGCAGAGCCTGCTATGTGTTCAACAAAACTTATTTCCTTCTCTTCCTGAGAACGTAGCTAAACCACATTTTCCAGCCTCCCTTGCAATTAGACGTGACTGGGAGTTCTGGCAACAGAAGGATAATAATATAATAATATAGAAACAAAGAATATCCATTGCTCCATCTAATTAAAAGCACTCACATTTCAAAGGAGTGTACAGGACCTGACAGTCACCCCAGGGACTGTGGCACAGCCAGATCCTGAAAGATATTCTCATACTGTGTTAGCAGAGACTCACAGTAATCCAAGGGATTAACTCTATATAGCTTGGTAGAGGAACAATATTTTAAAATCCTATCAAGTCAGGGTGTTTTGTTTTTTTTTTTCATTAAATGAGAGTACAAGAATTTATAAAAATTAAGATTTTTAACTGCTTACACTGTAGTTTTAAATAATCCACTTGGGAAAATAAGATTTTACATCTCAGGCCAGTTCTCAATGATATGCATCACTGAGCCAATAGAAAATCTGGCCTTACTTCATAATTACAATAAATTATTTATGTTTTTGTTTACAGCATACTCTCAGCACTTAAAACCTCTGGGTCTGTGGACAATAATAAGCAACATAAAAAATGAATAACACTTCATAATTAAACAATTCCCTCAGATTATCAGAAGTAGACTATTAATAAAGCCCACCTATAATCACAAAGTCACAGCAAATGGAATAACCACGAGAGCTTTTTTAGAATTTCAGTCGAAATAGAATTTCAGTGGAAAGAGATGAAAGTTCAGAGGGCATATGGCAAGTGTTTAGAAAATTATGAAATGCAAAGAGAATGAACATGGCCAAATTAATCAAATCCTAGGCTAAGACCAAGGGGCTCCAAGTGCAACTGCAGAGGGGATATTTTAGGACTCAAACCTGGAAGGGCTTCTTCACACAACAGCTAGAAAACAGGACTCCTTTTCTATCCCTGAACTAATAATTCCCAAGGTTGGTATGGGGATGGGGGAAGAAGAGGGGATGCACCCCGCTTAATGAGGTCTCACAAAATACACGACATCCCCCTGTCCCAATCCTGACGGGCCTCTCCCCTCCCGCTCAGCACTGAGAATCACTCTCCAGCGGGGTGACCACAGTGCCGGAAGCTGGCATGACATTTGCCTTCTGAGTGGGTGGGAGGGTTGGTGAGAGTCTTCGGAGGTCTCAGGCTGAGAACAGAAGCTGGCTCAAGGAGGGTTTCAGTAATGCGTAAATCACCAAGGAACATTAGGAGTGTGTTGGGGGTTAGGGGCGGGGCCTTTCTTAGCCTTGGGAAGAAACTGGACTCTCCCATAAACGGCCACAGCAGTACTGATTTCAGGGGTTCAAATTACTGGTCCCAACCAGCATGACGTCTTCTACCCATTACCTAGTCTCTCCTGCCCACAGGCAGGGCCACATCACTGATTACGGAGTATTTCAGCCACTAAAAAAGATCCCGATCATCATTAAAGATACTAAGTGTTGATCTGTGCCGGCTAAGTGAGGTAAAATGTTTGTGCCCTTCTAGTAACAACTCAACGAGGCTATTTCAGGATATTTATTAAACCAATTAAGTATTTACAGTATGCTCAAGCACAGAGGCACAGTCATAGAGTACATAAATATGAGAAGATGAAAACAAGAAAATTTATGTTGGGAAAACTGTTTTTCCAGTTTCCTCGAATTGGGTGCAGAGGACACACCGACTGGGAACGAGTTTGCGTTGAGCAGGCATCAGTGGTGACCTCGTGGCCACCTGCACACATCTTTTTGCTGTGGTTGAACTAAGGTAACCAGGAAAAGTTCATCACCTCCCCAGGTGTTTTCCTTGTAGGGTGTACAGTCTACGTCTTGGAAAGTGGTGATTAAGGGCTGGAAAGACAATTTAGGAAATCTCCTTCAAAGCCTAAAGACTAAACGAAATGGGTCTATTCCTACAATTTTCCCCCTCAATTAAAATTTTTAGTGCCATGATGATGATGAACCCAAACTACAAATACTTTCTGTAGCCTATGGTGCACATGTGGTAAAGGAGTCCATGTTTTCTCAAATACAGTGATAGTCTGTGAATACTGGACCACCTGTGTTATATTATTACTAGTTTTCCTTCTCACTTGACTGTAAACTTGCAGTAGGCAGAGACCACATACATGTTGTTCACTGTGCTTTTCTGAGACTTGACGCAGTGCCTGACACCCACACTGGCATTCAAGAAACATGTGCTGCATATATGAACATGTGAATAGGAGAGTTTGGAAATGGGAGAAAAGAAATATCACTTACCATCCCATGATCTTAAACCGGTTTCTATGATCATTGTGGCACTTTTCTTTCTGATTAGGGTAAGAAATTCTGTATTCTTCTCTTTTAAATGTGCTATAAACATTTCCCCCATTGTTACAGTCTTTATTATTTCCATTTTTAATGGCTGTATATGATTTTATCAAAGGGAATTATAATAATTTACTTATTTGCTGGACTTTTGAATGCCCCAGTCTTTTTGCTTTTATAGCTGTGTCAATGAACACATTCACTAAAAATGCTTTTTCTGAGAAATAGATTCTTGAGTTCATTTACTTATTCATCAGACACACACTAAGAGCCACTATGGACCAGGTGCATTAGGTTCTGAAGATGTAGGGGTGAGCAGAAAAGAAATAGAGTCCCTTGCAGCTTTTAGTTCAGCCAGGGAGAGAATTAAATAATTCTACAAGAAAGTAGAAGCACCAGTGTACTAAGTGCCCTGGAGGAGAGACAGAAGGCGGTGAAGTACAGGGCAGGGACGAATTGCCCAGCAGAGGGGACGGCATGCACAAGGGCCTCATGGCAAGAGATAGCAAGTACATTCAAGGAACTGGGAGAAGCAATGTGGCCAGAGTACAGAGTGGGGATGAGCACGGAGCCCAATGAGGCTGAGGATGAATGGAATGAAACTGCTCAGGACCTGGTGGGCCACTTAAGGATTCTGGTTATAATCCAAAGAGCTATGGGAAGCTGCCAAAGTGCTTCAAGGAGAGGGCTAATGTGCTTAAATATACATTTTGAAAGTTCATCCTTGCTGAGGTAGGCAGAATAACAGCCCTCCAAAGATGTCCATGTCCTAATCCCTGGAACGTATGGTTGTGTTCCATGGGAAAAGGGGGACAGGGTTGTAGATGGAATTAAGGCCACTGACCTTAAAATGGGAGATTATCCTAGATTATCCAGGTGGGCCCAATGTAATCTCAAGGATCTTTAAAGGTGGAAGAGGGAAGTAAGTAGAAGACTCAGTAATGAGTCAGAGAGAGACTGGAAGGTGCTAAGCTGCTGGCTTTGAAAACGGAGGAAGGTGCCATGAGCCAAGGGATGCAGGTGGCCTCCAGAAGCTGGAAAAGGAGAGGAAATGGATTTTCCCCTAGAGCCTCTAGATGTAATGCAGCCCAGCTGACATCTTGATTTTGGCCCAGGGAGGCCCATTTTGGATTTCTAACCTCTAGTATGGAAAGCTCACAAATGTGTGTTAAGTCACTAAGTCTGGGGTAATTCGTTACAGCAGCCATAGGAAATTAATACAAGGGGGGAGGTCTTGAGTTCTGTTCTGGATAGTTAAGTTTCATATGTCCTCAACACAAAGAATATGGACATTTGGAAGTATTCAGCTATTTAGCTACTTTTCTAATAAGTTACATGATCTGTAAAGAAATTTGACTTTTCACGACCCCAGTTTTATCATATATAAAAACAAGTTTTATTTAAGGTCGGTTCTACTTCTAAATCTGAGTTTATAAGCTTGAAAAGAAACAAATATGCTTTTCCCTTAGATTCCTGTCAGTACTTGGCAGTCACTCGGGAAAAAGTGATATTAAAAATAGTGGATCTAAACTAAAGGGGGAAAAGATTCCATTAAAAAACGTACTCCATATATAAAATTATCTTTAAATACCTTAATAAGAAATGTGTTGAATTTATATAAAGAAAACTACAAAATTCCATGGAGACATACAAAAGGATATTTAAAAATGTCCATATGTGTGTTCCTGGATGGGAAGACTGAACATTGTAAAGATGCCAAATTCTTCCCAATTAATTTATAAGTTGAACACAGTTTTCATCGGAACCCCACAGGGAGGTTTTTCGAACTCCGCAAAAATGACTCTACCATTCATCTGGAAAATAAACAGGCAGGAAGAGCTGAGAACAATTTGAAAACAAGAAATACCAGATTTTAGAACATATTATAAGAACTGGCGGGGGGGGGAAAAGTGTGTCCTTGGTGTAAGAATACGGGAAGAGAGTAGATCACAACCTGGAAAGTTCCCCTAGGATGTAAAAGAACTTAATATAGAATATGATAATCAAGACATTATATATAAATAGGGGTTATCTAGCAGATGATAAGGGGAAAACCGGCTTGCAATTTGGAAACAAAAATGTTTAGATCATCACCCCATGCTAAGTACCCAACTAAATTCCAAAGCACTAAACAATCTTAAAATTCAAAGCAACCAAGAGAATGGAAGTGGATATTAACCTGGCCTCTAGATGAGGAAAACTTTCTCAGTATAAAAGCAGTTGGAAAAAATTGCAAAGGAAAAGATCACAGGTTTGAATATATGAAAACTTAAAGCTTTGCAGATCAAAAAATCATCATAAAATAAAAGGAGAACAGCACACTGGGAATAATAGTTGTGATAAAAATAGAAACAGGTAAATATGCTCATCATTGAAAAGAGGTAAATGACACGGATAGATAATTCACAGAAGAGGGAATAGAAAGAGCTAATTAACATGTGAAAATGTTCAATATTACTAGCAATCAGGGAAACAGAACCAAAAATGAGATACTGTTTTCCACCTATTAGATTATCAAAGATTTGAAAAATAAATAACATTCAATCATCAGTGAGAGCACAGAGGGGCGGGTGCTGCAAGAGGCAGTCACATTTGTTAATTAGGCAATTTGGTAAGAAGAATCAGGAGTCCTAAAAATGAAAAAATAAGTTCATACTACCCAGTATGGTCTTCCCACATCTAGGAACCTCTCCTAAGGAAATAACTTAAAAGTGTGGACAAATATGTTGACTGTAGGGTTATTTATAAAGTGAAAACGGCAAAATGATTGAAAAGCATGGGATCTAAAACTCATTTAACAAAAACACGGAGAGGAACAAGAAAGACTAAATACCGAAATATTAACAACAGTTATCTTTGATTTGCTAGGAATGTGGTTGGTTTTTATTCTCTTTTTCTTACCTTTCTCTATTTCCAAAATATTGCACAAGGAGCATTTGTTACTTTTGTAACCAGATCTCTTCCCCGCCATACACACGCACAAGCGCACCCCCCCCACACACACACACAACCACCTCTTCTCTATTTTGCCAGCTTCCCCCTGCATGCAACTGCGAACTAAGGGAAAATTCATGTTTGATAAAATCATGCTGCGAGTGATGGCCAACAAAGGAAAAACATTTAGCACTTCGAGGGCTTATTTGAGTTTATAAGAAAGGAATGAAAGGAAAGATGTTATGGACAAAACTGTTCAAGAAACAAGTGTGTTCGAAGGAGGGTCCCGGGTGCCGCCGTCTGGGTGCACATTCCTCCGCTGCAGTTTTCTTTCTGTGACTGCATGGTCTGACTATTCGGCACACTTGACACTCTTTAGCAATAAATATATCCCGCGTATGGAAGTTTTACTGAAAACAGCTCCCAGCGGGGAGGGAAAACAAACAGAACCCTTTTCTTAGTTTGAATCAAACCGCAGGGATAAAACGAGTCTGAACTTGGCGCTTGGTGTTCTCATCTCTGGAGGACCGTACAGAACAAACACCCTGAGGTGGGAACGTTTCATGTCTTCTTTTCTTCCCTGTCGCTTCTCTGCACCCCTACCCCTGCCCCCCGCCCGGCCCAGTGAAGTGGGCTGCTGCGATGAGGACTTCAGATCTGCCGCCTGTCAGCCCCACGGGCTCTGGGACCCTGGGATGGAGGCGGGGTCTAACCTGCCCATCATGCTTCCAAATTCCCACCCTCTCCCCAGAATAAGGGCATGTAGGCATTTTTTCTTTTTAGAGACTTTCGAAATCACCCAACCCACTCTTTTTTTTTTTTTCCAAACCACTCTTGCCATTTTATGGATGAGGAAATTGAGGCTCAGAAGCATAAAGCAACTTTCCTAAAGTTACCTATCCAGCTAGCAAAATTAGGCCAGAAAACCAGGTCTCTTGATTCATAGCACAGTCCCATGCCCAGCTAATAATAATTCTGTGCTTTCTGAGATCATGAAGACCTTTGTCAGAAATCCACGTGGATCCTATTTTACATAGAAAGAAAAGCCAAGTTGTAGAATACAAACAGCTCAAAGCTACATACACACTGCATGTAGTACTAGAAGCAAGACTCCGGGACTCATTTCCAACTCCTAGACTGTTCTCACTGTATGTGGGAATATGGGATAAACTCTGGGATTAGGATGACTTTGTTGTACAATCAGCCAAGCTTTTCACAGCCGTGCAGAATTACGGGCTGAATAAGACCTGGACCTGGAATGCCCTAGGCCATGACATCACATTGAGTGTCCTCCCCAGAGCGCCACAGAACATTCCACTAATTCAGGGCTGGGAAAAGAAAGCACAAAAACATTTCAAAAAGTTAGTGCTTCAAAATTTTGCAGTGAGTGTACATTTGAAAATTTTCCATTAAAGTTCTTAATTAGGTTTTTCTCCCACAGATGCTGGGTTGTACTTAAGAGCCCTTGGCAAAATCTGAGTTTAAGAGAAGCACTGGCATCAAAATTAGAGGAATTTCATTATAAAATACTTTTTAATTAATGCTACATAGATAGCTGTAAACTTGAGTTTTGAGCAATGGTGAGGAGATAAACTATTAGAGGACAGTGAGTGCTCCTGGAGCATCGTGAAGATTAGAATTTTGACTGATTTGATAGAGCGTCTAACTGGAAAAATTAAAATCAAGGGGAAAGTTGAAGGAACAGGTTAGAGACAGAGCTGAGACCAGAGAGAACGTGAAGTCTACAGGAGCCTGAGCAACAAGATGAATGAATGCTAAAGCCTCTCAAAATTCAGAGTAAAAGATGAAAAATTTGTGAAGCAAAATGGAAAGTAACCAAAAAGAAATACATTCTTTTTATAATATAGTTAATTTACCCTTCACATACTTTGCTGGCACGCATAATTAGTTGTATATTAGAAGGCTTCAAGGGGAATTCTGTAAAATATAACATACACGCTTGATTTTGAATTTGTGAAAACTAAACAAAAGCCTTAATGATATTGTTCTTAGTGGATATACAGATATTAGTGGCATGTTTCCTAAAAGCAAAGTCAAAACAAAGGTACTCTTCATTGTACATGTTATTTAATAAATTATTAGAAGGTCTTGCCATGGTGATAAGGCAGGAAAAACAAGTAAGAAAAATTAATAGGAAAGGAACATCACTAATTGCTGAAGTCATGATTATATAACCCAGCAAACTCAAAGGAATCTACTAAGAATTTTAGAAATAAAATAATTCAAATAAAATAATTTGCCACATAAAACATATGCCAATAACAATAGCATTCCTTTTTAATGGTAACAATGATTAATATTTTTGTTTTGAAAACAGATTTCTCTTACAACAAGGACAAAATATATCTGTACTTCATGTACATTTACTGAGGTAACTAACCTAAGGTGGGATATATCAGTCCAATACAAATAAAATTACATTTTGTAGAAGAAAAAATAAACAAAAATCTGTAAACGTGGCAATACTTCAAGTTAATTTATATATTTAATACATTTTCAAATAACAGTAGGATAATTTGTTATATAAAAAATTCTAAAAATCATCTCAGAGATTAATTTGGACAATAAAGGGGAACTTGTCTTAGGAAATACCAGATTATGTCATAAAGCAACCCACACTGAAAGTAGGCTGCTGACTTCAGAAATCTATGGAACAAAGTAAAGAATTTAGGTATAGGGCATAAGTTATATGGGAATTTAATATATGACAATCTGAGTGCAACAGAAAAGAGAACTTCTGAGGTTATTCCTTAATAATATTAAGGTATATAAACTTAGACTCTTACTACATATTACAAACCATAATAAAATTATAGTGAAGAAAAATTTAACATGCAATTTCCCAAATTTAGAACAAAACAGAATAATCTGTTTATCCCAAGTGGCCATTTAGATTTACTATTTAAGAAATAGGAGAAATTATAAATAAGTGGCAGCTGGGGTGGGGAGGTAAAACTAAGATAAAAGGTAAATATTGATACGAAAACATTTGTGATAAATATTGCACGTGTTTACGCATCTAAATTATGAGGGAAGCTCCTACAAATCTGTAAGAATAACTCAAATTTTCCAGTTATAAATGGCCAAAAGTTACAAAAGAAAACATTTTAACTATACCAAATTTAAGTAAATGTTCAACTTGCCAGGTGAGTGGAGTGCAATAAAACTGTGATGTAACACTTTATACTTACCAAAATAGCAAACAAATACAACTGATAAAGACCAGAGTTGGCAAGCCCCCAGGGAACATACTATTATTCAACAACAGTGTTTCATACTTTTCCCAAAGTGGTCTGACAAGAGGTAACTAGAACCACACACACACAGAAGATGTTTTTGACCTTTTAATCCTATTTCTGAAAATTTATCCAAAGAAAACACATTTTAAAAACTTCTACTCTTCAAAAGACACTGTTAAGAGACTAAAAGACAAGCCACAGACTAGAAGAAAACTGTTGCAAAGCATATACCTGATAAAACAACACATAAAGAATTCTCAAAACTCAATAATAAGAAAGTAAACAACATAATAAAAAATGGGCAAAACACTTGAACAGACACTTCACTAAAGAAGATACAGAGATGAAAAATAAGCACATGAAAAGATTTTCAATATCACTGGTCGTCAGGAAAATATGACTGGAAACCACAATGAGATAACCACTGCATATCTTAAAGAATGGCTCAATTTACAAAGACCAAGTGCTGATGAAGATGTAGAGCAACTGGAATTCTCACTCACTGCTGGTGGGAATGAAAATACTTTGGAAAAGTTGGGCAGTTTCTTAAAAAATTAAACCTACACCTACCATATAATCTAGTCATTCATTCTACTCCTAGGTGTTTACCCAAAAGAAAAAGCACACATCCATTCAAAGACTTGTACCTGAATGTGCAGAGCAGCTTTGTTAGCAACAGCCAAAACCTGAAAACAACCCAAATGTCCATCGACATGTGAATGGATAAGTCAACTGTTGCACATCAATAAAATGAAATACTACTCAGCAATTAAAAAGGGATAAACTACTGATACACCCTATATCACGAATAAATCTCAAAGTAATTAGACTGAGTAAAAGAAGCCAGACCAAAAAAAGAGTATATATTGTGTGATTCCATTTATATAATATTCTAAAAATGGGAACTAATTTGTAGTGTCAGAAAAGAGTTCAGGGCTTCCCTGGTGGCGCAGCGGTTAAGAATCCTCCTGCCAATGCAGGGGACACAGGTTTGAACCCTGGTCCAGGAAGATCACACATGCCACGGAGCAACTAAGCCCGTGCGCCACAACTACTGAGCCTGCGCACTAGAGCCCGCGAGCCACAACTACTGAAGCCCACGTGCCACAACTACTGAAGCCTGTGTGCCTAGAGCCCGTGCTCCACAACAAGAGAAGCCACTGCAATGAGAAGCCCGCGCACCGCAACGAAGAGTAGCCCCCACTCGCCGCAACTAGAGAAAGCCTGCGTGCAGTAATGAAGACCCAACGCAGCCAAAAAAAATAAATAAATAATAAAATTTAAAAAAAAAAAGAAAAGAAGAGTTCAGTAGTTGCCTGTAAAGAGGAAGCAGGAAGATGGGACGGGGTAGGACAGTGGGATTGCAAAGAGTTACAAGGAAACTTTTGATGGTGATAAATATCTTCATTATCTTGACTGTGGTGATAATTCAAGAGTATACACATCTCAAAAACTATTAAACTGTATACTTTAAATACGTGCAGTTTATTGCATGTCAATTATACTGCAGTATAGATGTTGAAAAATGCTTTAGGTAGAAAATCATCTATACCATCATCTTTTACAATGGCAAAAACCCAGTAGGAAATCCAAGTGTCCCACAAAAGGAATATAGCTCAGTAAATTGCAGCTCATCAATGTACCATAAAGCTTTTCTGTTATTAAATAATATATGTGATGCCATGTAGATATAAGCTAATATTTTCTCATAGTAGAATATGAAATGATATACACAACATTACTACAACTATACAAAACCCTGTGATTACATATGGCTGAAGACTGAAAGAGGCCATAGAGAAACTTAACAGCTGTTATTGCAGAGTAATACATTATAGGTATAAATGTAGAGTTGTTGAAGTAAGTTTCTTTCTTTTTTAAAAAAGAATAGTATGTTTGTATTTTAGAGTTTTGTTAACATCTTTCTAAAGCTCTCTCTAAAGTATTCAGGGAGTTCTGCGGTAAGGAGACAAAGAAACTAAGTGAAATTTCAATGCTGATTCTCCAACAAAATATTAATTATTTGCCTCTTTCCTCTCTCCTTACAGGCACTCTGCTACATTCCCACTGGTCCCACTACCGCCATGATCTTTCCATCCCCAGGACACTGCTTTCCTCAAGTCCTTGCCATTCTTCCCCCAGCTATCATCACGATTCTGCACATTAAACCTCAGTTTCTATGCTGCCATCAAGACAGACTACATCACCAATTTCCCTCATAAAAACAGAAGACTCCCACTCTGCCCACATGATATGGTTAACTCCTTAACATAAGTCTCTCATGAGCTACTGCAACCTCTACTTCCAGCCTTATTTCCAAAATTATTTCCTTATTCCCAGACTCTTATTTGTTAGTCCTTAATTCCTATGTACCACCCTAGGCCCTGGGGGTATAAAAATGAATTAATATTTGTGTGGTGGTTAATTTTTTGTGTCACCTTGGGTAGGCTATGGTGCCTACTTGTTTGGTCAAACACCAGTCTAGATGTTGCTGGGAAGGTTAATTTTTTAGATGTGATTAACCTTTAAATCAGTAGACTTTGAGTCTGGCAGATAACCCCCCACGTGGGTGGGCCTCATCCAATTCGTTCAAGGTCTTACAAGCAAAGAGTGATGTTTCCCAAAGGAGAAGTGATTCTGCCTCCAGAATGCAATATAGAAACCTTGGCTGAGGGACTTCCCTGGCGCTCCAGTGGTTAAGACTCTGAGCTTCCGCTGCAGGGGGTGTTGGTTCCATCCCTGGTCAAGGAACTATGATCCCACGTGCCGTGTGGTGTGGTCCCAAAAATAAATAAATAAATAAAATTTTAAAAAAAGAAAAGAAAAGAAACCTCGGCTGAGTCTGCAGTCTGCAGCTTTCCCTGTGGACTTCAGACTTGCCCGCTCACAATCTTGTGAGCCAATTCCTTAAAATAAATCTCTCTCTCTATATATGTATGTCTTATTGTTTCTGTTTCTCTGGAGAACTCTAATACCATATGGCTCCTACACTTATGGAACTCGTAGGCTAACCCAGGAAATAGAAATATACACAAATAATTAAATCAAACTTGGAGAGTACCAGAGTAGCCCTTCTCCCATAAACAATGAAAGATATATAGAGATATTTTTTTAAAAATTTGTTTTTTGATGTGGACCATTTTTTAAGTCTTTATTGAATTGAATTTGTTACAATATTGCTTCTGTTTTATATTTTGGCTTTTTGGCCACGAGGCATGTGGGATCTTAGCTCCCCGACCAGGGATCAAACCTGCACTCCCTGCAATGGAAAGCGAAGTTTTAACCGCTGGACCGCCAGGGGAATCCCGAAAGATATATTTTTTAAAGTGGCTTTCAGAGATTGGACAGCAGAGAGCAGGGCTTATATGATTCCTGAGAAGAAAAACAAGTGAAGAGAGCCCTATAATTATCCTGGCTTTCTGCCTAGAGGTACCATCCGAACTGAGGTAAAGGGAAGGGAAACTCAAGCAGGGGATGGCGGTCTTACTCAGCTGAGGAGACAGAGGTCAGAGTCTGGGGCACAGAGCACCTAACATATTTGACACCAGGAGCCTATCATTTCTTAAACACCTCTCTTCTCTGTATGACAAAATTATTTTCAGCAATAATCATGTAATAATCAGCAATAATCACTATGTTCTTGATTTATTCTCTGGTTTTAAAACAAACCATTAACGATGCAAAAAGGGAATAAACATCATTTTACAAAATTTTATTGAAATCTGTAAAATAGTTCAGGTGTAAATTAAACCTTACACTTAACAAACATAAATATGATGCCTCACATTTCCCACTTGGTTTCACTATTTTACATTGTAAACACAAAGTAAAACTCTTAAGTGGTCACATACAATGAGACTTTAAATAACTCACATTATTTCTTTATCTTCACAACAACTGTGTTATCGTTGTTTATACCAAATCTATTCTCTAAACATGGGAGTTTCTTATACCACAGAAGATGGAAACACAAACTATATTTGAAGCCAGTCCAAATGATTCTGAACTGCTACTGCTAGAAATGTACTCTCAAAATAAGCACATTTAGCTGTTTAATAAAAGAAAAATATAATAATGTGCAATTTAAAGTTTACACGTGTATTATTAAAACTCAGAAGTAACCTCAGCAATTGTTTAGAACGTAGGCCAACAAAAGTCCCGTTTCCCACCCCATCCCAAGTATTTTATCACCTGATTAGTCAGAGTTGTAGAGACATGATGATAAATACAAGATAGACTTTTAGTCATTTTTATAATTATTTTAAAATTCTCTTCCAACTACATACCTCCAAATTCCCAGCACCTGGGTTGGACTGCTCCCTCCCCCTAACCTTTGGTGTACCTGGGTTGGGAGTGGCTGAGGTCTGGAATTTGTGGTGTGGAGTGCCCTGGGGAAGGAGCCATGCAGAGAAAGAGCTCCAGAAATCTGCATGGGATTCCCTGAGGACACGCAGGGGTGAGAATGCAGAAAACCTGGGGAAGGAATTGCCAGGGATGAGCCAGCTGAACAACCACTGATCTCACGCAGGGCTTGTACCTGTTGAGGTTCCCCCTAGTGAGACTGGAGAAACAGCATTGTACACCTTGGCTATTGAGTAGACACCGGAAAGGCCACACCTCCGGAGTGGGGCTAAATTAGCTGTAAAGGGTACTCTAAAACTATACAGTTCACCCTTGAACAACACGGGTTTGAACTGCGTGGGTCCGCTTATACATGGATTTTTTTCAATAAATATAATACCTGTATTTTCATTTCACAGATCTTTAATCAAGTGTGGGGAAAAGTTTGTGTTTGATTAGAGATCACAATATGTGGAATCAAAAGAACTAGGGTTTGAGACCTGATTCCGTCCTAGCAGTTTTAGCTTCCTGACCTTGGGTGAGTCATCTTTCAATTCCTTTGTGTTTTGAGGCAGAGATAGCAGTACATGGATTTTTGACTACAAGGGGATCCGGTGCCCTTAACCTCTGCATTGTTCAAGAGTCAACTGTACAAAGCTTATAAACAAGCCTTGAAAATCAAGCCCATTAGCAAGTAAATTTAAAACCTGTCAGGGCTTCCCTGGTGGCGCAGTGGTTGAGAATCTGCCTGCCAAGGCAGGGGACACGGGTTCGAGCCCTGGTCTGGGAAGATCCCACATGCCGCGGAGCAACTGGGCCTGTGAGCCACAACTACTGAGCCTGCGCGTCTGGAGCCTGTGCTCCACAACAGGAGAGGCCACGCCGCGACAGAGTGGCCACTGCTCGCCGCAACTAGAGGAAGCCCTCGCACAGAAACGAAGACCCAACACAGCCAAAAATAAATAATAAATTAAAAAAAAAAAGTAATTACGTAAGTAATATTTAAAAAAAAAAACCTGTCAGAACTAATCTCAATACTCAAAAGAAGACATCAAAATCTCAACTCCCAACATCATAACATTCATAACTGTGGTAGGCAGAAGTTCTAGGAATGGCCCCCAAGATTCCATACCCCCGAGTCCTCAGAACCTGTGAATGTCATGAGAGATCATTTCCACGATTGTTAAATAATCCAGGTGGGTGTAATCTAATCACATGAGCCCTTAAAAGCAGAAAACTTTCTCCAGTTGGAAGCAAAAGAGATCAGAGAGACTCAAAGAGTTAAGAAGGATGTGACACACCACTGCTGCTTTGAAGATGGAGAGGACCACATGAGAAGGAATGCAGGCATCTGCTAAGAGCGCAGAGTAGACTGGCTGACAGCGAGCAAGAAAACGAGGGCCTCTGACCCACAGCCACAAGGAAGCTTCCAACAACCCGGATAGGCTTGAAAGCAGATTCTTCCTCAAGTGAGCACATCTGACTTATAACCTGCAGAACTGTGAGATGAAACCAGAGGCTGCTGTAAGCTGTTAAATTTCTGATAATCTGTCACAGAGCAATAGAAGATTAATAAAATAAAGTCTAGAATCCAATAAAAACATTGTTATACATGCTAAGAAGTAAGAAAATGTGACCCCTAAACAGGAGAAAAATCAGTCAAAAGAAACAGAACCAAAAACAACAAAGATGACAGAATTGGTAGACAAGGACTTCTAATTATAAGTATGCTCCAGGATCAAAGAAAAGATAAACATAATGAAGAGAGAAATGAAAAACATAAAAGAGAACCAAGTGGAACTTCTAGAGACTAAAAGTATAATATCTGAAGCAAATAATTCATGGGATGAGATCAACATCATATTAGACATTACAGAAAAAAATTGTTTGTGAAGTTAACGAAATGGAAATAGAAACTTTCCAAATTGAATCTGAGAAAAAAAAAAAGGCTGAGAGTGAAATGGAAAGAACATCAGTGACTTGTGCGGTAATACAAAGTGGTCTAATTTACATGTAATTGGAGTACCAGAATATCAGGGAAGAAGAAAAAACATTTGAAGGAATGATGGCCAAACATTGTCCAAATTTGGTGAACACTAGAATACCCCTGATCCAAACTCAACAAACTCTAAGCAGGATAAATAAAGAACACTATAAAAAGGAACATCATAAGCAAATTGCTGAAAACAAACAAAACAAAATCTTAAAAGCAGCCAGAGAAAACGACACATATGTTCAGAGAAAAAAATGTATAAAAATTACCACTGACTTGTCATCAGAAATAATGGAAACCAGTTAGAATGACAACTTTAAAGTGCTGAAGGAAAATATCCTTCAAAAATGAAAGTAAAATAAAACGTTTTCAGACAAACAGAAACTGAGAAAATTTGTCACCAGTAGACTAGAAATTTTAAGGAAGTTCTTTAGGCTTATAAAAAAATTATAAGGAATGGAAAATTGGATCTACACAAAGGAAAGAAGAGTCCTGGAAATAAAGGTAAGAAAGGAAGGGAAAAAGAAGGACAAATAGAAGAAACAGAAAATAAATATGAAGATGGCAGGCTTAAACCCCACCATATTGATAATTACATTAACTGTAAATAGGATAAACACTCTAATTAAAAAGAAGAGATTGTCAGAATGAATAAAAAAGCAACTCAACTGTATGCCATCCTTAGGAAATCCACTTTAATCATAAAGACATAGATAAATTAATAGTAAAAGAATAAAAAAAGGTAACAAAAGAGGAATGGCTATATCAATATCACTTCAGAACAAAGAATACTATCAGAGAAAAAAAGATATTTCATAATAATAAGAGTCAATCAATTAATCAAGAAGACATAATCCTAAATGTATATATACCTAATAAAAGAGCTTAAAAACACATGAAGCAAAAAACTGAGAGAACTCAAAGAAGAACCAGACAAATCTATTATAGCTGATTATTTTAATACTCCTCTGGTAGTAAATATTGACATCTAAAAGATATTCATTCCACTCCATTTCTAATGGAACATTCACCAAGACAGATGCTGAGACATAAAAAAAGTTACAATAAATTTAAGGAGCTGAAGGGAACAGAATTAAATAAAAAAATCAGTAACCAAAAAATCTGGAAAATATCTAAATATTTGGAAATTAAGCAACATATTTCTTAACAACCCATGGTTCACAGAAGAAAACACAAAGAGAATTAGAAACTATTTTGAACTGGATGATAATGAAAACACAAAATTTGTGGAATGCAGTTAAAGCACTGCTTAGATGGAAATATAAAGTTTTAAATGTTTACATTGGAAAAGAAAAAAAGACTAAAATCAACGATGGAAACATCTACTTGAAGAAGCCATAAAAAGATCAAGTAAACCAAAATAAGTAGAAGGAAATAATAATATAACAGCAGCAGAAATCAATGAACTAGAAAATGGAAGAATAATACAGAAAATAAATGACACCAAAGATGGTTCTTCAAAAAGATCAGTAAAATTAATAAACCTCTAGCTAGACTGATGAAAGGGAAAAAACCCCACAAATTACCTGTATCTGGATTGAAGGTGAGGCAGATCTTACAGCCATTAAAAATATTGTTAAGAGAATACCATGCATAATTTGTGCTAATAATTTTGAACTTAGATGAATGGACACATTTCTTTTACATTCAACATTTCTTTTAAAAAGGAGAACGAGAGAGAAGAAAACAAAATCAGAAGCAAATATGGCAAAATGTCAAAATCTGTTAAATTTGGTTGGTAGGCACCTGGGTGTTATGATATCTTCTGCATGCTTGAAATGCTTCATAACTAAAATTATAAATTAACTGAGCAAAAATTATTTCTCAGGATCATTCAATCAACAAATATGTATTGACCATCTACTATGTGGTAGGCATTGGAGCAGTGTCCTGGGAATACAGTAGCCAATCAGACAGACAGGTCTCTGCCCTAATGGAGTGCAGTTTGGTAGGGGGGAGATGAACAAGGAAATAAAAAAGATCTACAAAGACTGTGGTAAGTGCTATGAAAGAAATGAACCCGTGATGACATATTTACAAGGGGAAAGGGTTGAAGGGAAGCAGTCACATACGAGAGCTTGGGCAAGTGAATTCCAATGAGAGAGAACTGTAAAGGTGGGAGTCCCACAGCCGGAAAGAGCTAGAAAGACGAGAACAACTGAGAAGAAGAAAGCGGTTTGAGATGAGGTTGAAGAGGTTAGATTTTAAGTGCAATAGGATGTCACTGGAGGTTTTAAGCAGAGGAGCTGGTTTTAAGGCACTTGGGTCACCATATAGAAAATGGATTGTCAGAAAGAAGGGCTGGAAGCCGGAAGCTATTGTAAACTTCAGGGGAGAAATGAGGATGGTGTGAGGCAGGATGGTGCAGTACAGATGGAGAGAGGTGGGATCATTTGAGATTTGCCATCTATGACTTGACCTCAGTGTTTAAAGACGCGAGCTTGTCTTTTTTTTTTTTTTTCCTACAAATACACATCCAGGCAGAAATAGCCACCCCATTCCCCACTCTTAGTTGTCATCATTACTGCAATGATGGGTACACGCAGCAGCCTCAAGTTTCTTGCTTCAGTGGGCACTCCCATTACCATCAACCCCTGGGGGTGATCTGATTAATCACGATGCCACTGCATGACATGGATTACTACCACTCCACTTCCCACTGGCAAGCTGCTCGGCACTGCATTCAGGGCTGGACACAACCAAACCACTGCCATACCAGCTGGGGCCACTGGCAGTACATCAGCTGGGATCCAGTCAGGAAGTCCAGTCCAGAAATACAACAGTTATTTTAAAAGAGAGATTTTAACCTAAGAAATAGACAGGTATTGGAGGACTACAAGGCAAAAGGGAAACACTGCAGTTATTAAAAAGAAAAAAAAAGTCATAACTATGAGTATATGAAGCCTCTGCCATCGTCAGGGCTGAAGACACAGAGGGAAGAGGCTGAGGTTACGACCTAGAAGGCTGGTGGAGGGTCCTGGGAAGCTGGAGCCCACCCTCCGGGAGCTGTGGCTGATGTCTCCGAGGGGTCCAAGGTGAGAAACAGTGGGAAACTAGAACCAACAGCAGGTGCTGGAATGAAGTGACCCTTCCGGGAACCGAGAGGAGACAGGGAGGAAAGAGCCACTGCTGCTTCCTTCTCCAGCCGTCAGGCATCCTCTGCACGTTGGGAAGATGGAACCTGCTGAGAGGCAGCTGGTAAAGGAGAAATGCGGCTTTCAGAGTCTTATCCCAGCCTCGCCATGCAGCGTAGAGAAGGGTGGGTTTGGGGCTGAGAGACAAGAGCTTAATAACCAACACACGCTGCTTTTTCCATGATCACGTTTCATGAAACAATTTTATTCATTCTTGACATGCGCCTTCATATCAATGTTTTCATTATCACCAGAGCCACTTTTAGAGACATTAACTCTATTTTCCAGGGCATGTCATTTTCACATCTGTTAAAGTTGTCTGGAATACAGGACTTTGTAAATTCCATGCTTGGTACTGACACTAGAAATTTTTACCTAAAGCCACTTGGTAGCTATTTGCATAACGTTATAACATGTATGTTTTGGGTTTCTTTTTCATTCAATCTGAGATTTATATTTGTGACCTCTAATATGTAACCACTTACTGGATTGCTTTTAAAGTGATCTTTAAAGGCTTGTTTACAATGACAGACAATATTTGCAGTTATGAGTTTATAACATCAGGCAGAAGAACTGGATCTGTGTGACGTTTCCTTCCTCCTTTATTTGCCAATTTCATCAGGTAACCTCTGTAAGCATCAAAAACTCACACTGACTGAGGCTGCTTCAGGCTCAACACTCTTTTCTTGTTCAAAATAAAGTAACTGAGAACATGTCTGATAGTTTGAAAGACTTCGTAAGAGAACTAATTCTTTTCAGAGGGTATGTTTTGAAGAAAAGCCTCATTTTCTATTAAGTCCCCTAAGGCAGTGCTGCTTAAATTCTCTTTGGTAAAGGACCACTTTAAAAATTTTTCCAGTCTGTTGCAAACTGCTACTTTGTAAAACTTAATAAAAATGAATTACTAGAAAAATGAAATAAAAAGACTTACAAGATAAAAGCTGCAATTCTGTATTATTAGTTCAACCAACAGGAAATTATACTGCAATAAATATTACCAAAGTATACATAAGGAAAAAAGTATGAAAATTGTACATGTTGTTTGTTCATTGAAAGTATGTAGGCAACTAATATGCAGTATAGGCTCACTATTACACTTGTAACTTTTTTTTTCATTTTGAGGGAAAAAAATGAATCCCCATATTAAATGTCTATAGGCACACTTTGAATGAACACAGTGTATATAAATGCTTAAAATTTTTAATGTGACAAATTGACTTGCCTCTTGATTGATAATTTATCTAATCTAGGTGGTTTTGCCAACAAGGCTACTTGTAGTTGGTAAGGGTACATCTAAACTATTTCTATGTTTTATGTTAATAATAATAAGAGGAAAGAAACCAGTCTCACAGAATGGAATAGAAGAAGAGGTTTTAGAGCAATTTCAGCAAGCTCAGTTTGTTCACTTTAAAATTTTATCTAAAATGCAGAAAGTACTACTGTGTTTTCAGAGTCCTTTAAATCCTTCAAAAGAAGTCAGTTCCAGCAATGTATCTTGTAAGTTATGGTTAAATTTAAGTTATCTTTTGATGAAAGAAATGGATTCTGGATCCATGAATTTTTTAGGCGTAGATCTTCTTTTGATGGAAAATAAAATTCAAAATGCCTTATCAAATTTTAAGGTGTTTTGTGATAGCTTTTCACAGATGTGCAGTATAAAGATCACCTGCATCATTGATAATTGTTAATTTATGGAACGTGTGTCATAATAATCTGTAGAAACTCTGTTCTTCCAAGCGCCTTTCTTTTTTTTATCAGCCACTGAAAAACATGTAGCATTTCTTCTTTGCATGGAAATATTGAGATCATTAAAAATAATGAAGGTGTAAGATACATACGCAATCCTGCTTGTCCAATTCATATCTTCAACAAGCCGGGATCAAACTGTCTTCTGATTTTACAGAAACGTTCAGAGATGTTCTATAAATTGAACATTCTCGAACACTTGTCCTCTTGATTATCATCACACCTCAGCATGTAGTAATAGCTGTTCATGATCTGCCTACACAGTATCATGTAACACAAGAGAATAATCCAGAATTTAACACACCAGCCTTTACCTAATTCATGATTTTTAGGACGGCACTAAGCCCACAGTTTAGTTCCACCAACATTTCTCTTCATAGCAGGACTTCCTCATGAGAGAGACAGCCCGCTGATTTACATTCTGGTGCAGCCCCTAAATCAGGGCGATGTCTTCAGGATGTTTTCTGCACCATCGGAACACGCTCCTACACAAAATGTAAACTCCAATCCATGTTTGTTGACAACTAATCCTTCATCTACACAGTTCAGACTTAGTTGTTTGTCAGCGACAAAACTGAAAAAAGAAATTCTTCCTTCGTATCACCAACATGTTCAAATTGCACATAAATAGGAATATGAGTGAAATTATCACACTACAATGAAAAAACATGTTGCTGGCTTCAGTTGCTCTATGAGTTAGTCCTCCACACCATTAGCCGGTTCCAGAATAGGCTGAGCTGCGGGGGCCCTGGAAGTATACTTGAGCTACCTTCTGTGTGCGGATTCACCCAACATTTCTGAGCAAATACCTTTGATACAATCCTTCACCAATGTCTCACCAACTGTATATGGATTTTAGTCTTGGCGAGCTGAAACACTACTTACTAAGAAGCCTGTAGAACCCTCATGTTTATAAGAGAAATACTGAATATCTGTTTCAATCAGCTTTTTAATCCTCTATTCTTTCTTTCAAAAAATTCTCGTGGCTTTGAACTTAATTATTTTTTTTTTGGATGCCATTAAAGAATACTTTTTTTGTGTGTCATCGTGGATTCTACTACCCTATATGTTTTGATGGTTCCATTGCTTCATAGCCAGTATGTCTCTACAAATCACTAAACATTATGCTTTTAGGATGTCAACATCAATGACAGCTATAAACTGAACTCAGTATGTGAGGGATCACAGTTTTGAGGAAAACAAATATGTACTCTTGGGCCTTTGTTTCTTCAGAATCACTTCCACCTTCACCATTTGGTTTATGCTCTTGCCACATTCAGAAAAGACAAGTGTTTCCTTGCCAACAAGCTAACAAAAAACTCCAGTGAGGCTTGTTTTAACTTCTGTAAGTTGAGGGTGAAAATAATCAACATAAATTTTATTTCCTTAATTAACTAATAATGTTAAACAATAAAATGAAAATTTTTGATTAAAAATGAAAACTTGTAAATATAAGTTATAACAAGAAATGCTTACATCTTCACAGGTTTTTATACACTTTGAGAATACAGCTGATAAACCAATCATAAACTATCACATACTGTAATATGGTCCTATTGCACGGGATTATTTATTACACAACTTACGCCACATGACTCACCATTTGAGCTTGCCAGAACTGAAGAGGTCTATACCCTGTTCAACGAGATGAATCTGCCATTGTGAATGTGGCATCATGACAATTTCAAACTGCTGTAAAAGCTTCTAATGCTTACTCTCAATGTCTATACCTAACTCATCACGGACCAGCACTGATCTGCTGACCACACTTTGAATAGCACTGTAATAAGGTATTATGAATAGAGAACCAACATTATTTGCTGATGAATTGCATTAGGGATGTGGGATAAGGGGAGGCAAGTAAAGGGAAGGTAGGATTCAAGGAAGACCCTTGGGCAATTTTTAGCTTGAGTCAATGGATGGATAGTGATGCCACTTACTGAAGTAGTAGGGAGAAATATGTTTGATTATGAAGTCTGGGATGCCATGAGTCACCCAAGTAGAGATGGTAAGTATGGATGAGCCTGGATCTTAGGGCAAGATCTGGTCTGAAGGTGTAACTTTGGAAATCACCAGCATTTAGGTGTTGCAACTCTGCATAAGATCACGTAGCGAAAAAACGTGGATAGAGAAGAAAACCAGGAACAAGGCCCGAGCTCTCCAACATGCAGAGGTGGGTAGAGGAGGGGAGTGAGTCAAGGATGGAGAGGCTCTGGGTAGACGGTTCTGATGTGCATCACTGGATTAGTCACTTTCAACGTTCCCCAGTGAGCATACGCAAGGAGCAGATCTTCCCCTTTGATTTGCAGAACTCTTGACACAGAGCACTGCCTATAGAAGCACTTAATAAATAAGCATCGGATGAACGAATGAAAGACACGATAGCCATGAATATTAGTGTATCTACTATTCTGGTACTGAAATTTTGTGGCACTTTAATTTTATAAAATGCCTAATGATTATCTGTATGACTAACTTACTCCTTCAAATGAACAGCAGCTCCTTCAACGAACAGAGCTCTTAACTGTTTTTGCACCATGAACCCTTGTGGCAGTTTGATAAAGACTCTAATTTTAAATGCATAAAATGAAACCAATTATACTGAAATAGATATGAGTATTAAAAAAACAAATTAGCAATAAGGTATTATAGGTGCTTCTTTATTAACACATTAAATAACAAGATCTAGTGGCGAGACAAATAACTAGTGGTGGGTAAAGGAAAGGGAGGATTCAAGGGAAGGAGGATTCACTGTGATTCCAAAGCAGTGAAGAGGGTGAACAAATTCAAGACAGCCACAACATTTATACTATGATACAAAAATATCTGTGACTTCTGTTAGTGACAAAGTCCCAGATACTGTTAAAATGACTGTGCTTGGTTGGCAACGTTTCCAGTTTAAAAAGATGCTGAATATCCATCAGAAGTCTACATTCATGGACCCCAGATGAAGGATCCCTGAATTAAAAGGTCCCTTTCACTTGTAACCTCACCCCTACATCCAGGTTAAGTTCTATTTTAAAATACATCTTTTTTTTTTTTTTTTTTTACAAGAAGAATCATATAGTATACCAAATGTACAACCCTTATGGAAAGCAATTTACAATACCTATTACATTTAAAATAAGCATGCCCTTTGGCTCAGCAATTCCACTTCTAATAATTCACCTTGAAGAGATAGCCCCACATGCGAGCAAATAAATATGTATGTGGACGTTCACAGCTGACACGTTCATAGCATCTGTTCATTCAACAAGTAGCTACTGTCAGCCTACTGTGGGGCAGGAACTCGTCCAGATGCTGAGGATTCCACAGAGAACCAAACAGACAAATTTCCTGCCCTCCTTATCTTCCAGGGGTAGAGACAGATAATAAGCAAAACAAAAAGTAACCTCTACTGTAAAGTACATTAGATGGTGATAAGTACTACAGAGAAGAGGGCTAGAGAAGGCTGGGAAATGTTCTTTATAAATACCCTGGGCAAGGAAGGCCTCACTGAGAAGGAGACTATTGAACACTTGAAAGTGTTAGGAAGCAGGCTTGTGTATATCTGGGGGAAGAGCATTGCTGACAGAAGGCAGAGCATGTGCAAAGGCCCCGAGAGAGGAGCATACCTGGCATGTTTGAAGACAAGTGAGAAGGCGAGTATGGCTGGGGCAGCATGAGCAAAGTGGGAGAGCTATAGGTGAGTATGGGCGGGGGAGACAATGGTGGCGGGGGGTGGAGGTGGTGGGGGTGATCATTTAAGGCCTTGTCCACCAGTGTAAGGACCTTGGCTTTTATGCAAGTGAGACAAGAATCCACAGAAGTGTGGCCTGACCCGCCGCACATTTGAAAAGGATCCCTCAGGTTGAGAACAGACTGTCGGGTAAAGGCAGAAGCATGGAGCTGACTTGGGAGGCCGAGCTGGTGCTGACATAATGGATGTGGAGAAAGAGAAAGGAGCCTGCCTGAGATGATTCCAAGGGTTTTGGCATAAGCAACGCAAAGGATGGAGTTCCGTGAATTAAGATGGAAAACTTTAAGATAAGCAGGTATGGGGGAGAAGATCAGGAGTTTGGGTTTGAACGTGGAGATGGCTATCACACATGCTTGTAGAGAGTTGGATGCAGAAAAATAGAAAAGCTAGAAGCAATTTAAACATCACTAATAGGGACTGGTTAAGTAAATTATTATATATTGATAAATAGCTGTTATAAAGAATGTGATATAATCACACTGTTATGAAAATTTGTCTGTGATGTATTATATGGAAAAGCAAGTTGCACAATGGTATGCAGTATTTTAATATTATATTTATGCATAATCTATGTGTGTAAGTAGGTGCATGCATATGTTAGTTTATATGTTCAGAAAAAATGTGGATGAATATACACCAAACAGCTAATAATATTTATCCAGGGAATGGGATTGGCAGAGGGGAGAAAGGAAGAAACTCATTTTACTTTAGTTTCTATACTGTTAGAACTTTTCAAATGAAGAACATGTATTATATATATACTATAAAAGCTAACAAAGATTGAAAAGTTTTAAAAAGTGTTTTAAATGATGCTTGGTTAATATGTACACAAACACTCGCAAACCCAGGCACATTTCATTAGTTATTACTATTTTTTTTTTTTTTAGATTTTACTGAAGTATAGTTGATTTACAATGTTGTGTTAATTTCCTCTGCACAGCAAAGTGACTCAGTTATATATTCTTTTTCATATTCTTTTCCATTATGATTTATCACAGGATATTGAATATAGTTCCCTGTGCTATATGGTAGGACCTTTTTGTTTATCCATCCTATATATAATCGTTAGCCTCTGCTAATCTCAAACTCCCGTTCCTTCCCTCCTCTACCCCCGCCCCCCCCCAACCCTTGGCAACCACAAGTCTGTTCTCTATATCTGTGAGTCTGTTTTTATTTTGTAGATATGTTGACTTGTGTCAAATTTTAGATTCCAAGTGATATCATATGGTATTTGTCTTTCTCTTTTTGACTTACTTTGCTTAGTATGATAATCTCTAGGTCTATCCCTGTTGCTGCAAATGGCACTATTTCATTCTTTTTGATGGCTGAGTAATATTCCATTGTGCATGTACGTATACACATCACATCTTCTTTATCCATTCATCTGTCGATGGACATTAGATATTCTTTGAAATGAGGTAGAAACTTTGTGATTACAGCTCTCGGCTGAAGTGGCAAGCAGTCCAAGACACGGGGTGGATGGTGGTGGGAAGTAAAAGAGTGAAAGAGGGTATGTGGAAAGGGGAATGGAGGAAATAAAGCAAGGCATAGGCATACTTCAGAGATCTAACACTTGGGCTGGGACAGTACTGAATCTCTAGACATGTTTTTGTTTGGCGAGCACAGTGCTTTTCAATTTGTTAAACATGGATGCCTTTAGGCAACTTAGGAGCTCTCTAGGTTGCCAAAGCCCCACCACTGCCTGTGATCTCCCACCCAGCCTAAGTCATACATTTATGTTACCGCTGCAGGCAATGGCTTTTCCACTCCTAGGCTAACATGCATTGGGCTCTTATTCTGGGCTGGGACTGTATTCAATTCTGCCTTGTGCTCTCTTGGGCCCCTAGGTAACGCCAGAAGATTAAGAGCATTAATAATGTTTCCCACGAAATCTGCACGTCTCATCTATCCCCCTTTTAGCCATATTCATATTCTTAGACATGTCGATAAAAATTAAAGTGGCCGTAATATCACCATTTTAGTTCATACTTACGTTGTAAAAACGTGAACTGTACAAATCAGCAGGCAATGGAACCCTGACATCTGATTTAATTTTGACAATTCCTTCTTTCCCTGGACTGGTAAGAGTTTCCTCTGCTTCAGTACAGAGTAGCACAAAGATACCACAACCCAAATCACTATTAAAATGACTGTAACAGGGAAAGATGGAATATAATAATATGACACATATGCAAAGTAGGTCCTGCTGGCAAACACATTCTGAAGGTGGGGAAAAGAAACCTTGGCAGGTAAAGGCCAAAGAAAGTAAAAAATAAACTCAGCGTCTCTTTTTGCCATGCATCCTTCTGCACATTAAATAATACCCATTCTAAGATGACTTTAAGTGGCTATTAACATAATTATTTGTGGAATGAATGATGAATGAATAAACAAATAAATGCTCTACATGTGGCATCTCTTTATCTCAATGAAAAGAGAGCCCTGAATAGTCCTCTGTGGAACTGTTTTTTCAAAGTGGGTTTCAAGATCTAATTATGGCCCCTAGGCTGATGTTTGGCCCTCGAATTTTGGGTTTGGAACATGGAGCTAAGAGAAACTTTACGACATTTCTCTTAGCTAGACGGGAAAAGGCCATAATGTTTAATCACGTCTCTAGGGGAAAAAAAACAATTTTGAAAATGTTCTATTTCTAATAATCATGGAACATACATTGCCTTTTAAGATTTGTTTCTCAGAACAGCAGAACTCATTTAGTCTAGGAGAACACAGTGTGGCTTAATTATTTTTTTTTCTTTTCTAGATTCTCTGCCAAGAACTACAGAGCAAAATGAAATGACAGTGCAGGAGACAGCTGCTAAGTTATCTCTTTGTTGTATTTCTAATAAGATAGCGACATCATTTCTGTTGCTAACGTATAGCTGTATTAGTTCTGAAATAAGCTATTATGGTTTTTTCCCCCTCAGTGGACTCCAGTTCCAATAAATAATACATCATTCATAATTGGAAATGTGTATCCCTCCAAAAAAAAGTTTGCTCCTTCTTGCTTAAACTTTTTTTTTTTTAAATTTTTTTTAAATTTGTATTTATTTGTTTATTTATTTATGGCTTGTGCTGGGTCTTCATTTCTGTGCGAGGGCTTTCTCTAGTTGCGGCAAGCGGGGGCCACTCTTCATCGCGGTGCGTGGGCCTCTCACTATCGTGGCCTCTCGTTGCGGAGCACAGGCTCCAGACGCGCAGGCTCAGTAATTGTGGCTCACGGGCCTAGCTGCTCCGCAGCATGTGGGATCTTCCCAGACCAGGGCTCGAACCCATGTCCCCTGCATTGGCAGGCAGATTCTCAACCACTGCACCACCAGGGAAGCCCCTTGCTTAAACTTTTAAAGACTTGAGTTCCTTGCTTGAATTTGAAACCACTGCCTGATTTGCATACATAATTTGAGATTGACTGAGCACCCACAGGTCAGGGCTGAGAGTTTAATGAATAAGAAGAGAAGCAGCTGAGGGCAGAGCTCTGAAAAAGACAACAATGAAGGGAAGGAGACTCAGAAAGCTGCCCGGAAAAGCAGGAAGAGCATGGGTGTCAAGGGCAAAGAGCATGTTTAGAAGGCCAGCTCACTTGTGTCAAATACTGTGCAGAAGGACTAAAGTACCCATTGGCTTTAGCCAGTAGAGGTGACTGTTGGACCTGATCGGAGAGGTTTCAGCGGAGTTACTGGGGCAGAAATAAGACCACCGTGGAGTGGAGGGGATTTGGAAATGAGAGGCAGAGGAGTGACTGCAGCTTAAAGGCAGAGTGTTAGACAGAGGAGATCACTGATGCAGTTAGGTCCCCAGCAAGCAGGAAGGGGCAGAATCCAAAGTCATGGTGGAAGGATCTGCCAGAGGCTGGGGGGCGGGGAAGCAGCCCCTTCACCTCTGAGACAGGAGGAAGGCGTCATGGCGGCAGGTGGGGCTTAGGGGTGGAAAAAGTTAGCCATTATCCTCCATCCTTATCCTCACCATCATTGTCAACAGTGTCCAGTAAAACTGCAGAGCGGTGGGGTCGGGGGAGAGGCAGGAAGTAAAAGACACTGTGGCTTTGGTGACTTCTCTTTTCTTAGAGAAATGGGAAGCCAGGCCATTTGATGAGAGTGACAGAGAAGAGGTGGGGCAGGAGCCTGAGAAGAGTGGCGAAGTTTCGAAAATGTTTCAGGGGAACCAGGAAGAAGCTGGTGGTCCAGAGGTCCAACTGGGATGTGTATACTGCTTATACTGTTCCCATGGCAGGCCCTCACCAAGCCGAGAGTAAAGCAGGAAGACGGAGACTCGGGTTGCTGGGTACGAATGATGGAAGGACAAAGGGGGCTAGGAAGTTGAGGGCCTTGCTGAGAGAGTGATGGACCAGAGGACCCAGACCAGGCGGGGAGGCTCACAGTCTGAGAAAAACACAGAGAAGAGAAGGGACTGGAGGTCCTGATGAAGATGAAGATCAGGTGCAATGGGACCAGCACTAAACCCAGGCCAGCGGGGACCCTGCCCTGGGCCCTGAGTATTAGAGGCCTCTGCTCTGGCCCTTCTCTGGCTGCACCCCTCTCCACAAAGGGAGTCTGCAAGACGAACGAGATGTGCCCACCCCTACATCCTACATCCTCCACCTTTCAGACCCCATTCCAGGTACCTGGGACCCTAGGATTCCCTACCCAAGCAGCCCTAAGCACGCTTTCAGTGCCTGTGCAGGCCTCTTCCTGAGGGTCCACCCAAAGGGTGGCTGTTCGTAGGTCATGTGGATTAAGGTGGGATGTGAGGGCTGGGTGTCCACACAAGTGCATGTGAGGCTTCTTATCACCTGGAGCAGAGCCAGGGACAGAGGCCAGCTCTCCCCCATGCCGTGAGTGCCCCACGTGGATCTCCCAGGAACCGATGAGTTCCAAATCACAGCTTTGCCTTCGAGTCATTATTAAAGTATATTTGTCAAGGTAGGAAGATAAAACATACTTTACCTAATAGTTTACCTTGATTTATAATTTTCATACCTATAGACATATAGCATGTGGGCTTCTGTTTGTACCTTGCCCCAGGCCCTGCAAATGTTAGGGGTGTGCCCGAATGAGAGATTCAGCTGAGTAAGAGGTTGGAGTAGGGATTATTAGACTTCTGAGTCAACATGGCAGGGTAAACACTTGCTGAAAACTCTCAGTCTGCTGCAACATATAGAAATAACAAATGAAATTTTTTTTAACAAAAAAATCACATAAGCCTTGTATTATTTATTTATTCTCTACTTTCATATCCCTCCAATCCATTCCCTGCCTTGCTCTGTGCCCCTCTGGGCCCTATTACCTGGGCTTCCTTGCTGGTGCCTTCCAGCTGGGTTTGGCCAACAGAAGTTACCAGCAAGAGATAGGAGAAGAGGAGGAGAGAGGATGGGGTATTTCTTTCCTGCTCCCTCCCTGCCTCAGGTCTTCCTTCTGGTAGTGGCTACTTCCCTCCAAACTCAGCTTCTACCCTCCTCCATAGCTCCAGCTGTCCCTGGCCTCCAATAATAACATTCTCTCCCTTGTCCCTTCAGACTGGGAGTGGTGACAGCTTCCTAGTCCCTGGTACCTCAAATGACCTTGCTGGATTCTTAATTCCTGTCCATACTTCTGTAAATAGTTTCTTCATTAAAATCTCTTGAATTTAAGTATCTGAGTGATGCTCTATTTTCTGCTGGGACCTTTACCAAT
This sequence comes from Eschrichtius robustus, assembly GCF_028021215.1. Lineage (NCBI taxonomy): Eukaryota > Metazoa > Chordata > Mammalia > Artiodactyla > Eschrichtiidae > Eschrichtius > Eschrichtius robustus. The sequence continues at coordinate 14,264,865 of NC_090824.1, read as the reverse complement.
TGAAACCATTTTCAAAAACAAGACAGGAAAGTCTCTGAATAGAACAGGATCATAAGCCCATGGTGCTAAGTAATGACGAAGACTCTGTGGCCATTGTGAGGATGGGGTGGGGGCAGGCGCCAGAAAGACTGGAGGGGTCTGAGGTTTCTACATCTGCAAAGGGGAAGGGACTGAATATGCCTCACAGATATCAGGGGTAGGGTGGGGTGAGAAGAGTTCCATTTTTTTTCGGTTAGGATCAAGACCCCACATTACCTGTGACTAGAAATGAAGATAAGATGCATATATCTCACTAGCAACTGAGTCTGAATCACACGTGGGCACAGAAATTTTTACGTCCCTGTAGTAGGATTCCCAAGCCATGCTTAATCTATGACTTGTTTCAGAGCTAAGAAATTCCTGGGTCTGGGATTGAGGAAATCTCAAAACCACCCTTCAGAGAGAACCCTTGTAGAGCAGATCCACAGGGGAGGTAAGCTCTCAAGAAAAGAAAAGAAAACTACAAAATATGCAAGGATATGCAGCCTGATTAAATGCACTCTGATAAAAGAGACAATTCACATCTGAGGAAATAGCTATAATAGAACACTCTGAAAAAGACTTCTAAAATCCTCAAAGTCATCATAATGGAGGGACTAACAGCTATCAAACAAGACTGTGAAATCAGAAGGGTGTGAAAGAAAAAGAGGTAGAAATGAAAAGAAACCAACAGAAAATCTTGTAATGAAAAAATATAATTAGCAAGTTTCATACAGCTTAAGAGAGATTTAATGAACTGGAAGGCAAAACTAAGAAAATCTCCCAGGATGCAGTAGAGAGAGATAAAAAAAAGATAGGGGGAAAAACTGAAAGGAAAATGAAGGAGACAGATGTAAGGGGAAAAAATTAAGGAGAAGATGTAAGGGAAAGCGCTGACATTAAAGAAGTTTCAAAAGGAGAGGAAAAATGGAGGAGAAAATAAATTTAATGCTGTAAATATCAGATTAAGGGAGAAAAACAATATGAGAACTTCACATGTGTAGGAAAAAAAAAATTCACAGAAGCCCAACATCTATTGACAAATGAAAAAATTGAGCAGATTTGGAATATAAAGGATTTTTTTCCTTCCACCAAAACCCTATAGCAATATCATACTAAATGGTGATATAAAGACTTAGAAGCATTTGCATAAAAAGCCAGAAATACAACACGGATGCCCACTACCAACCCTACCACTCAATATTGTATCAGAGGTCCTGGCTCACAGAAAAGAGTTATTTGAATGTGAGATTTTAGAAATGGTGCACTTCCTGGAAATGGTCCAGACATTACCAGGACCAAACAATGGTCCTGCTAAGTGAGCAGTCAGCTAAAGTAATGGAGATGAAGGTCACTGGAACTGAGAGGGCAAAGGAACTGAAAATCTAAAGTACTGGGTAGCACCCAGGATGATGTCAGAGGCTGTATGTGATGCAGGTGATCTGGAACTTGATGGATGACAGTGCCATGGACACAGAAAGCAAATCAATCAGATTCGGGATGATCAAAGCAAATCAATCAGATTCGGGATGATCAAAAACATTTCCCATAGGGTGGGAAATGTTGGTCTCCAAACAGCATCGTGCTTCTGAAGTAGTGTTCCTTCAAAAGACCAACTGGGCAAAGCTCTTGAAGAAGAGCTGAATGTCAGCTAAAGCAAGAAGGAAGATGCAACGTTCTACCACTCAGTTAAGGATGCAGGGAAGTTCACTTACAATGAAAGAAAGATTCCAAGGATGTCCTTGGAAAGCCTGAGTGAGGGGAAGAGTGGAGGTCAAGTCAGAACAAATGAAGATCCAAGTAGAATAGGCATGAGACACCCAGAAAGAGTGGAGGGGCTTCTGTTTATAACAGAGATGGTGGGGCTGGGAGCCAGATGGGATTAGGTGGCATGGAAGACAAAGCTCTCTCCATTACTCTGCCCCAGCCTGGATATTGACAGGAGAATCCACTATACATGTTAAGAAATGGAACAGACGGCCTCTTGGGGGTTACACTGGGAAGAAATAAAAAAAAAAAACTCTGACCTCCTGATCAGATCCACTAAGTATTAACTGCAGATTTCTCATTTGACAGTGCCCTTGTACTGTACTGTAGTCCACACTTATAAGTACACAACACAGGGATATTCTCATTTACCAATATTAGAAATTTAGAGAAATTAGGATATGTCATTAAAGAATGTATCTGGAACAAACACCAAAGTCTTAAATACAATAAATATTTAGTAGAGGGCTGTAGACTTGGAATCTATAAGTATTTAATGGCTTAATCTTATACTGAAGCTACTTGAGATATTTTATTTCACAATTTCAACAAAGAAACTGTTTCATACTTTGCATAATTAACCTCAGAGAAATAGATTTTGGAGACCAACGTCTCTGTTGATCACTTAGCTTAGCTGTGCCCCAAAAGCAACTGTCGCCATTACATCTGTCTTATCATTTCCCCTGATGCAGAACATGGCATGTACAAGTCTTAGGAAGCATCCCTTTCAATAAGGAACAAGTATCAAAACAAGCAAGGATTGGCATCTGTTAGCCTATGAATCTGGACTATTAATTATCTAAGACAAACACGGTGTATTCAAGAAAATAGTACCCATTCATCCACTTTTTTTCCAAAATAGAAATGCACTACATTTAATTTGCGGTTCTCTGTGTTTTAAATAGACAACTCAATAGAGCAATAAATGTGTTCATAATGAATAGATTTTTCTACATAGGGAACTCAATGTCAGGAGCATAGATGAAGATTTAACCCGGTGAACATAAAATTAAACAACAGAACACACAGGAATAATTTGAATTGGCTAGAAAATATTTTGGTTAAAAAAAAAAAAGAATCACTATTATTGAGGGTAATTTTTAGGTTGTGATACAAATGCATCACTGTGTAAAAAGAAAAGATTAAATTACCAATATCTGTAATTTAATTACCAATATCTAAAATAAGATCCAGCTCTCTGTGTATCCTGCCTTTCTCCTCATGTAACTGTTCTACTTGGCCACTCTGGTGAGCCCCTCTAGCCTTCGTCTTCCCTGTCTTCTTCCTCACGCTGCTCTGTTTTTTTTCTCCTTTGATCCAAACTCCCACTGCTCTCCTCCTAAACCTCTCCAATGGGCACCACGGAACTTCCGTTTCTAACTAAACTATCCTACATCTTCTTCAGCTAATGCTCACTGTACCCTATGCCTTAATTGAAACTTGGTTCTCTGTTGGAGACATAGCTTCCCTCCACCTGTTCTCCAAATCCCCTTCCCTCCTAAGTCTTCTGGAACCTCACCATTGATTTCCCCTTGCCTCGTGTATCTTCACCCTTCTCTCTCTATGGGCTCCTTCCCATAGAATTATAATAATCTCACATCTCAACATCTCTCTCTCTCTCCCCACTCACCCACCACACCTTTTTCTATCTTTCCCCTCCTGTCCTCCACCAACCCCCTCCTCTCTTCTCTTCCTCTCTCTTCCAGCTCTTGGAGCCTACCGCTCCATTGACATTGCTCTGGATACAGTCAATGACTCAACAACTACTTTCTTGTTGCTCAATCTAGAAGACTCTCTTAATCATTTCACTGACTTCTTGACAACACTGGTCATCACTGACCCCTCCTTCTTCTTCTATCTCCTTGGTCTCAATGACCACATAGTCTCTGGATTCTCTTAATTCTCTGGGCACTTTTCCCAGCCAACTTTGCACACTCTTTCTTTGTTTATTCCTAAATGTTGGTACTCCCCATGGTTCTCTCTTCAGATAGTCTTCCCTTCTTGTCTAAATCCTTCTCTCGGCAAGATCTCACTCATCCTATGCCTTCAGTTACCATTTATATACTAATAACTCTCAAATCTATGTCTCTTGTCCAGCTCTTCCTCCTCAGCTTCAGAACCACATATCCAAATGCTGACTGGGCATCTCCTCTTGGATAGCTCGGAGATGGCTCAAATGGAATACATCCTCCCCCTTTTACAACCTGTACCTTCTGTTTTCCCTCTGTCAGTGAGCATTATCGTTACTCCCAGGTGCTAAACCTGAAACCTAAATTCAGTCTTGTAAAAAAAATTTTCTTAATTGAAGTATAGTTGATTTACAATGTTCAATGTTGTGTTGTTATCAAATGTACAACAAACGGACTCAGATATATATATATATATATACACATATATATATATATATATACTTGAATCAGATATATATATATATATATAATCTTTTTTCAGATTCTTTTCCATTATAGGTTATAACAAGATATTGAATATAGTCCCCTGTGTTATACAGTAGGTCCTTGCTGTTTATCTATTTTATATATAGTAGCATGTATCTGTGTATCTGTTAATTCCAAACTCCTAATTTATCCCTCTCCCCCACTTTCCCCTTTGGTAACCCCAAGTTTGCTTTCTATGTCTGTGAGTCTATTTCTGTTTTGTAAATAAGTTCATTTGTTCATCTCTTATATGTGCAATCTAAAAAAATGATACGTGCTACCATATCACTTTGTGCTTCTCCTATCATGACACTTCCCACTCTATGGGAACTATCTGTTTAATTGTAGGTGACTGCTAGCTCTGAGGGCAGGGCCCGTGTCTGTCCAGTGCACCATACTATCCCTGTACCAGTGCAGGCCCAGTACATGGTAAGTATTCTATATGTACTAAACCAGTGGTTCTCAAACTTTTTGCCTTCAGGATTCCTTTAAACTCTTAAAAACTCAGAACTCCAAAGGCTTCTGTTTACGTGCGTTATATCTATCAATTGTTACCATACTAGAAATTAAAACTGAGAAAAATTTAAAAGATTAATTCATTTAAAAATAAGTTAATTACGTTTTAACATAAATTTTTAAAATGAAATCTAAGTAAACTTTCCAAAACAAACCAAAAAACTGTGGTAAGAGAATTATTTTACATTTTTGCACACCTTTAAAATTCTTAATACATTACAGCTGGATTCTCCTATCTGCTTCTGAAATCCCTTTGTGGCATTCTGATTGTGGTATATAAAGAAAAATACAGCCTCACACAGATATGTAGTTGAAAAGGGAGGAGTATTTTAATAGTCTTTTCATATAACTGTAGCTATTCCTTTTGATATTATACCATAACTCAGTAAGTGGTAATTTCTTACAGGCTAGCTGCAATGTATAATTTGAAATCATATCAATTAACTTTTCATACTTTGCTACATTAAAATCCTTTGGTGTATTCTGTATTTTCAATGGATCTTTTACCCAACCATGATTTTGTAACACCATGCATTGGTTATCTTCTAAATGTTAACACATTTCATTATACAATATTTTAAAAACTACATTTGTTAATATCACCACTGAATTTATCAGAAAAGTCTTTAAGTATTGAGAAACTGTCAAGCTCACAGTGGCAGATATAAGTTTCCGAAATTTTAATTTTCACTTGAAAGCTTGAATTTTAGCATTGGCAACAAATACTGTCACAGTTGTTTTCCTTGAAATGACAGGCTCACTTCGTTCATTTTTAAGAAAATGTCGACCAGGTACTCAAGTCTAAATAACCGTAGTTTGTCTGTCAGTCATTCTTTCAAATACAAATAGTGTTCCATTAAAACAGTGGCCAGTCTAGATCTCAACTTAAACAACTGGGCAAGAGCTTTTCCTGGAGACAATCATCGTGCCTCCACGTGTGACAGAAATGCAGTATGGGTACTTCCCAGAATGTTAAAAAGATGTGCACTTGAGAATTAAGATTTAATAAAACAATTTTTTATTGTTTCATCAAGGATACTCAAGTGAAACTGACTTTTTTTTTTTTTAGCTGTGAGGGCAAAGTGGCGAAGAATACAATGATTATCAGTACAATTTGGTGTTACTGCCTTGATTTATGCTAAAAACAGGTGAAACGATTCATGAAGTGCTACCTACCACAGATTTTGCATCATCAATGCAAATGTCAAGAGAGTGAAACAAGGCACACAGTGCCTTAGCATTATGAAAATAGTTTGGACCTCATAGACCCCCTTGGGGCCGGGGATCACACATACGGAACCGCTGGGCCAGATGAATGCATACAAGGAAGGTGACCGCAAGCCAGCTTGGGTGCTGGGGACACTGCTGCCCAGCACTGGCCCTCCCGACCGGAAATCCAGCCTGAGCACCTCCTGCATGGCTGACCCCTCTGCTCTTACTCTCGAGCTTCTAGTTGCTTCCTCCCATCCAACCCTTAGGTGTTGACACCTGGGCCTTAAGAAAGTCCTGGCTGGAACCTGATCTCCTGGTTTCATTTTTGTTATTTCTGGGACCCGGCTTTGGCTATCAGCCCGCTGGCCTTAGGCCCCATGATAAGGAGTATTTTTCTGGACCATTCTGGGGTGTACTGGCCAGATTTACCTCTTGCTAGCTCTGTGTATTGCACTGTGTGTGTTGGAGAAGGCAGCGGGGGAGGGGAAGTACAGGGTTAGGGATTTGGTACAAATTGATATTGTTTAGGGATGTACCTAACTTTGAAAGTAAAACAAAACTGTTCTGCTGTTTTACTTCTTGTAAGACAAGGTGAACTATTCTTATACTCTTGCAGATAGGGCTCAAATAAAAACATTCATCTGGTCAGTGAATATAAATTGAAAGAAATGACCAACATATTACAGTTTTAAAGATGTGTGCTCATCCATTTCTCTCCCATCTGTACCTTCTGAATACGCATCAGGAGTTCATCCAAGTATGAGACCTTGGTAAATGCATCTTTTAAATATGAAAGTTGGAGTTGGGCCTGCACAGAACAAGGTATCATTTCCTGAAAATAGCTTCCAGCAAATAGCAAATTAATTTAGTAGCAAATTAGTATAATTTTCAAGGTGGTCCTTCCTATTGAGTAACTCATTTTTATCGTTACACAAGAAATGCTTTCTTCTCCTTGCATACCTCTTATATTACTTTTCTGAGTAATTCTTTTTTTTTTTTAATTTTTATTTGAGTATAGTTGATTTACAATGTGTTAGTTTCCGGTATACAGCAAACTGAATCAGTTATATATATATATAGTTATAGTTATATATATATATATATCTCCATTCTTTTTCAGATTCTTTCCCATATAGGTTATTACAGAATATTGAGTAGAGTTCCCTGTGTTATACAATAGGTCCTTGTTAGTTATCTATTTTATATATAGTAGTGTGTAGATGTTAACCCCAATCTCCTAATTTATCACTTCCCCCTACGTTTCCCCTTTGGTAACAGTAAGTTTGATTTCGAGATCTGTGAGTCTGTTTCTGTTTTGTAAATAAGTTCATTTGTATCTTTTTTTTATGAGATCCCACATATAAGTGATATCATATGATGTTTCTCTTTCTCTGTCTGATTTACTTCACTTAGTATGATAACCTCTAGGTCCATCCATGTTGCTGCCACAACTACTGAAGCCCGCGCACCTAGAGCCCGTGCTCCGCAACAAGAGAAGCCACCACAATAAGAAGCCCGCACGCCGCAACGAAGAGTAGCCCCCGCTCGCCGCAACTAGAGAGCCCGCGAGCAGCAACAAAGACCCAACGCAGCCAAAAGAAAAAAAAAAAAAAGTTTGCATCTGCTAATTCCAAAGGGGGGGGACCTCTTTAGACATAAACATTTGGATTAATAACAAAGAACTATAAAAAGATGCACTCTTATCAGATGAAGGACACCAGTGTGAGGTCTCAACCACAATTCTAGGCCTTGAGTCCCTTGATCTCAATTCTGATGACCTTCACCTCTACTCTGCTTCAAAAACTGAACTTAATGGCAAGACCAGGGGCCTTGTCAACTATTCAGAACTTCTCTGCATATGAACTGTTGAGTGTCAAGATCCCATTCACTGTGGATAACTCGCCATTCTTACGACTCTACTGCTCATTTATTCCCACCTTCCTTTCAACATCTTCTGAGACTCCTAGGACCCTGACCGCTTAACGTTCTCTCAGTCTATGAAGGGCCGTCCAGTTTTACTTGTCCTCTCCCTAGCCTAGAGCCCACAGGGCCAGCCTGTAGTTATACTGACCAGTATCCTCAATTCTCTGCCTCCTCATTCCTCCTAACACACCCAGCCCACATGACCCAAACACAAGATCAGTCCAGTCATAATTCTCCGGCCAGGCTTTGGATCCCACCAACCACCTCTTAAGGCACTAGGCTCCTTCAATCGCGTTCCTATACCTTCACTTCTATCAATACTTACTCTTTCTTCCCAACACATATATGTTGTTAAATATCTCCCTAGATTCCCAGTTACTTCTCTAGCAGCTGATTCTTCAAAAGTCGTTTCCGCCACTTCTCTCTACTTGCTCGCCATCAATTCACTCCTCGACCAAAGCAACCTGGCTTCTGCCGCCATTACCTTATCCAAGCTGCATTTGTTAATATTATCGATGTTGTTCATCTTGCCAAGTCCAAGGAATCCTTTCTAATTCTTACCTTCTATGACTCTGCCCTGTGGCACCTGAAACGGTTGATCCTTCCTTCCTGCTCTAAACTCTCAGCTTGCCTTTTAAAAACCAGTGTTGCCCGGGGCTGCATCCTTGCCCTCTCCTCTTCTCACTCTATAGAACCTTCGGGTGTAATCCACTCAAACCCAGGCCGGCAACTACGCCCAGGACTCACAAACGGGTACCACCTAGCTTCGATGTCTCTGATGAATGGAGACCCCATATGCAGTTTAAAAATGTAGACTCTGAATTCAGACAAACTCGCATCCAAGTCCTGTCTCTGCACTCAGCAGCTCTCTGGCCATCAGAAAGTTATCTTACTTAAACCTCAGTCTCCTCAGCTACAGAATGGGAGTAATCATATCACTGGTATCTACGCTAGAGTTCTTTCGAGGATTAGCACATGTAAATTATTTCTTTTGAAATAACACATGTAAAAACACATAGTTAATAATGCTCAACAATGTTAGCTACTGTTGTTATTACAGGATTTTTTTTAATCTAAAAGCCTCCAAAGCAACTCAAACGTCACGTAATAAAAAAAATTAACTTGGGACTTCCCTGGCAGTCCAGTGGTTAAGACTCTGCATCCCCTCTGCAGGGGGCACGGGTTCGATCCCTGGTCGGGGAACAAAGATCCCGTATGACACAAGGTGCAGCAAAAAAAAACAAAGAAAAAAACCCCCATGAACTTAATGCCCTCATGCTCCTCCTTCATTGTAGTAATAATCATAATAGCTTCTGTCTTTCAAGTTTTAATTTTTATCACTAATCTGCAAGTTAAATATTAGCGACCCCATTTCACATATAAGGAAACTGAGGCTTAGAGAAGTTAATTACTCTGCTGGAAGTGGCAGGAAAGTGATGGTTAGGATTCAGACCCTGGTCCTTCTGACTCCAAAGTGAATGCTTCCTGGCCCTGGTATCTGACTTTAGTGTTCGAGTCCCACACCAAAAACCCAGGGCATTTATTCTGGACTTCTTCCATCTTAGCCACATCTAGCAATGTGCTGGGGAACTGGCTCTCCTGCAAAAAAGAAAAATTTCCTGATTTGCAGCATTTGCTGATTTCAAGCTACCAAGGTGACATCACTGAATGTGAGCGAGGAAAAAGATGGGCAGAGCTGGCTTGAGGGCCTGCACCAGCGGCTCCAGCAGACTACCGGATCCCTAAGGCCCCAAATCCTGTTAATTCAGATCTAAATAACTTGACTGACAGCAATTTGCCAAAAACAACTTAGTCAAAATCAGGTTGGTGAAAACAACAAAGTACACCGTTTGGTGATAGGCTGCAGACTTTTTCTCTTTTTATTTGCTAATCTCTCCAGCCTCCACACCTCTCAGCCTTCCCCCTCCACACTCCAGCCTGACCGGACAGCTCTCCACTCCTCCCAGGCACCACGGTCTCCTCACCTGCAGTGCCCCTGGCCTGGAACGTCTATCCCTCCGGCCTGCCATCTTTCCCTGGCTGACTCCTGTTCTTCCTCACCTTTCAGTTTAGGCATCAGCCACAGGGGATTACCGGGAACAGAGTAAATGTCAAACAACGGGAGTTAAGTTGGAATAGTGCAAATGTGAGACAATTGGAAGACTGCTTAAACAAATTATACTAGTTTTCAAAACACACATGGCATGACCCTATTTCAGTAGGGAAAAATGCACATAGACACAGAGAAGGATCTGAGAAGCTAGTCTCTAGGGGTTTTAGCAGTGATTTTCTAAATAATGGGTGGGATTCTGTGCGTTTTTTTTTTTTTTTGTCTATAGTTTCCATAATAAGCATGCATTGTTTTTGTAATAAGAAAACCTATTTCTATAAAGCCTTTTTATCGTTAATGTCTTTGTATTCCAATTGTTCACAATGATAGACCATTTTGGACAAGGATGAGTGGCTGACTATTCATTGGATAGAAAAAGAACCTGGAAAATAATGGAAAACAGGTAATTGTGTGTGCGTGTGGTTTAAAATGACACATTTATTGTGTTACAGTTCTGGAGGTCAGAAGTCCGAAATGAGTCTCACTGGGATACAATCAAGGTGTCAGCAGGGCTGCATTCCTTTCTGTGGCTCTACAGGAGAATCCATTCACTTGCCTATTTCAGGTTCTAGAAGCTGCCTGCATTCCTTGGCCCATGGCCCCCTTCCTCTAACTTCAGAGCCAGCAATGTTGGCCTGAGTCCTTCTCACACTGCAGTCTCCCTAATTCTGACTCTCCTGCCTCCATCTTTTCCATTTAAGAACCCTTGTGATTACACTGGGTTCACCTGGATCATCCAGACTAATCTTATCGTGTTAGCTGATTAGCAGCCCTATTTCCAGCTGCAACTGTAATCCCCCTGGCCAGCCATGTGCCCTTTGCCCCAGTAACACAAACTCCATGTCCCTGAACATGTCATGTGGCTTCAGTTCTCCATGCTTCTGCATGTGCTATGTGCTCTGAAATGCCTTTAAAACACATATGTGCGCACACAGCGTGACACAATGTGATTAACATGATCACACCATAGACTATCAATAATAATCCTATCTGCCCTATGGACATGATGGTGCCTTCTTCACCTTGGCATTCTGAGTGTCTCTGGAACTCAGGTACCCAAAGCGTGCTCTGTATACCAGCAGTATCAGTATTACTTGGGATTGTGGCTACTAGATATGCACATTTTCAGGCCCTGCCACAATATCTACTGAATGAGCAACTCTGAGGATGGGGTCCAGGAGGGATGTTTAAAAAGTCCTCCAGGTGATTCTCATGCACCGAAAGTTTGAGAAGCACTGACCCAGGTCCTCCTTAATGTTGGCTGAATGAACTGATAAATGGTTAAAAACCTGTGATGCTCCTTTACATTTTTTAAAACATACCTCCAGTCCAAGCTTTTGCTTTTATATGTGTCAACCTGGACCGATGTATATGTATATACATAAATAAAATAAATAACCAATCTTTTCAAGATGCCCTGTGAAATTTGACTCATTGGATCACTGTAGGACATTAAACTTTCTTCTCTATAAACAGGCAGTTAACACAGGGCTTCATTTATTATTTGTTAGTTGTTCAGTAGCTACATTTGCATTATAGTTCTGAATTTTGGTTGCAGGAATAGAACCCCAGGAAGGTGAACTCACAGTGTCTTGCCTAGGACCACACAGCAATTTAACGAGAGGCCAGGTTCAGACTGAGCAGCCTCGGAATTTCCCCCTATGGCTGAGTGTTCTGAGTCACAATGTTGTTCTACCTTCAGGTATATCATGGTAATTAACTTGGTATAGAGACCTCAGAAGGTTACAGTAAATACTTTGTTTTGTGGTCAGGTAATTAAATGTGTAAAGGTCCCTACCCTCTGTTTGATCATTGCCTAAAGGACATTCCTATGGGGCCAGAAGTGATTTGTTGTTGTTGTAATATAGGCAGCCTTTTTACATCTCCCTCTGTAGCTGCTGAAATCTTGGCTCGCACCCAAATGCCCCACTTGGGTTTTGTTCAGGAAAGATTTCTTCCAGCTGCTTTATTTGTTGCACAATTACATGTATGAGCTTCCAGAATGTACAAGATCACAAGTCAAATGAAAGGCTTCAGCTCCCAGTTCGCATAAAGAGATAAAATTTGAAACCAAGGAAACAACAAAACATGGCTAAATGAAGGGCTAAGTAGAAACGAGACTGAATAGTATTCTTACTAAAAGGTTAGCACGTGCCAGAACTCGAAAGGAAAATGAGACACCATGGGGTAATCATAGTATCCTTGTGCTATGTTTACGGCCACACTTGCAAAGGGACTCAGACTCCCTCTTTAGCATTTACAATTTGGGGCACAGCAAGCTGATAGAAACAAAAATATATACCTGTATTTAAGCAATTATACTCCAATAAAGATGTTAAAAAAAAATATATATATATATACCTGTATTTAAAAATAAAAACTTGCACACTCACATTCATAGCAGTATTATTCATAATAACCAAAAGGTGGAAACAACCCAAGTGTCCATCAACAGATGAACAGATAATGTGTTATATACATACGATGGAATACTGTTCAGCCTTTTAAAGAAAGGAAATTCCTTTTAAATGTGGATGGCCCTTGAGGACATGATGCTAAGTGAAATAAGCCAGTCAAAAATGAGAAATACTGTATGATATGAAGTACCTCGAGTAGCCTAACTCACAGAAACAGAAAGGAGAACGGTGGTTGCCAGGGACTGGAGGGAGGGGAAATGGGAGCTTCAGTTTTGCAAAATGAGAAAGTTGTAGAAATTGGTTGTACAACAATATAAATATAGCTAATGTTATGGTACTATACACTTAAAAATGGTAAAAAAATAATAATAATAAACACAACCACATATAGAGGACTTCTGTTTTAAGGATTGGAAGAGTATATTTAAAAATGAACTGAGGTATCCTGGAGATTGGCCATCATTGATGTCAAGAGCCTGAGGATCAGGATAAACAGGCAGGTCCAAATGGAAAATGTAAAGTAAGGGGAGCAGGAGTCGATGGTTACTTGTGGCAGATGGAAGAGTAACTGAAGAATCTGCAGATAAAGAACTACAGGTCATATGATGTGAGAGGAAGGTGACCTTTGGCACAAACATGGAGAGTTGGACCAAAGGAGGAAAAATAATCATCAAATGCCAAAAAAAAAGTCTGGAAAATTTAAGAAGCAAAAATCGGAGGTTTCATGAATCGCAATATTGGGTCGGCCAAAAAGCCCATTTGAGTTTTTAACAGAAGAAACTGAACGGACTTTTTGGCCAACCCAATATATACTGGAAAGTATTTAGAAGTCGATGGAGTCCCAAACATCATTTGAGCTTCAAACACCTCACACACGTATCCACTGTGATTAAACCTCACAGGCTTGCTATTGGGTTGGCCAAAAAGCGCGTTCGGGTTTTTTCCACATCTTACAAAAAACCTGAACGCATTTTTTGGCCAACCCAAATATATCACAAATGGGACAACTGGCGTATGTAAAGATCAAACACAGTGAGACCTTCAGAAGATCATGCGTAAGCAGTGAAGATGCTCTTATCTGAAGCCATCTGGACCGAAAGTCAATCAGCCAATTTAAAAAGATCTGTTGAAAAGGGGAAACATGCAAAAAATGGACACACCCAGTTGTGGATGCTGGGGACCATCACATCCCCCAGCTGGAAGTGTCACCTGCTGAGAGTGGACAGGTGAGAACCTCTCGGGCTTCACTTCTAGCCAAAGGAAGTCGCCTTGCTCAAGGTGATGTCCCCCTCCGCTGGGGGGGTAGCCCACACCTGATGTCTGGTCAGTGCAGGAGGCCAGTACGAACTGCCTCACTCTGCCACATCTCTGAAGGGTGGTCAGCGCTAGCATCCCCACGCCATTGGCTGAGGCCGGAGCTTCAATTCTCCTTCTATTAGTCCTGCCTCTCTCACTCCCATCCAGACCTGGTTCCGAGAGCGCTCGCTCCCCAACAAGCTTCCTGCATGCAAATCTCCATCTCAGAGCCTGTTTCCCCGGAGCCCAATCTAAGACACATACATAACTTAAACGGTTAATTTTAAATTTTAAATATAAGCATGCATTCATTCTCTGATATTTTGACCTATGCCAAAGCCTTCATCTTCGAGAACCGGTCATGGGTCAGCATGCTTTGTTCTCTTTCTTGCATAAACTACACCTAAAATTTTAGAATTACCTATTATTTCCGATTTTGGTTTCCTGAAAGTAAGAAAACTTAAAGACCACTAGAAAACAACCTAGATGTGGAATTCCTCTAGCTTTTTAAATTCCACCAATCCTTAACAGGTATCTCACCCACAGTTAATGTGACAGATTAAAACAACTTTTTAATTTAATAAACTACATATAAAATTTACCATCTTTATTCAGTCGTATGAAGTGGTACATTCATATTGTTTCGCAGCCATCACCACCATCCATCTCCAGAACTCATTTCATCTTGCAAAACTGAAACTCTGTCCCCATTAAATAATAACTCTCCATTCCCCCTTTCTCCTCAGTCCCTGGCAACCACTATTCTACTTTCTGTCTCTATGAAAATAACTATTCGAGGTACCTTGGAATTTTTTAATTTATTGAGTTACCTTTATTAAGTCTTTCCAAAATTTATTTTGTATAGAAAAAGCAGCTGTGGATCTTCCCTGGCAGTCCAGTGGTTAGGCCTCTGCGCTTCTACTGCAGGGGACACGGGTTCATTCCCTGGTCGAGGAACTAAGATCCCACGACCAAAAAAATAAATACATACAAACGTACATGCATACAAGTTTAAAAAAAAAAAAAAGCACTGTCTTTTTGGATTGCACTTACATCCTGTTTGCTTAATGTTTAATTAACTCACCTAATTACAATTATAAGTTCAACTGGCATAAATAGGTTTGAGAACAAACAACATAGAACAGGTCTGGGGACAAATACAACTCAGACAGTTGGAGAAGTACATGAGGGCGCTGGAGAGAAGGCTCCGATTACAAGTGTTCAACATGCTGTGGGCATCTCCTGGACGGCTCTGCATAGGGACTGGAAGCTTCCTTTAAACTGCTGAACTGGTTAAGAGAGCTGCTTCTACTGTACAAAAATAGATATTGATAGCATTTATTGAGCACCTATTATGTTCCAGGCACTGTGCTAAGCATGTAACGGGCATTGTGTCACTTAATGTCCATAATCCGTGAGGCAAATATTATCTTCTTCATTTTATAATACCTACAGGAAACTGAGGCACAGAGAAGTACTCAAGCAATTTATCCAGAGTTGCACCACTAAGAAGTGGCAGAGCTGAGATTTTCAGGTTGGTGTGAATCCAAAGCCTGTCCCCACTCTACCTGCCACACTGGCTCTTCAAATGAATATTAAATAAAAGGTGTAACAGGAATAAAAACACAGAAGTGAGCCTTTGTTTTCTACTGGCATCACACAAAATGACAAAATATGTCACAGGTAGTCTTTTTAAGACTATAATTTAACAAACGGGATGCACTTAAATTCTCGTAAGACAGGACTGTAGGTAATACAATCTGCAATTGTTATTTGTTTATATAGGAATGATTTCAGTTAATTAAAGACAGAAGAGTTAGGCAGTATTTGTAAGGAAAGAACTGAAGTCAGACATTTTAATTATGCTATCAGATTAGCACAAAAAAGAGAATAAGCTGGAAAGTTTATAGAATATAATAAAAGCTAAGTATGTTATGTCTCAAGATAACTCTTTGGATCAAGAAAAAGAGAGAGAGAGCACATCTAAAATAATTCATAGAATCAGATAATAAGTGACTAATCAAAGAGGTCTCATTACAACCATCTATATCAACACCCACATGGAAAACCCAAGCTATAGTTTTATGGTTTTTTTTTTGCCACACTGCACGGCATGCAGGATCTTAGTTCTCCGACCAGGGATTGAACCCATGCTCCCTGCAGTAGAAGCATGGAGCCCTAACCACTGGACCACAGGGCATTTCCTTTTTTTTTTTTCCCCCCAAGCTACAGTTTTATTAGAAGCATTTTCCCAAGAAAATAAAGCATGAATTTGTGCTTGTCTTCTAAAAAGAAAAATGAATGACAATTCAAAACAGATACAGACAACACTGAAAGCTAACCAAACCCAAAAAAAAAAAAAAAAAAAAAAAGGGAGGTATTTAAGATTGCCAAATCATGAGTAGAAGCAAACTCCGTTCAGCAGCCTCTGGGAGACCTGGCAGAGAGATGAGCTCTCGTCATCCAGGACAATGTGGCAGCTCCCTTCTCCATCTACAAGCAAGAGGTCACTCATTACTCCCCAGTCCATCCAGGATGTTGAGATATAATGATAGCTATAGAGATTCCCGACAGAACAGCACAGCCAAGAAAGGCTGCCTGTGCCACTGGGCTCTTTTCTACACCAACAATCCATGAACCATCAACAGACACGCATCTAAGACCCAGGCTCTCTCCCAGACACCCTGACAACTCCTCTCTCATGGGGCCATCTGACCTTGATGCCCATTTCTAGACAGAACACCTTCCCTGGTTGTCCCACAGACACATCCCAAGTTGACATCATCATAAACCCCACACCTGCTCCTCCTCCTGTGTCCCCTGTCACACTGAATGGAGCCACCATTCATTCAGATTCTCAGGACGGGGCCTCGGGGCCATCCTCAACTCCTCCACCTTCCATATCCTGTCGCCATGGTGATTTACATGTAAAACATTCCATTTCTTTTCTCTGGAGCACAGAAATATGATACACATGATGGTAGGTTGTGAGACAATGCGGAGTTAATGCTGGTTCTACTTCTTTCCTTGCTTCACATCACCACCCCCCAAAGGAAACTATAGTTTAAAATACCAGAATTATGTAACTAAAAGAGAGTGATGGGTTGTGACTCCTTAAGGACAATTTAAAACAAGGTATATGGCAAGGCAAGTAATAATGAAAGCAAATGACTTATCACTAGATTGTAAGAATTAAGCAAATAAAGCACCAAAGTTCTAGCCACAATTGTTAGGTAACAAACTATGAGTTTTGAATTTATCAGAACTGATGATTTGGGCACTCAGTCTATTCCATTTCTTTAAAAATATAATTTATTATGGGTAGTATAAATTAGTATTTAAAGTTTCGAGGTGTTATATCTGTAGCCAAAAGAAAGGGCATTTTATTCTCACTTATTATTGATCTCAAAATTAAGATTCATTTATTCACAAACATTTACTGTACACCTAATTTCTTCCAGAAATTCCCCTAGGGTTTGGGAATGAACTGATGGAAACTATAATCTGTGACCTCCAGGAACTCACAGAGGGTAGACCAGTGCTTCTCATATGAGCCTGACCTATTTTTAAATATGGATGCAAAGGCTGATTTCTAGAAACTCAAATATTGAAGGCGGGGGGGTGGGACCTGGAGATCTCCATGGTTTTACACTCATAATTGCTTCTGATGCTTGGTCCGACGGTTCTCCACCACCAGGGTGGACGATAATACAGTACAGCCCATTTACTCAATCATCAAATATTTACTGAGCACCTGATCTGTACCGTAGGTGCTGGCTGCTGGGGGCTGGGGGGTGGGTGAGGCTGTATACCAGAAAATACACAACATGAAGTTCGAAGGATAAGAGGGTCAGCCAGATGAAGGAATAGATGATGTTCCACCATTAGCAGATCATCTCCAAATGTGGAATCACACCAAATGGTAGGCTTGGTGACTAAGTTAAATGATAAAGTATATTCATGGATTCTCAGATTTTTTTTTTACTTGAAAGAGACCTAACTGACCCAACGCCACGCAGCAAAGAAGGGAACTGAATCTAGGTCCTGTGACTCCGGTTCTTATGTACTTTTTTCTTGACCGGTTCCTCTTAGGAGTAAAGCACATCTTCAAGAACCAAAGAACAAAGAATACTTCTCAATTCTAAAAAGCTTGTGTTGTTACTATAGGCATACTATATCTTAGGAGCTATCAATCTGGGAAGTTTTTGAAAAGATACAATCAGTGAAGAAAAAAACAAGGTGGATGTGAAAAATGTCTTTGAAGCTATTTCAGTTGCTACTGCCGGAAAATGTTTGAATTTCAACTCTAGTAGGCATAAAATAAGCTTATAGAAAACACTGGTTTTGGAATCAGAATCAGTGACCTAGAAATAAATCTCCAAGCGGGATAAGCAAAATTTTGAAAGAGTAGAATCAAAGAAAATAAAACTGTTATCTCCAAATGGTTTGTAAAAATAATGTTTTGGGGTTACAGTTGGAAATAGGTACATTTTAGAGCTACAGGTATTAATGCTATACTGGAATTTTGTGACATAACACTAGTCGGCTAAGGAGTAGATTTCCTTCAAAGGGGTTTATCAGTGGAAATAACTGAAGGAAGGATCTTGTCTTGCAATCTCACCAATAATACAAAATCTTCTCTCTCTTCTGGGTCTTTGCCATCTGGCATCTACTCCTGCCACTTTCCTGAGGTTACTCAAGGGTCAATAGTTTGTCCTTCTCTGGTACAAAATCAAACTCAGACCTCTTATTTTTTGATTTCTCTGCTCACCCTGTCTTCCTGAAACATTGTCTTCCCTTTGTTCCCATGAAACTGTAGGTTCCTGGCTCTCCTCTGACCTCTCCTTGCCTGGCTTCCCTCCTAATCATGCACATCCTCTCAAGGTTTTGTCTGGTCTGCTTCTCTTTCTAATCCTCCATTTATGCCAACATGGGACCATGATTCTCCCACTCACACAGGCTCCCCAGCCCCAGGAGCTAACTGGCATTGCTTTGGCATTGCTTCCCAATATCCAATCAGCTTTTGAGGCTATCAGATTCTTTCTGTGTAACATTCCTAAGACTTGACCTTCCCTTCATATGTCCATGTCCTTTTCTCTGGAACCTCATCGATTAAGCTCTAGTCCGTTACCATGGCTTCCTGTGGACCAGCTCGTCATTCTCTGGTACATCCTGCAGCCTGAGGCCAGATGAAGATCCTTTTCATCATGCCCCTTCCTTGTCCAAGGATCAGTACATGCCTTGCTGAATCCAACCTCAGTGCCCCATACCTGGAATGACTTTCCCCTTTGTAAGCCAAATATTCTACTTTCTCCAAGATCCAACATGAAATTCCTTCTCGGATGATACCAACCTAATCCTCTTCCACAGTGAATTTTAATTTCCTCAGCAATCATATCTGGATCACTCTCTCTCACACTCGCTTTACTGCAACTGAAGGGCAGTTCTTGTAGAGACCACCATAATACGGGGGGCCAGCAAAAGCATCTCCATGTTTGCTAAATTGAACTGAACTTACTGCAGCTCTGCCAAAATTTAATTTTAATTATATAAAGACTGAAGGAACATAGAAAGCAGATCTTGCTTCAACCATAACAGTTATTACTTCAATTTCTTAAACTATAATAACAGAAATAGATACACACTAAAAGCATTTTTTTAATTAGGAAAATCAATGGAACAAAAATCTTTATATATTCTTCTTAGTTTTCTCTCCCCTGACGTTTTAGGTGATCTTATCACTCCAATTACAAAAGGGTCTTTTGGCATCTGAGGAGCTAAGGATGGATGACGATGAATGGGTAGACTCAAGTATGTGAAGGATGAATTGTATCCAGAAAGCTGTGGGTCAGAGAGAGATTTTTCCAAATGGGAAATGAATTCTGACAGGAAGCTGCCTGCTGGGAAATGAAGGAAGGCTTTGAAAAGCTAGTAATCATGATCAAATCGTAGTTGTGTTGACTGGTCGGAAATACACATGTAGAATCTACAAGGTAGAAGTTGTTCTGAAAAGAACTTAATTATGCAGAAGAGGAAGCCAAAGATCTTTTAAAATGTGATCATCCACATTGTCAAACGTGTTAATACGTCACAGATAGCAGGGCTGTCTCACAAAATAACTTATGTTCAAAAGTTCTTTGCGAGGCTCATAAATCTTACCTCCTTCAAATCAAGATTAGCTGCTGACTAGGTAAAACTAGCAGGAAATTGCTTTAATAAGATAGATTGTTTTAAAAAAAATGTGAAAATTAAAATCATACACATGTATTTATACCTAATCTCTTCTCTATTATTTCTTTCTAATCATATGTGAAATGTTGTTTTCATTCATTCACTAAACATTTATTGAGCACTGTCCAAAGCTCCAGGGATTCAATGATTCCTACCCAAAATGAACTCACAGGCCAAAGAGGGGCACTCACAGGCTCGGTGGAAAGAAATGGAGAGTAAAGAACAGGAAATAACTAAAAGGGAAGAAATAACACTGAAATGGAAAATTTTATGTGTACTCCTAATTTACTAATTAAAGAATAATCCAACAAATCAATGTCAAATAAAGCCAGTGAAGAACTCTGCCAACTTGATCACAGTCAGATTCAGTTTCCTGAAATTCTCATATGTGAATGTGTCAAGCCAAGACAGCAGTGAGGAACAGTCTGGAACACTTTAAGATGCTGAAAAATAGTGACTGTGTAGGTAGAACAGTCTTTAGCACCTACAGATAAGAAATGGTTCCTACATTTATTTCACAAGAAATGTAACTGTTGATACTTTTATCTTCTAGCTTGCTTTTGGCAATAGTTTCTTCATCACTATAAAAGAAATTTAGAATTATATTATTATATCATTATAAAACAATTCTAAAAGAACAATAAGGAATCATTACAGAAATTTTGGAAAATAACAAACGGTCAGAAGTGATCCATATAACCAAATCCTAACAATTCTACAGGAAACTGTAATACAACAAAGAAAATCTTGGAATCAAACAATATGCTCAATAATAATTTTAGGGAAAATGGAATAAAAGGCAACTGCAAAAGCAAAGTTACCTGGTGGCCTGGGGAGCCCTTCCCTTCCCTGCTGTATCTGAGCCTCTCCCATCCTCTGCAGGACCACCCGTCGCCCCAGCAACTGCTCCCTCTTCTGAACTGCTTATTTCATCTTACCCGGTGGAACCAGACAGTGAATAACCTGCTACTATTTATTTTCCATGTTTTCGCCTTTTTTCCCCAAATAGATCATATGCTGTTTCCTGAGGACAGGAAGTATGCCTTCTATTTCTCTGTATCCCCAGCAACTAGGAAGCACCCTGCACAGGATAAATGTTTGTTGATGAGGATGCATATGCTCATTTTTAATACTTATGTGAATATTAACAAAATCTAGTTGGTTACTATTTTGAAGAAAGGACCTGGGGTTAAAAAATCTTCTAATATTATATATTTCGCCTTATTTGGCAAGATTTCTGAAGAATTCAGTACAGCTTTGTATTATTTAGACAAGTAAAAATGGTAAGAAATAAAACCATTCTCATTAAAAAAGTGAAAATTCATTTATTCTGAATTTTGAAATCTCTTTAAACTTAGATAAAATATACAGAGAACAAAAGATTATCAAACCTTTCACTAACCAGTAACCCTTATGTGTCCTTCCCCTCTGCCAAACTACAGTTTATAAAATCATTCTAATACATCAGTGAGGAACACTGTTTAAAAAAATTTTCATAACAGTTTTAAATAATGCATAATTATATGGGGATATATGTATATGTATAGCTGATTCACTCTGTTATAAAGCAGAAACTAACACACCATTGTAAAGCAATTATACTCCAATAAAGATGGTAAAAAAAAAAAAAAAAGCATAATTGTCCTAAACAAACAGGACCCACACCTTTTTTGAATTCCACCTACCACACCCCCTACACTTAGCCTATGTAAACTTCAGACTCCCAGGTTCAAATGCCAACAGCACAGGCGTGTCAGAGACAAAACTCACTGTGTAATCTGAGAGCCAACTGAGATCAGCTACACGGAGGAAATGAGAGTTGGGATGGGGTGGGAGAGGGGGGAGGAAGCAGCAGGTGATTCTGGAGCAGTGTGATCACAGGGCTCTGGGGACCCCTGAGGGAGGAGGACACGAAAGAAAGGGTGAGCCTAGAGCCCAGAAAGGCAGAGGAAAAGCTCCCCTTCCTTCTCTCTCAGCATTTTAACACTAACAGGCCCACAGGCATTAGGGCAGGGGTCACTCGCTCTAGGGATTAAAGATGCTGGTGGGCTAGCCTGGGAAACTAAGCAGCAGTTTACTACATTGTCGGGGCACCACACTCCAAGCTCCAGATTCAACTTTCCCAAATGTTAGAAACCAATCCGTTCTTAGTTGGGGACTATACTCTGTCACTTCCAAAAGGGAAAACCGTGTACTAAGCTCATAGTAAGTGTGCAATAAACACCTGTTTAACTGATGGATCAACAGGGTACGATCTGATCACTGCCTCAAAGAACCTGATCCCTGGGGAGAAACTCAGAAGGACTAAACAAAAGGAAAGGTTTCTTTCTGATCATCTTCCAAGACCTGCACGTAGCTTGTGAGAGTGGCCTGCGTTTCGAATTATGCATTATATTTCAACCATCACTGCGCATGAGATTGTGTGGTCCTCAGGAAGTTTATGATATGAGATATTCCTACTACAAGGAGATTTTGATTTTGCATCAAGCTCCACCAAAAGAAGGCACGCATAAGTACATATCGAGATAAAAGTACCCCATAGAGCTGAGGAGTGAACCGTCTCCTGTCAAACGCTTTCCTGGAAACACTACAGCTGGGGGTTCTCTTCCTGAGTCATAAACACCCAGCACTCGCCTTCCAGGGGCTGCCAGCCTGAGGCACCCTCCGGGGTAGGCTCCTCCTGCTATCTTTCTGCTGCAGTTCCTTGTTTTAAGTGCTCTGTAAATCAGATTAAAGTATTTGTTTATTTTTTCAGTAGCCAACTAAAAATAAATCTGCAAGCTAAGGATAAAGAAAGACACTTCAAACTCTGCCTTTGAAGCCCATTTCATGGCAAGTAATTGACTTCCCTCCTAGGGACCAGTTATAGATCAGGAGGAAAACAGCATTCAGAGCTTTCACGAGAATATCAGAGACTGAAACACGATTCGCACCCAGCTTACTTTCTCGTAGAAACAAAGGTGTGCATGCCCTGTCTGCTTGCCTCACGTGAAAGAACTACCATGTTTAGCAAAATAAAAATCTCTCTAAGGTGCTTGTCCCTCCTCCTCATACTTTAGGAATGTTACCTCCAGCTTTTCCAAAAATATCAACCACCCAGTTACTGACGACAGGGTTTTGATAAGAAGAAAAAGTATAAGATTCACTAAAAAAGAGGGGTAACAGGATCTCGGCAACGTGGTCTCCCTCCTGCCTGCAGGCCACAGAGCTTGCCCACTTGTTCCTACTACGTAACTTCCTATCGCCACAACCCTGTGGCATGCTGATATCCATCAGGTAAAATCATTCTGTATGTTCACATGACAGTGTTAGAATTAATGGATGAGATGACAAGGCTGTCACACTGCTAAAAGCATGAGCTGTAGAATCCACAAACAGACTGCATTCTGTCTGGGAGAACATGAAGTTACTGCACTTCTCTCTAAGCCCTGCTTCAATAAACAAAATGGGGGTGATAATAACAGCCACCCTGGGGTTGCTGAAAAGAGTAAATGAAACAAAGTATGAAAAGCGTTTAGTCTCCAGTAGGTGATAAAAATATTTAGCAGTAGTATGACGACAACCTAAGGGTGACCTCACAAAGAATCTAGTGTCTTAACTCTCAAGGTCAGCTAGAGAAGGGTTGGAGAGCTCCCAGAGGTCTTGTGTGGGGTTGTCAGCAAGGAGCTGCAGTCATTCTTGGGGGACACAGAAGGACAAAATTCTCCTTAGAGTTTCGCCACCTGAGAAAGGCTTGAAGAGCCCTTGCTTTTCTCTTGTTCTCTCTCTCTCTCTCTCTCTCTCTCTCTCTCTCTAGACTAGATAGAAGACAGAGTTAGGAAAGGAAAAAAGACTTCTCCATTCCCCTTGGACAGAGAAGTTGGTAGAGTACATATAATATTTCCCCAAATTTCCCAAATGCATGGGGAATGCCCTCTTAGTACTATAAATATACAAAGTGTTTACAGTCTGTTTTTAGGAATAATGAAAAAGAACAGTATCTAGAATTAGACATCAAGCTAAAAATAACTCTTAATTGGTCTTAGCTTAGGTAAATACAAGAGCACTTAATTTGCAAAAATTTCATGATGTATCCACTGTCCAAGAAAGGTCAAACACCGAACCTCTCCAGTATTTCTCACACAAAGGTATAGAGATGTACCATTTTCCTGTTGCATGTGGTAGGGCTCTCAAGGGAAGACATTATCCTCTACTCTACCAAAATCCATACAGAAATCTAACAGATGCTATGTCATTCATAGCAATCCAATAATTTTAATTATACACTAAATTTCCCTAAGCTGGTCGTAAAAATTTATTATGTAATAGTTGATACACACAAAAGAATGAATATATGTTAACAAATATCTACATTATGAAGCTTGATAATAAAACCAAAACCTGTGAGCCCAACCCCAACTTAAGAACTAGAAAATTTCCAATATTAGTGTAGCTACCTGCGCGCTCCTTCCCGATCTCAGCCCCGTGCCTTACCTGCAGAAGTAATCGCTTTCTTAAACTTTGAATTTATCATTCCCTTGCTTTTCAAAATATTTTTTTGCAAAGATGGATCTTCAAGTGTGTATTATTTAGTTTGGCTAAACACTGCAAAAACTTGGAGACCTTTATCTCCAAATGGATCTGAAGCTGGCGCCACAGAGCCTAGGATGTCTCAGCTGTTGCCATTCTTCCTTAATAGGCATTATGTGCCCTGCCCCTCATCTCCCAAGAGAGTCAACAGAAGTTCTAAGGATTCTCTCGGTTTGTGCCCACAGCAGTCACAAAATTTCCTTCATTCTCAGAATAGGTGTCTGTCTACACAGCTGCTGTCTGAAATGGGGAGAACTTTCTACCCACCCAGTATGAATCTGTGTACCAGTCGTAACTAGTTTGTATGGAGTGGACTTGAGGCTGCCTGCCATATTGGTGGGGAAGTCCTCCTGCCTGGAGGAGAGGTAGCACAACCCAGACATCTCTGGACAGCTATCTGTGAATCTACTGCAACCACCTCCCTGACAGCTCTTCATCAACAAGTACCAAAGCAGAGGACCCTACGGCCTGGTTGACCATATAATTTGGACAACATATTCCCTACTAATTCCCCCGGACTTCCTCCATCTCCTGTTAAGAACCATGATTTCCTCATCATTCTTCCAGAAAGCCACGTCACTGTCAGCATCCCATCCTTGTTGATAAAACTGTTAACAAGTGTGAAGGGCCTGAGAATTCAGCCTCCTTGCAAGCTACCACGGTAGCTCACCACAGTTTCACGGATGCTGGCAGAAGATCCAGGTCTATTGGTTCAGAGACAAAGGACTTCATTACTCATGGCACAGAGAACAGCATGAGCATCACACATTTGCATCAGCTTCCTGTACCCCCAGATTCTACGGGGTGGTGTGGATGGGCTCAGATAGATGCCTGTGCACACAGAGGGCTGCATCACAGAAGAGGGACCTTGAGCTTAAGGAGCCCAGCATGCCTGCCTTTTGTTCTGGAAGGAGACACTAACTCCATCTTCCAAGGATGTTCACTATACAAATATCCTTGAAAAGAGACTGTGGAACAAAAAGCAGTCAGTGCCTTACTCATAAGATGTGTAGAAACAAGAGAGATCCATAGAGTTCCCATAGTCAACCATTATCTGTTATACTTCAATTAAAATTTTTATTTAAAACGTTTTTAGTGGTATGATTGTTTTAAATTCTATCTTGAACCCAGAAGTGACAATCATATTTACAGAGCCTCGTGGAGGAATGTGTGACGATGTGCAGGAAAGGGTCCCCCAAAAGATACTTGTTTATTACAGCTGATAAATATGTGCTTTACAGGTTCAGGACTTCAGAGGCTTTGAGGAAATCTTTCTGATTCCGTTTGTTTTTTCTTTTCTCTACTAAGCAAGAACAATAATTTTCCTCTGTAATATTAGCTTAGAATTTAATTAATAATTCTAAAAGACATAAAGATCTGCTGTGAGATAGAACTATAAAAATACTGAAAGTTCTAGCCACGGTCTGCATGGCCAGCAAGCTTCCTTGATATGATGTAAGCTCATCTTTACAGTGAAGCCCCTACTTTACATTATCCTACAATTTGCACCTTTTCTTCCCAAATCTGCCAGTTTTCTCATGTTACTGATGTACTGACCTCTTCTTTATATTACCCTGTAATTTATGCCTTTTCTTTAAGTCCATCACATTCCCTGCATTACTAACAGACTGACCTCCCCTTTATATTATCCTGCAATTTACACCTTTTCCTTCTGACTCCATCAGATTTCCTAATGTCACTACTAATGTACTGACAGCTCGCAATTTGTACAGCATTTCTTGCAATTTGTACTCATTTTTCAGAAAAGCTGGAGGAAAGCTGCCTTGTTACCGTGTGTCTAGGGCTGAAGACCAGAGACTGCTGAGCGTGCGTGCTTCACTACAGGCCTGTGGACAGGGCTCCTGACTTAGGAAGGCGATGTTAGGAAGTGATGAAAGATGATGAGCTGGGTTCTCAGTTGTTGACTAAGTATCAGTAGATGATGAAAAGGAAGATGTACATTTTATTTTATATTTTTAAATTTATTTATTTTTGGCTGCATTGGGTCTTCGTTGCTGCGCGCGGGCTTTCTCTAGTTGCGGTGAGCGGGGGCTACTCTTCGTTGTGGTGTGCGGGCTTCTCATTGCGGTGGCCTCTCGTTGCAGATCACGGGCTCTAGGCCCGTGGGCTTCAGTAGTTGTGGCGCACGGGCTTTAGTTGCTCCGTGGCATGTGGGATCTTCCCAGACCGGGGCTCGAACCCGTGTCCCCTGCATTGGCAGGTGGATTCTTAACCACTGCGCCACCAGGGAAGCCCAGGAAGATATACATTTTATCATCTGTCCTTTAAGAAAATTTCAGGGGCTCCATAGGATGAGAAAAGTCTATCACAACTAACTTGACTTACATTTAACACATTCTTTTTCATTGAGTTCAAATGAAAGAGAGGCTTTTTCACATGTTAACAAGTTCCCCTCATTTTTCACTCTTGCTATTTGCCATATTTCCTCCTGGTCACTCTGAAGTAAGACTTCCTGCAGAATGTGCTACCTACGTGGAGTCTGAAATGAATTAGAGTTGGTAAAACAAAGGGACGTAGGGTTAAGAAAAAGAAAATTCCAGATACAGGGCACCGCACGTGCAAAGGCACAGAGGTGCAGGTCCAAAACCTTTAGGGAACTTCGGCTATTTCAGAGTGGCTGGAGCACAGACTGAGTAGGAAGGTGCCTGGAGCAGATAATGAGGACGTGCCATTTGAAGGAATCTAGACCATCTATATAATCGGGAGCCACTGAAGAGTTTTAAGCGGGGAGAGTAATGTGCTCATATTTGAAATCAGAATAATCTCTTGGATGGCGGAATGGAGGCCACGTTAGAATGGAGATGACACTGGAGGTAGGGAAACAGATCAGGAGAGTATACAACTAGCTAGTAAGGAGATGACAAGGGCATGTGTTATGGGCTGAATTGCGTCCCCCTAAAATTTCTATGCTGATGTCCTAGCTCCTAGTACTTCAGAATGTGATTCTATTTGGAGACAGGGTCTTAAGAGACAGCCATTGGTCTCAGAAGAAACCAACCCTGCTGACACCTTGATCTCAGACTTCTAGCCCCAGAATTGTGGGACAATAAATTTCTGTTGTTTAAGCCACCCCATCTGTGGCATTTGTTATGGCAGACCATGACAGCCTGGATCAAGGATGGTGAGGAGGAAAAAACCTGAGACAGACTTGGGTGGTAGAATACACAAAATCTGGTGACCAGTTGGTATAAGTGGTCAAGAAAGAAGCTGATTTAGAGGATCCTGGTATGGGTAACTGGGTAGATGGCCATATCATGGACCAAGAAAAGTAATACAAGAAAAGAGAAAGATCAGCAGTTCTGAGGTAAAAGACAACATCAAGCATTAGAACATGTGCAGCTCAGTAGGATGTGAAGACATGGGTCTGGAATTCAGAAAACAGGACTGAGATCGAGGCAGGGAACTGGAAGTCCTCCACGTGGAAGTGGAGGCTGTGAATGAAGTCTCCCAGAGGAAGTATACTGGTGTAAAGGAGAATACTGGAAGGAGGATGCATCCAGTGAAGGAGATAGAAAGGGATGCACAGGTAGGACGGGACCCAGGAATGAGGATTGTCACAGACATCAGTGGAAAAGGGTGTTCAAAGAGGGAGTGGTCATCAGGGTTGAATGCTGAAAAGAGGTCAGAGACTTAAGATCATCCATTGAATCTGACAATTAGGAGCTTATTGGTGAACTCAGCAAAATTATGCAGTAGAGCTGTCAGAGGTGAGAGCCGTACTGCACTGAGTTGACAAGTAAAGAGATAGGGGGTAAACGAAAATGGCAAGCACAGATCACTCTTGCAAGAAGCTTGGCTAAGTTGGAGCTGGAGGTGATGCAGGGTTCAGGGTGGGTTTTATCATCATCATCAGTAGCGGTGGTGCTGGTAGTGGTGGAGGAGGAGGGACAGGCGGGAATAGTACTACTAAGCAGGTGGTCACATCCTAAGGTCAGAGGGTGCTGGGCCTGCCTCTTTGACATGTTATTTCTTCAAGATGAAATCAAACATCATCTTTACAATGAGTTGTTCTAACTCCCACTTGGGGTGGCTGATTTGGATTAGAGTAATTTGCTGTTCAAAGTATGGTCATGGGTGCGGGCAGCCCATTGGTGGAGAATCCCTCATAGACTTCTCTGCAAGGTGAGGTACATTATATTCATTTGATATCATGAAGGGGTAAGTTGGGTCAGGGGAAAAATAAGAGGGGGACAGGAAATCAAGAAGGAGGTGAAGAGGAACTCTACCCCCTGGCAACACCTGTCATGGCCGAAGCTAGGTGAATTCGAGTCCCTCGCTATGCATTTACTCTCCCACCAGACTGCAAGTTCCCTGCCTGCAGCCATAAGTTACCTAGAGCACCCACACAGTGCCAGGCACCTAGAAGGAGCCCAATCAATTCGGAATGAGAGCTCTACCACGGCCCTACCATGTAGAGATCATGGCCCTACCATGTAGAGATCATGGCCCTACCATGTAGAGACCATGGCCCTACCATGTAGAGATCATGGCCCTGGAGCTGGGTCTTCATGCCCTGATGCCCAGTCCTGCTCACAAGGCAAGAAATGAGCCCAGTGAGTATCCACACGTGATGTCTACGTCCTCTCACAAGACTAGGACAGGTCAGGGAGGGATGTGTAACTGAGACGGTTAGAGACCACCTCTCCGGGTAGATCCCAAATTCTTTCTGAGTGAAATCAAAGTTACATCTAGGGAAATAGGGCAATAGAGGCCAAGAAGAGGGTTTTAAAAGGCAGAATAAAGCAAACTGGATGGGGATAACATTTAACATAGGAAATCTGAAAACAATTCAGAACCAGGTGGCTATGAAATGTTTGTTAAGGGTTTAAGGTGCACCTTATCTTATTTCATTTATAATCAGGACACATTTCCCCACAACTTAGAATCTCTAAAATTGTGGTTGCATCTTACAATAACTGGTATCTTAGCACTGTCATAGTTTAATGGGCAGAATTTTTTTTCATTAGTGGTACATGATATGAGGGTGCCCTAGAATCAATGGTGTCTTAAACTTCATGATATGGTATTTTACTCTATGAAAGGGTATGGCAGTTGTTTTGATCTGCTGCATTAATTAAAAGTACTCAGCTTTAGCAATGGGTAAACTCTTAAGTACTATCTCAAAAAAAGAGTATCTCAGAAGGCACCCCTGCACATATTAAGTCACTGAGTAACTATTTTGAGAGCCCAACTGTGCACTTTAGTTGATCACTCCCAAAACAGTGAGCAGGAAGAACTCTAATTCACAGAAAGCTCTGTTAGGCTATATCGTGAGTAACAACATTCAGGACCCAAAACTCAGGAATAAAAAGAGCCTGATTATTACCATTTTCTGTTCAATTGGTTCTACATTTGTAATTAAGTCTGCGCCTTCTCTCCAACACTGTGGAATGTTGATCACTTACTACATGGGTCAGAGGAAAAAGACTTGAGACTCTATTTCAAAAGATAGGAGGAAAATTCTAGCTTGCAGTTGGGACAGACTCTGAAGAATATTTTGAGACAGTAGTCTTTCACCAGATGAACCCTGTGGTAACTGTGGTATTATTTGGGGTTTGTAATGCTTTCAGTGTTTACAAGGTCAAATCTAAATTCATATACTGGAAATGTGTTCTATTTTCACTGCTGAATACGGGCTGCATCAATTTATTTGCTTATTTTTAAATGCGTCTTCTGGCCTTTAGAAGCTATTATTTACATAAAGGTAGTTTTGAACTTTACAAACATGTTGGATGCTACCTACTGTCTACATATTTTAAATAAGGTTAGATATGTACAAAGCTATATCCAAAATAAGAAAATGAAAGATGGAAATCATTGCCAAACGCCTTCCTAAATCATGTTTTAAAATAATCATTTTCACAGATTTGTTTTTATCATACTGAATTAAAATATACTTTCTTAAAATATTAAACCATATGAATATCTAAATCTATTTTCAACGTTTTATACAAAGAGTATGGAGAACATTTTTTAGAGCAATCAACAGGTCTACTTTGGGCAGTTATTTCATTTAATGATTATTACCACCCAGTGTCTGTTTTTTAATATTGACCTAAGAGACAATCTAAAAATGTGAATATTTATCTTAACCTTCTTTAAGAGCTAAATTCACTTTTCATCTTGGCTTTTCTCATTTTCACCTTGTACCTGATTACTTTACAAGGCATATGTCTCTTTCTTCCTTTAATTGCTTTTTGTACCTCCTTTTTCATTTTTTACAGAATTGCTTGTTGTTAAGCAATGTGCATAACATTAGGATATACATTCATTATTCTAGAACGCTGTCTACTTGGTATTATTTTCCTCTATTCCTTTACCTCATTTGAATTGACCTAAACTGTACTGATTTCTTTTGACATTTCTTTCTGTTCAAAACATGTTCCCCCGTCTTCCTGTCCTTTGATCACTACTCAATAGCTATTGTATTCAATATTTAGCCCCATGCTTTTCTGTTCTCCATTGTTTTTGTTAAGCTCTGGTGGACAGGCTCATAGCATATGACTATTTTTCTTCTTAGTCTACTCTGCCTTACTTCTTTCTTTTGTATTTAAAGACATTTCTTATGAAATTTAGGTCACTTCCTATTATTTTCCTTTTATCACTTTTGCTCTTCCAGATGTTGGTTTTTTCAGGACCATAGCACCTGTTCTGTGCTCTTCCTCATCTTACTGTAGTGATTATAATACTGACTGTGGTATAATCCTATGAAACCACTTCACTTACCCAACTTAAATTTGTTCTATTTTTCAATGAGCTACAATGCATTTAATTTATTTAGCTATGGCAAGCTGCCCAAAACAAAAAGTTCCCCCAGAAAACCGAGAAACAAAACAAAAAACTAAGCACGTCAATTACTTACATATACCATAATTTTCTTTTCCATATATGTCTGAATAAATATTTTTGAAGAACACAAAGAGCACACTTTACCTTTACCAAACCAAGCTAACTTGTAGCCTAACTTGTACTGCTGGGCTCATATAGATTCTTGCTCCTATCATTATTCTTGAAAACAATGATTTCTGAGTAGAGTGTGGACGGGTTTATGACACAGGATTACCTGATATTCAGCTTGACTTACTCTGGTCATAACCTTATAAGGTCTTGCTTTTCTAACTGTAAAAAGAAAAAAGTGATGATTCTTCGCCTATTAGAACACAGGGATGTAACAGAGTTACAGAATAAGTTTAAGCAAGATTCATTATGGATAAACTCTCTGGAACAAAGTTGTTCTATCAGAAATGTCAAGAGATGTGTATGGGTACACATGTTAATATTAGTATATCCTCTTTTCACATCTGGCCTATTAATACTTTTCAAGTTCTATTTAATCTAAACTTTGCAAGTATACCCTTCTTAATATTTATTTGTATGACTCCTTTCTCTTGAATACTGGACTGCACAGTCAGATGAAAGGGCTCAAATTAATTGATCTCATAGTCAAAGGTTCTTACCATATTTCAAATCGATCCTAAACTGAGAATTTGCTTCCATTTTTTTTTTTCTTTTGAAGGTGGTTTATAACGAGTTGAAAAATAAGAGTGGAAACTAAATAATAAACCGGAAAAAAATGTTAGTCACTTAAAACAAATGATAAAAACATGCCAGCTATGTCTGTCTATAAACTCTATGGCTTATTGAGAGGCAGCTCGTGTAGTTGTTAAGAGTATAGGCTTTGGAGTCAATCGGCTTGGTTCTCTTGACTATTTCATTAAAATGAAAGCTAATAAAACTTACGGAGCAGTAGAACATAGTGGCTAAGAAGGTAAGCTTGAAAATTTATAAGGAAATGCACTGAGTTAAGGACAGTCAAGATAATTTTGAAGAAATTACAAAGCTCTAGGACTTATACTACTAGATATCAAGACTTATTATAAAGCCATATAATTAAGAGAGTGTGGTATTGGCACAAGGATAGACAAATAGATCAAGGCAAAATAACAGAGATGGGAACATATGTATATGTATAACTGATTCACCTTGTCATAAAGCAGAAACTAACACGCCATTGTAAAGCAATTATACTCCAAGAAAGATGTTAAAAAAAAACCAGAGAGTTGATATTACAGTCTCCCAAGTCTGAAGTCAGTCTAGAGGCAGAATTCCTTCCTCCTCAGGGAAGCTCAGTCTGTTTTTTTTTTTTTTTAATGGCCTTTAACTGATTAGATGAGGCCCACCCACATTAGGAAGAGTCCTCTGCTTTACTCAAAGTCTACTGATTTAAATGTTAATCACATCTTAAAAACATCTTCACAGCAACATCTAGACTGGTGTCTGATGAAAAACTGGATACCACAGCCTAGCCAGGGTCACACATAAAACTAACCATCACACTTGCATAGGCAAAGAATAAGATAAGACCAAAAAAAGCATGAATCATAAAAAATTGATAAATTGGACTTCATCAAAATAAAGAACTTCTGTCTTTAAAAGCAAATGTTAAGAAAATGAAAATGAAAGTCACAGACTGGGACCTGTATCTGGACTATACAGAAATCTCTTACAACTCAGTAGTTTAAAAAAAATAAAATAAAATATAAGCAAAAGATTTCAACATACCCTTCATTACAAAGGTGTGGATGGCGAACAGAACAGGAAACAATTGTTCAAGTCATTAGTCATTTGGGAAGTACAGATTAAAATCACAATGAGATACCACTATACACCTATTAGAAATGGGTGAAAACAAAAACAAAACAAAAAATTAATAATACCCAGTGCTAGTAACAATGGACAGCAAACGGCAGTCTCATATTCTGCTAGCGGGAATGCAAAACAGTACAGTCGATTCAGAAACAGTTTCCCAGTTTCTTTATAAAATTAAAACATACACCTACCATGTGGCTCAGAAATCACACTTATTAACTCAAAAGAAATGAGGATAAATATCCAAACAAAAACCTGAACACAAATGTTTATATAGCAGTGTCATGCATAATCACTCCAACTGGAAACAACCCAGTGTCCATTAACTGGTGAACAGATAAACTGGTACATCTGTACAACAGAATGTGACTCAGCATTTAAAAGGAATTAACCCCTGATATGTGCAACGGCATGGATGAATTTCGTATGCATTATGTAAAGGGAAAGAAGCCTGAGACAAAAAATTACAAACTGTATGATTCCATCTACATGGCATTCTGGAAAAGGCAATAACATAGGGGCAAATAATAATCATCATCATCATCATCGTCAGTAGTGCCAGAGACTGGGAGTATAGGGAGGGAACTGAAAGGGATAGAAATATTTTATATGTCGATTACGGTGCTGGTTACACAACCGTATACATGTGTCAAAACCCATATGACTATGATACAACTATTAATGGACAATTCTACAGTCTGTAAACTATACCTTAATAAACCTGACTTTACAATATTGGCAGTGAAAGCCAAAAAGATGAAAAAAACATCACATTAGGATGAAACTTAGTGGGGGAAGAAAAACTGAAATGTGAGTTCAAAAAGAAAGGATGTAAAATTTCAAATTGGTAAAGAACTTTTTCACATAATTTTAAATGCTTGTTCACACATTTTTGAAAGAAAAATAACGACTGTCAAATCACTGTGGTATGTAAGGTCCACTTGATACACTTAAGAGTGACATAACAGCTTTATTTTTAAATGTCAGTGTTTATAATACACTGGAAATTTTATGCTTTGCAACCATTAAACTTACTTTGAAAAGTTTTAGCTATCATTCTAAAAATGCACAAGGAAATGCATAGTTTTTAAGAACCCTTTTAGAGAAATACAAAGACTCCTGCTCTAGAAGATAGCTTCCCCCAAACTGCCACAGATGGTTTGCAGGTGAGGCAAGATACTGAGCTCCAAAGTCTCTTGGGCAGGCAGGCTGTTTGCCTTGAGCTAAAAGCAACTTGTCTGTTTACCTAATGTGCTTTTATAAATACTCTCATTGTCTCTGAATGCAATATGGTGAAAGAGATTGCAAGACACTGTCCTAGAGAAATTCTTGCACATGAGTACAGATGGAAAGATACAAGAAAACCTACTGCACAGTTAACTGAAATACTGAATAACTGAACAACTTAAATGTCCATCCACAAGCAAATGGATAAATAAAATGCAGAATTACCTTTCAGTGAGATTTTATGTAGCAGTGACAATGAATGAGCTACAAGAGCTCTATGTATCATTATGATGAACCTCAAAAACTGAATGCTGAGTGAAAAAAATCAAGGTCATGATTACATACAGTACGACACCATGTACAAAACATTTGAAAACATGCAAAACAAGATAACGGATTGTTTGTGAATAAATATCTATGCAGTCATACTAAAACATGCACAAGATTGATAAATACCAAAATATAGATCATATGGTTCTCTCCAGAGAGAAAGGGTAAGAAATCAGGGAAGGATGCATAGGGGTTTTCAACTCTTTGTGTAATATTTTATTTCTTAAAAAATCTGAAATAAAAATGGCAAATGTTAAGACTGAAGAAAGCTAAGTTGCTGAAATGCAAGTGTTACATTATATTACTGTCTATGCTTTTCTGTGTTTAAAATATTTCCAATGGACACAAAAAAATGAAGTATGTATTTGGTATCCTAAAATTTGGCAGGAGTTCTGGTTTATTGTAGATGTCGTGATTTATAACAGATACAAAATCTTCAGAGTCTGAAGAATCAGAAAACTTGATCAAGCCTAGAGATTAAATATACACGTTATTAACTTTTTAGTTAGCTAATTACTGGAAACTAAACCCAAGGCCAGTCTGGACATCCTCCTCAAGCTCTAAGAAACTTAAAGAAAATCTGATGCACTTGAATTGGTAAAGATCGAATATTATATCTAACATAAATAACTTACTTTTCTGTAGTCTTTAATAAATGAATTCATTGATTCATCCGACAAGAACTGAATGACCATGTGCTCTGTGCTAACTTGAATATCCAGAGGAATCAAGACAGAACAGACGCATCGCTGCTCTCATGGAACTTTATAGTCAAGTGTAAGAAACAGACAGTAAGCAAACAAAGAAAAAAGATCGTCTCAGAGACTGGTTGAGTGCCATAAATGATATAAAACTGGGTAGTAGAGATTTATTGTTAGGGGGAAGGAGGGATAAGGTGAAGCCACTTTAGATACAATAGGCCTCTCTGATGATGCAATGTTTAAACAGGGGACCATAGTGCAAAGACCCAGAACAGAAGGTAGCTAATGTCTTGAACAACCAGATGCGTGGGACCGCATAAGCATAACAAAATAGACGTAAGCTTTACCAAGCCTATAGAAATACAAGGACATTTATCCTCAAGTAGTAGTTTAAAAGTTTTACAATTTTTTTAAAACAGTTAAAACTAGAAATACCTTGTTTCCTATCCAGGAGCACTTTAAGTATCACACCTCAGTCATCTAGCTTGACTTCTTATCTGGTATTTCAGTAAAAATAGTACTTTGGTATTATACTGAAATAAAATAACACTGAGAATAAAATAACAAGGAA
Organism: Eschrichtius robustus; assembly: GCF_028021215.1. NCBI lineage: Eukaryota > Metazoa > Chordata > Mammalia > Artiodactyla > Eschrichtiidae > Eschrichtius > Eschrichtius robustus. Next base: position 14,228,872 of record NC_090824.1, on the reverse strand, counting down.
TCCTCAAGGTACTTTCTGAATGACACCAGTAAAAATCAACCTTTTTCTAACATACGTACCAACCATTTAGAAAAGACAACAGACTGTAAATATATTCTTGGTAACAGATGTTATGGAATAAAGCAAGCAAGCTAATGCAGGGATCAAAAAAGCAGGTGACTATGAACAGTAAAATAATATTACAGTAAGACATTAAACATCTGTATCATATGTCAGCACATGTGTTAATAATCAAACTTTTCTTGAAGCTATAATGTATTTTCTTGGGAATGGATATAGTGAACAGTGGATCTCTTCACTTCAATCAGAAAAAAATAATCTAAAGTAGACTTACAGAGAGGCAAGCTCTATCAGCTATATTAGTTATCAGCTATATCCCAGATGGCCATCTAGGGGTATTTAAAGACTATTACCTACGTCATTGTCTAATATACTGAGGTAGACAATGTGGTTAACACAATGAGAATTACAAGGAAGGAAATAAAACAGAAAATGCTGTCCTGTCTTTGTTCATAAACCATGATGCAGTGATACTTTCCCTGTTTGCAGTTCTAATTGCTACATCTCAGAAGATGCCAAAAGGAGGTATAGAAAGAATAGTGGAACTAAAATTAGTGGTCAAGAACCAGACAAGCCTTCTGTAGGAAGATGGAAAAACAAAAACAAAAAGAATTCAGATCCTCTAATCCAGAAACACAAAGGCTGAGGAAAGCCTATGAGATCAGGAAAGGTTTGCATATGATAATTAGAATGATTTTCCAAATCTGAAAATTAAGAGCCATGAAACAACACTGAAGATTAAAAGAGGTCATATGGAGACAATTTCTTTGAATCATAGCTGTATGGAAATGTATAAAACATCTTATCCATGAGGTGGAACAAAATGAAAATAATTTTTAAAAATCAATAAAGTGTTTGATAAATCATGGATTCTGAAGCCTGCGTTTGAATCCTGACTTTCTACTTATTAGCTGTGCAACATTGGACAAGTTTCTTAACCTCTCTGTGTCTCAGTTCCTCATCTAAGAAATGGTCGTTGTGAGGATGAAATGAATAAAGAACAGTGTTTGACACGTAGTAAATGCTTTAAAAACTTTAGTCATGACTCCATGTGCAGAAAAGAGTTAACATAGCTGTCCTGACGGCCATACTGCTTACAAGGATGGCCCTTGGCTGGCCTCCCACCAACATTAAGTCATAAGAGAGGATCACTGTGCTGAAAACTCTTTGTGCAACAATATGGTTTATGCTGAACCCCTGCTTTCCTTCTGGGAGTCTGGAATTTTGGTACACGCCAGGCAGAGAATGCCTACGTGATCATCCCACAATAAAAATTCTGGGTGCTGAGTCTCTAATGAGCTTCCTTGGGTGGCAACATTTCACACATGATGTCACAACTTGTTGGAGGAATTAAGCACATCCTGTGTGACTTCACTGAGAACAGACCCTTGGAAGCTTGCACCTGGTTTCCCCTAGACTGAGCCCCGTGTGCCTTTCCCTTTGCTAATTTTGCTTCATATCCTTTCACTGTAACAAATCGCAGCTGAAAGTACAGTTACATGCTGAGTCCTTCCAGCAAATCATCAAAGCTGGTGGTGGTCCTGGGGCCCCATCAACACACTCAGACATAGATTATTATTAGCAATTATTTTACCCTAGGTATAAGTATAGTAAAAAATGCATTTTAATAAATCTGGAAGTCAAGTTCAAGAAAAGAGACTTTTATATATAACACCTTGATGAAAATAGAAAACACTGTATTGTTTCTTTTCATAAATAATGGATGAAAAAAACAAGTTGAGATTCAATGGCATGTTCATTCAATTATACCGCTATTTCCTGATAATATGCTTTCATGTCACGTGAAAATAAATATTTAGCTGTTACACCTTTCTAAATGACATTCAAGACAAGAACAATAAGTGGTCAGAAATACTTGGGTACATCCTTCAAACAGCAATAGAAGATACAGCATAACTAAAGTGCCAGAATCACTAAACTGTAGGAATGCATCACTAATTTTATATATTTTCATCATCTCTTACAAGTAAGTGGTTAGTCTTCCCCAAAACTTAATAAATCCAATGCTCTGCCCAATAAATCTAATGTTCTGTCTAAACAATCAATATCTGGAAAAGAGAATTTAGAAAGAAAAGCCTGAGAGAAAAAGTATTTAATAATTCATGTGAGTTTCTATTTTTGGATAGTCAGACCAACTCCCCCACTGAAAAAACACACAAATGGTAAATAACATACTAGAACAAAACTACCTCAAAGGCACTGAGTTAAAAAGATAGTGGGGACAGGCCATATTCTTGAGGCAGCTTGAATCCAAAGAGGTTAGTGGAAACTCAGCATCCCAAGGCCACTCTTGCCTTGGGGTGTCGGTCCATATCTGAACTTGAGCTTTGGTTTCGTGGCTTCATGGGAGAAGAGACCAGGAGTCAAGATCCAGGGCTTGCCCAACATGGATCATCTCATAGGATAACTTTCCCATGTTAAGCTGATACCCAAAGGGTAAGATGGAAGTTGCCTTGAGCAAAGAAGTAAACGAAAAATAAAAGAAAAAATGATAGGCTATCTCCGAAAGGTTATGGCTATTGATTGCCCTCATGTAGACTGGTACCCTGAATCTGAGCAAACCTTGAGTGGGTACAAAAATTTCAACCTGTGAACTTGTTCTAACATGGTCTTGTACTGACAGTACACACACACACACACAAATATCTTAAGTAAAATATTAGCAAACTGAATCCAACTGTGTATCAAAAAAAATAGCATGACCAAATTGTGTTTACATTTATACACACACACACACACACACAAATACACACACATATATATAAGCCATTCAGCACATTAACAGATTAAAGTAAAAAACCAATATCATCTCCTCGATAGAGAAAAAGTATGTAATAAAATTTAATGCCCATTCTTGACAGAAACTCTTGTGCTAGACTAGGGAGGAACTTCTTTAATCTGACACAGGATATAATTATAAAACATCTATAGCTATGATCAAAGTAAGTGATAAAATGTTGAAGTCTTTCTCCCTGAGTCTGGGAACAAGATATTATCAACACTGGAAGTACTAGCCAGTGTAGTTAAGTCCAGAAAAAGAAATTAAAGGCATAGGATTGGAAAGGAAGAAAGAAGATGTTACTATTTTCTACTGGTATCATAATCTTCTTAGAAACACCTTTAAAAATCTACAGATAAATTTAACAAGGTTACTAGATATAAGATTGATATACAAAAATAAATTACATTTCTATTTAATTGTTTCTGTAAGTAATTAAAAAACAATTTTCAAAAGCTACCATTTTAATACCAACAAAACTATAAAATACCATATTATAAACTCCAAAATTGCTAAGAGACTAAATCTTAATTGTTTTCACCACAAAAAAGAAATGATCATTATGTTACCTGAGAGAGGTGTTAGCTAACACTAAGGCAGTGATCATATTGCAATATATAAATGTATCAAATCAACACACTGTACAACTTATACAACATTACATGTCAATTATATCTTAATAAAAAACTATAAAATATGTAGGAATAAATCTAACACAAAAAGAGAAAAACCTATTTGCAATATAGAGTAGTGATTAAAAGCACAAACTCTATACCCAGGCAACTTGGTTTAGAAACCTGCCTCTGCCATTTACTAGTTGTAGGATCTTGGGCAAGTCAATTAACCTCTAGGTGCCTCAGTTTCCTGTGTGAAATATCCCATATTACTAGGACTACCTCATAAGGTTGTTAGGAAGACTGAATACAAAGTAACAGAATGAGGCCTGGCACACAGGAAACCGTTAGGAGTGCTTCAGAAAGTGACAACCGTAATCATTATGATGATGATACTGGTAGTGTGATGGTGTAGAAAATTATAAAAATTTTCTGAAAGGCTTTAAAGAATACTTAATTAAATGGAAAATATACCATAATCATGGATAGGTAGGCAATATCATTAAGATGTCAATTCTCCAGAAAATCTGCAGACTCAATGCAATGTTAATTAAAATGTGAACAGGGTTTTTGCCTCTCAATAAGCCAGTTCTGGAATTTAAAACAAAAGGCTCGATATAACCAATACACTGTTGCAGAAGAGAAGTAAAGAGGGAGAGTAGCCCTATAGATATTAAGATTTTATAAGGACAATGTGGTATTGGTGCAGGGATAGGTTAAGTGACCAAAGAAACAGAATAGAAAATTCATAAACAAAGGCAGAATGGCAGAGCTGTAGAGAAAAGAGGGCAGTCAATAAAAAGAGCTGAAAATATTGGTTATCCATATGGAAAAAAAGTGAAATTAGGTTCCCACACACTCTATGCCATACTAAAAAATCAACTCTAGAAGAATTAAGGACTTAATTTACAAGAGCAAAACTTTAAAAATTATGAAGAAAATACGAGTATTTCTCTGACCTTGAGATAAGAAGGGGTTTCTTAAATAAGACACAATCACTCTACTACAAAAAAATTTATAAATTCAAACAAATTAAATTTGATTTATATTTCAAAAAAGATACCTGAAGGAAGTGGAAAGACGAGCAACAAACTGGAAGAAGACATTTGTTACCTGACAAAATATTTGCCCCAAGAACATGTATAAAGAACAGGTTCAAATCAACAGAAAATGCAGCAGAAGAAAAATGGGTAAAAATGACAGACATATTTACAATATACAGATAGACAATATACAGATATATAACAAACATGAAGAGATATGATAGATGAAACATTATTAATCAGGGAATACAAATCAGGCCCATGATGAGTTATTATGCCCACTCCACTAGAAAAGATTAAGAAGTCTGACAATACCAAGTCTTGAAGAAGATACAGGTCAACAGACTCTCTCACATTCTGATGACTGGAGTGTAAATTAATACAAATGATTTGGAAATATCATTTGGTATTATAATATTTTGGCACTGAGTAAATATGCCACTTTGGAATAATTTACCGTAACACTTAGCTTATTTATACAACCTGCTGGAAAGACTAGCATGTAAACACTAGTTAAATAAGGAAGGAAAACAGTGTACATTACTTCCATAAAACTAATTTAAGGAAGTATGATAAACAGTCCTTTTGACGCTAAGTAACTAAAAAGATGCCAGGAACAAAAAAGCCAAATGCACTGAAACCTATCAGTCAAGGAAATCTAGCTGTAAAAAGACACACCAACTTTATATAAAAATAGACAGTAAAGCCATGATTCTATAACATATATACTACAGACTGAATGTTTGTATTCTCCCGAAATTCTTATGTTGAAACCTAACCTGCAAGGTGATGGTATTAGGAGGTGGGGACTTTGGGAGGTGATCAGGTCATGAGGGTGGAGCCCTCATGATTGGGATTAGTGTCCTTATAAATGGGACCCCAGAGAGCTCCCTTGCCTCTTCCACCATGTCAGGACACAATGAGAAGACGGCTGTCTGTGAACTAGGAAGCAGGCCCTCACCAGACATGAATCTGCCAGCACCTAGATCTTGGACTGCCCAGCCTCCTGAACTATGAGAAATAAACTTCCGTTGTTTAAGCCACCCAGTCTATGGTCTTCTATTACAGCAGCCCAAATGGACTAAGACACCACTGCAATGGAGAGCACACTACGCTGTGGCTGAGAGACCTTGTTCTTAACCTTGATTTTACGCCCATCTCGGTGTGCAACCTTGGGTGGATTATTTAAACTCGCATGTGTAAAATAAGAGACTGCACCAAGTGCTCTTTAAGAATCTTTTTATTGGTGTCTATAACCCTATAAGAAACTATTCTTATCAAGAATTAGCAAAATCGTGATGTAATTTCCTTATAAAAGTAGCATGATATTTAATCCAGACTCAAGTGCCTTTGGATAATAACAATGTCCACAGCTCTGAGGAGAGAATGAAGCATTAATACAGCATTACTATAGGATTAGTTAAAAGAAAAAGTTGTTTTCCACACATAGAGTTTCCAAGTGGTAGATGAATTTGCTTTTTGGTAGATCAGAGGTGTTTTATGGTACAGCCTATTAACTACACTGAGGGAAAAAAAAATCATAATTTAAGTATTAAGATTTAAACATGAAGCATTAAATTCTATAATGTCAAAGAATCTGAAGAGTAACATAAATCTTGCAGAAACAGTGTTCAAACAGCCTAATATAAAATAGGAAAGATCAGCAGTTGTTCAAAGACAATGTAAATACTTCAACAGGCAGAAAACACAAGACCCTATTAGTATGCTCAAGTGACATTACCCACATTCTCTATATAATTTTAGACTTTGGACATGTCAAAGTCTATAAAAGAGAAAGTCCTTTGATATCCCAGATATATGTCAAAAGATACCCTAATAAAAAAATGAAAATACAAGCCACAAACAGGTAAAGATTTTTTATGACTCATAAATGAAAAAGGATTAGTACTGAGAATATACAAAGAACCCCTATAGATTAACATAAAAGAGACAACTCAATATTAATACATGGGCCAATAATATAAATAGGCAATTGACAGAACAGGAAACCCAAATGGCTAGCAGACATGATGCTGAACTTTACTAGTAATCAGGGAGATTAAAATGATAATAAAGTGCCATTTCACACTCATCAGCTTGGGAAAAACTACAGAGTTTGATAACAAGTGTTGATGAGGATATGGATAGAAAGGAATTCTGATGCACTGATAAGAGAGAACGTGAAAGACCACTTAGGGAGCAAGTCGGGTTACAGATCAGCATGGCTCTGACCCTGCCATTCCACTCCTAGGTACATGTGCTCTACAGGATAGCTCCCACATGGGGACAAGGAGACATTGTAGCACATCTGTGATAATAACAAATGAGTCTATCAACAGGAGAACGGATATATAAATTATGGGACACTTATATAATAGAAAAAAATGTTCCCGGGAAAACTTGCTTCTCCCTGTCTATTTCCATGCAGAGGGACCTCTTTTGGAGTAACATTCCCAGCCTCTCTCCACCTCCTCACTCATTCCTCCTAGAGAAACAATTGGTGCCCACTTCTTCTTTTCTCTGTAAGAGGCACCTGACTGTGTGGGGCATACACAGTGCTCTGCTCCCCAGTGCTATGCGGACAGAGCTCAGGTGGGGAGTCCCAGGCTAACTGCACAGCCTGTGATTAGAAGGGTAAACCTTCTATTTAATCCTGGCTGCATACTAGCAAGCCTGTCCCTCCAACAGAGCTATCTCACAAATAAAGCTGATATTTTTATCTACCACTCTCTAACGCTTGCATCTATTTCTCAATTTATTCTAGATGGCAAGAGAGGGTGCTAGTTATTGTACCTCCTCAGGCTTCAACAGAATACTATACAGCAGGGAAAATAATTGAAAGATGCCAGTATCAAGGGGGCTAAGTCTTTAAAATATAATAAGAGAAAAGGCAATGTGCATTTATGTAAGCTTGAAAGATAAAACAATACTATGTATTATTTAAAATACATAAATCCATATCATAAAATATAAAGACATACATGAATGATTTTAAAAATTCAGGATAGTGGTTATCTCTGGGGCAGAGGAAGGGAAATGCAACCAGGCAGGGTGACCCAGTGGGCTTCTCAATCATGTTTGGAATGGAATGTTTTGTTTCTCGATCTGGGAGGAACATGCATATTTTTTTCAGCCTCAAATATTTCAAATACACACACACACACACGCACGCACGCACACACTTACATACCACATGTACATCTACAAGAGAATAAGCAGCAGAGCAGGAGAAGCTACGAGAACTGCCTGAAGTGGCCTGCCCTGTTAGTCAAGCCTGGCCAGCTCTTTTCCAGACCCCCTGGAACCAAGCCAGTGGGAAGAGGGATTGTCCATGCCTGGAGATGGATACTAAATGTAGTGCTGGCTTCTACAGTGTTATTCTAAACAGGAGGAAAATCTATTAAACCACAGAATCAGCGAGAGTTAGAAAGGATAAAGCAAAACAAGAATCCAAGGAGTGGAATTACTAGCAGCAAACCATTCGAAAGGCTTCTAGAACTTACTTTTGCTAGAATGAAACCTAAACTATTGCCTTTAAAAAAATCTTTTTATTAATTATCTCTAAAGGAAGATTCAATAACTGCTGTTAGTAATGCATCTCAATGTCTTATAAATCACTAGAAAGTTTCACTTCAGTGGAAATTTTCAGTCAGTGTATTATGACTACATATGGTCTGAAGATGCACAGAAAGGAGATAATCTGTATTATTTCCTGATTCCCTAGGCTAAATCAGACACTCTGAATCATCACCATAATAATAGCACAGAGTCTGCAAATCTGTGTTGCTTCATTTAAAAGAATATATATATTTTAAACTTTCATATATATTTTATTAAATTGTTAATTTTTAACAACTTACTTCCTCCAGAAGAAAGGTATTTAAATGATAAACTCTTTTTAGCCTGATGCACACGCAGGCCTCAAAATCCTTTTTTCTTGTCTTGTGTCTCCAATGAAGAGGAACAAATGAAGACTATGTTAACGTTAAAAATCACTGACAGTTAGACTAGATATTCGGTCCTTAATACACGTTATGATCTGCAACCTAGGGATAAATAAGATGTTAGAAAAGGTAGCTGACCACCGACTGAAATAACAGATACGATGCAGGAAAAGTTGCTTTCCAGTGAAAGCCTATCACATTTTCTGCTGCATCAGTCTGTAACTGCCCAGTAGACTCATCAGTTTCTCGTGCCCAGCATGGCTTCAGAAAATATCTATTGAGCTGAATTTAACTGATAATTAGAAAGAAACATGGGAAGATGGTGAGGATCCAGGAAAGGATACTACAGCCCACAAGCATGACTTTGTATACTGGGAATGCTCAGAAAACCTACACATCTTGAGGACTCAAACGTCTTTCTTTAACCCTTCGTCTCCCTGCTTACAAGGTATAGAAACATAAATATGTATTTATACAATATGCTGAGATATGGTATGATACAACACAGCACAGAGAATAAAATAATACCGTATCACATAGGGCAGCATCCGTGAATAATCCATCATCTTGCCCCCCTCCGCCTTTCAAACTTCACTGCAGATCTTGCCTCTTGCTCACTGCAATCCAGCCACTCTGGTTTTCTTTCAGTTTCTCAATCCTGCCAGGCTTATCCCCACATCAGAGCCTTTTTAACTGCTTTTCCTCTTTTTGGGCAGCTCTCCTCCCAAACAGCAATCAGCTTTTCATCATCTAGGTCTTATTCCAAGGTGACCCTCCCAAAACGCCTTCCCTTACCTCTCCATCAAAACCACCCCCTTGTCAGTCATTCTTTCATTTCTTCTGTTTTACTTTCCCTATAGCACGCTATCCCTACCTGAAGTTAACTTGTTTGCTTACGCGGTTATTGCCAGCCTTCTTACTACTAACTGTGAACTCCTTGAGAGCAGGGACCTTGTTTGCTTTGTTCATGGCTCTGGCCCTGGGACCCAGAAAGGGACCAGGCACACAGTAGGTCCTCAGTAACCATTTAATGAATTAACAAAAATATGCCTGCTCAATTTAAAATCCCTCAATTTCAAGGCTTTTTCAAAGAATGTAACAAATGCATTCCCTATTTTACCAAATTCAAAATCCTGAATATTGGGTTTACTTAAAAATGGGGGAGGGTAGAAAAAAATGGAATAGGATGAATATTAGAGAGCCGATCCCACTGCAAAGTGAATGCTACTATTTTACATATTTTTAATCACACTGATCTGATCCATTAAAAACCAAAAATAAATCCTTCCACTATTTTTACAGTAAGCACTAATTTAATTATATTCTGTTACTACAGCTATTACATTTTCTATCCAAATTGCACTGTACTTTTCCAGCAATGATATGAGCTATCTCAATATTTCGCAGGCATTCTTGTAGTCTGAGAAACAGTAAGAGGTGAAACACAATATGAACATATTACTGTATAGAATGCTTATAAAATGTCATTCCTTCTTTCAGCCAGAAAAAGGAGATACAACACATTAGGTCAATCATTAGGAGAGTAAAAGCCCACGAACAATGAATGCATCTGTGTTATGCATGAATCTGGCTCTCTTACAGGTCTACTAGAATCGGAATAACTGTGTTTTACTGAATACACATTTAAAGGAGAAAGCCATCCCTTAAAAAAAAAATTCAAGAATCATTCAAAAATAATTCTACTGGCACGGTTTCGGAATCTATCGTGAGGTATTCCAAGTGAAATTTAAAACTCCTCATTTTTCAAGCTGACCTGTTACAACTAATAGGTTTTAAAATGATGAACAGCCACAGAACCATAAAAAAGATTCCATTTTATAAAACCAAAGATCATTCTATCTGAAATGAAGTTTCACTTTTAAAACATCATGCATTTGAAAAAAAATCATACACTCCTGGAAGCAATGGGCATTTTCCATGAAAGAAAATGTTACTGGGACACAGCAGCAGCACAGAAGTGAAATATACACTGTCAAAGAAAAGCTGGTTTGCTATTTGGCAAATACAGAGCTTATTTCCATATAATGGGTAGGAGAGAAGGGGAGGGGAGACTCCAAGATTATGTTCAGGAAATTAGGAGAGACAAAACAGAAATACTGTATTAGAGCATGTAAATAATCACAATTTATTATCTACTTTTAAGACCCCTTTCTCCTGAAGTGCAGAACTTTAAAATGCAGTAAGACTGTGGTTAAAGAAGCATTTCAAACCACATCTCCTATGTGCACACAGTAGGACAAAAACTCAGGGGCTAATGGGGCAAAAGGTATGGCTTCCGATGGAGTCCTTTTGGGGGGCGGGGGCTCCCAAGATCACCCTCAAGTTTGATGATTTGCTACTTTTTCCTCTGTCCTTGGGTCAAAGTAAGTCACAAGGTCAGCTCAAATTCGGAGAGAGAGAAATAAATGCCTCTTGATGGCAGGAGAGTCAAACCCCTTTGCAAAGGCCAGCACCAACAGTGGGAGAGGGCTGGTTGTGGCCATTTTTGCAAACAACCGACCACCGCAATCTGTGAATGCACGTGGCCATTTTCCAGTGAACCGGGCCTCTGAATAATATGGCTTTGGTGGATTAATGAGAGATCTGTTAACTCACTGAGTTCGATGTGAGAGATGTGCTGTAGGGACCATAAAAATTGCTATCCTCATGCATGCACAAGGGACATGGAAACTTGCACCTTGGGGTGTACAGCAATGTTCTGACGATCTTGAGGGGTCTAATCTCCGCCCCTGAGCACCTGTGAGAGACAGATCACACACAGGAAGAGCAATATAAGGCAGGTAGCATGCACTCAGAGCAAAATGAGAGGTTGGGAAGCTACCATAACAAGCGCTGGGAAGAGGCAGATACTCACTGAGGAATGGACTGATCAGAACACATGATAGAGGAGGAACCCGACCTCAACCTGAGGGAGGAGCAGGGCTCATAGAGCAGGAAGCAGGGGAGGGGACATCCCAGAAAGGAGCTATCATGCGCAACGGGGGCCACGCGGAAAAACAGCAACATGTGTTTAGGGAACTAGTCCATAGCGAAGGAAGTGAGAACAGAACAAAGTGGGAGCCAGAGGGTAGCCAGCCTATGTGAATACTGAGTTAAGAGTTTGTTCTTACAAATGCTGGTGAGGATGTGGAGAAAAGAGAACCCTAGTGCACTGCTGGTGGGAATGTAAATTATGTAGTCCCTATGGAAAACAGTATGGAGGTGCCTCAAAAAGCTAAAAATAGATTTACCATAAGATCCAACAATTCCACTCCTGGGTATATACCTGGAAAAAATGAAAAAACTAATTCAAAGAGATATACATAACCTGATGTTCATAGCAGCGCTATTTACAACAGCCAAGACATGGAAGCAACCTAAGTGTCCATCAACAGATGAATGGATAAAGAAGACATGGTACATATATACAATGGAATATCACTCGGTCACACACACAAAAAAACGAATGAAATTCAGCCATTTGCAGCAACATGGATGGACCTAGAGAATATTATGCTTAGTGAAATAAGTCAGAAAGAGAAAGACAAATCCTGTAGGATATCACTTATATGTGGAATATAAAAAATAATACAAATGAATATATATGCAAAACAGAAACAGGCTTACAGATATAGAAAATAAATTTGTAGTTACCATAGGGGAGGGGGAAAAGGAGAGGTGTACGTTGGGGTATGGGATTAATAGATACAAACTACTATGTATAAAATAGGAAAGCAATAAGGATATGTTGCATAGCACAGGGAATTATAGCAATTATCTTGTAATAATTTATAATGTAGTATGATCTGCAAAAATACTGAATCACTATCCTGTACACCTGAAACTTATATAATATTGTAAATCAACTATACTTCAATAAAAAAAGAAATTCTGGCCTTTAGCCTCTACACTTAGATATAAGGCCTAGACCCCTGGACTAGGGTAATGGAAAAGAGGGCTGACAGCACAAAGACACTGAACAAGCAAAGGGACTTGGTGACTGAATGGATTTAGAGCAAGGACAGAAAAGGAAAAATCAATGGCTGTGAGAATGAATCTGAGAAAATCGTGGTATCACTGACAGAAATAGAAAGAAAGAGCTGACCTGAGGACAAGGAGAATGACTTTTGATTTAAATATGATGAACTGAAGGTGACAACAAGCAACTTGAAACATTTTCAGCTATGCGTTAACTGTGTGACTTTGGGAACACTATTTAACCTCTCTAAGCTCAGTTTTCTCATCTGTAAAATAGGAATAATAGTAGGTGACTGTGAGGATTGAATGAAATAATGGCAATGCCCAGCACTCACTAAAGCACTCAAAAAATGACAGATATTTTGGCCATCATTATTATCCATCTTATTTGACAAATTGCCCAATAACTCTTTTTTGTCACATGAACTTATGACTATCTGATACACCTCTTATCAGGGTTTTTTTCTTTTTTGTTTTTTTTCCCAATACAACTGAGATAAGTCAAAACACTCTATTCTAATTGCAGTCCCTGTAAATTTTCCACAGCATTAGAGTCTGAGCAATTTACAACCTGCAGAAGGCTCCAGGTCTATGACAAATCCATCACTGCAAACCATTAAACCTAGTATGTCAGCTGATCCAGCTGGATTAGATGTGAACATTTGATGGCTATGGTTTTCCCTATGAAGCAGCAGGTTTATGCGGCTTCTTTACATTGAAAACATGGAAAGAAAAATGCTGTACATGATTTAATAATAATTTGCAACATATTAAGGATCCCTTTGAGATGAAAGTTTTCTGTTTTGCTTTGTTTGTTCGGGGTATAAGAAAATAAGATTAAAGAGAATAAGATTCTAGAGTAATAATGTAGCCATGAAGGGTACATTAGCAATGGGGAAACTGAGAGAAGGTAAATTCCAAGTAACTCTGAGAATTTAACATTGTAATTATTAGTAATGCTGGGCAGTGAAACACAAATATTTATCATGTACATGGTAGGTGCTTAATAAATATTTGTTAAATAATGCTGAGTGAAACTGATGATGGTGATTGATGAAACTCATGAAGAAATTGATGATGATCAGTGAAACTGATGAGCAAATTATTTGCTTGCCCTTTTCTTCATTTCTGGCGATTAGTTCACTGTGCTATTAATCATAATTTTCTTTAAAGAGTAAGTAAACAAAAGGTATGGAAACAGAGAATCAAGGTATTTAAAGCTAGAAGTCCTTTAGGAGAAGAAACTGAGGTCCAGGGAGGTTAACAGACTTGCCTAAGTCAACTCCCCATAACATGAGATCCGAGCCTGAACAACTAACCAACAGCCCTGGGCACATCCCACCACCCCACGATGGAGAAGAAAAGAGTTACGGAGAAGCTCAAGCCAGTCAGTTTTGTGATTAGTTTGAAGATCTAACAAAAGGGTGAGATGAGTATACGGATCCTGAGAAACAGGGACTTCAATTATTTAAGCCATAAATGTTTCTCATTATGATGTTTAAACAGGTCATGACAGGCTAAAATACAGATTTTTTTTTTTTTTTTTGCCATTAATGCACCCACATTTTATAGTATTGCAGTATGAGGTTTTTGATTTAAAAAAAAATAAATTTAGTTATTTGTTTATTTTTGGGTTCATTGGGTCTTTGTTGCCGTGTGCGGGCTTTCTCTAGTTGCGGCGAGCAGGGGCTACTCTTCGCTGCAGTGCGCAGGCTTCTCACTGCGGTGGCTTGTCTTGTTGCAGAGCATGGGCTCTAGGTGCATGGGCTTCAGTAGTTGTGGCACGCGGGCTCAGTAGTTGTGACTCACGGGCTCTAGAGCACAGGCTCAGTAGTTGTGGCGCATGGGCTTAGTTGCTCTGCAGCATGTGGGATCTTCCCGGCCCAGGGCTCGAACCCGTGTCCCCTGCACTGGCAGGCGAATTCTTAACCACTGCGCCTCCAGGGAAATCCCATGAGGTTTTTGATATTTTTATCAAAAGATTTTATGACCAAATTGTCAGAAATCAGGGAATTTTATAAAAAGGGTGTACAATTTAGCTTAAGTGTTTTCATATATCCACAGCCCTAGGTCCATGAAAAGGCTTATAGCCATAGATTATATAGCTCTATTTTTGACTGCGAAAATTTATATGCTGTCCAGATCTTTACTCTACTGAAACTGAACTGGAAAAGGCCCTTAACTAAAATTCCTTCAAAATTATAAATTGTAGTAGATCTGACGGATAAAGAGATTCAAAAGCACATGGGGAGAGATGTAAAAGGGAAAGGCGAAGATTCTCCCTTGCATGATGTGTATGCCTATTTGTGTTTCCAATCTGGAGTCAGAATGTCTGAGTCAAAACCAAATTCTATCAGTTACTGTGATCTTAGCCAAGTTACTTGGCTGCTCTGTGTCTCCGTTTCCTCATCTGTAAAATAGGGGTAATAAGAGTAGCCACCTCGTGGGGTTGCTGTGAGGGTCACAGTTAAGACAAGCAAAGCATTTAGAATGGGGCTTGGTGTACAGTAAGCACTCTGTGTGTCATCACACCCTCAGGTCTACTTACCTTTCCTGTTCCATCTCCTACTCTCTTCCACCCACTCTTTGTCCATGCTCTTCTCTCTCCTGGATGCTTTCCTTCCAGGGATTCTTCAAATCCTAACTCAGTTGCTAAGTTCCTCGATTACCCTGGCTGGAATTAAATCCTCTCGCCTCTTTGTTCTTCTACAGTAGGTAACATTTTCTACTTACAGTCACTCTGTGAAAGACTGTCCCTGTCTGATTTGTTCCTGTAGCCCTGAAAGTACCCTTCTCAGTGTCTTGCACATGGCATTCAGCAAGTATTTGTGGAATAAACCAATATATAGGGAGAGTTGTCTTCTCCTGCCTTATCAACTGGTAGCTGTTATTATCACTATTATTAAGGAGGAAAGGCAGGTCCTAGGAGGCCCAAACTACTGATGCAAAACTGAGGCAAACATCATGACTGTCTTTTGGAATAGAGCATAATTTATGAAATGCAAAGCTAATTTAATTTCATGAAAATTCAGAGAATTTCTGGAACAAAATCAACGGAGAATAAAACCTCAGGTTTGAAAGGAAGCCAGGTTGGTCACTACCCGGACTGGGAAGGGTGTAGTATTATTACAGTCATCTCTCGATTACCCATCGTGAAGAGGCGTGGCCCTTTCAAGATTAATCTCATTTGCCTGGGGCAAATTATCCCTGAAGTCAAAATCCTTTTATATTCTCCTGCTTCTTTCTCTCCGACAGTCTAGACACCTTCATAAAATCATTAATAAACAGTGAGTGCCTACTATGGGACAAGCAGAGTGTTTTTCATGCATCCACTCATTTGATCCTTCAAACAACTCTATGGTGTTGGTTCTCTTAATATGTTATTTACAGGTAAGGAAACTGAGGCACAGAGACATTAAATAACTTTCCCAAAGTTTACTGACTAGTTCAACTCATCTTATTTCAATCCATCTCCCCACATTTATTGTCCTATATGGGGGTGGGAAGGGGATCAGTGTGGAATATCTGGAACATTCAACTGCTGGTGGGAAAAAGGGCTAGAAGAATTCTTCAGGGGCAGGTCAGGTCTGGTTTGCTAAGGGCCAGGCAGGAAGTGCCAATCGTACGAACTGCAATGAATTTCAGGGGTCAAAGGAACCCAATGAACTCAGGCTAAATCCCCAAATCCTGGGGGAATCCACGCTGGTAGGCAAAGCAATGGACTCTCTGGGCAATGGTAGTATGGGGACTCCAGCAGACATTCCAGATGACACAGTCATTTCAGAGCAAGGATCAGCCAGGAGCTGGGAGAAGGTGGAGTCCTGATCGTCAAGACAGGAAGCTAGAAAAGGGAAGCGAGAGTCTGGGACAAGCCTTTGTGTTAATCAGGAAAATGTAAGAAGCTGGATGTGCTGAGCTGGACTCACATTGTGGGGTTAAGAAGGTGAGTTTGTGGTGGGGGCGGGGGGGGGGGGGTCGCTGGGATCAACCCAGATAGAGGTTATTCCTCACACTGTGATAGGAGACACCAGGTAAACCACAAATCCGATCCTGTTGCTTCCCTACTTAAAACATTTCAATGGCTTCCTGTTGTCCTTAGGATCAAGTTCAAACTTCTCAGCGACTTACAAGGCCATTCATGACCCAGGCCCTGCGTACCTTTCGAGTCTCATCACTCTGCATTTACCCTTCTGGCCCCACCCACCCAGGCAAATAAAAATGAGCATATTCAACAGCAGACTAGCTATAGTTAACAACCCTTAGTTATTCAAAGGGCCAGGCTCCCCTGCTGACCTCTGCGGATACACTCTGCCTAGAACACGTTCTCTCTCCCTCTGCCTGGCTATTTCCACCCTCCAGGTCTCCCATCAGCCACCACTCCCTCTGAAGTCAGCCTCCGTGCCCCTTCCCCAGCCTGCAGTCAGCAGCCTTCCTGTATATTCCCACAGTGCTCTGTAGTCATCTTTCAGGATTAACCATCTTGGATTCTGACCACCTATCTCCCCAACTAGACAATAAGCTCCGAGAAGGCAGGGCGGTGCCTGTCTTGTTTACTTTTATATATTCCCAGTGCCTGCAATGCAGTAGATGCCAACAAATATTTGTTTCCGAAACAAAGAAAGAGCACAGGACAGAGGCACCTCCTCTAGAGATCAGGGTGCAAAGAGAAGACAAGAGTGCATGGTGCTCACTAAGTGTGAGGTGAGAACCTTGAAGCCAAGCAGGGGCCCAGGGAGGATTTGGAAACGTTATCAAATATGTAGGGAGGGTCTAAATTGCAGTCACTGATTTGAGAGCTATACACAGTGTGTCCAATGCAGTCACAGAAATACAGGGGTCCCTTGAGTGCCCAGGTCACCTTGGGTGTTGAGAGCTTCTCACAGAAGACATGAGAGTCTGACTCCAGAGTTTTTATCACGTGGGGAGAAGCAGGAAGAATGACAGTGAAGGGGAAAACACAATATTCAGAAAAGTTAAACTGCTATCTCTTTGGAACTGGCATGAGCCTGCTGATAAGCAGCCAGGGAAAAACAAAGAGGTAAATAAAGAGAACCGGGAACGCTGTGGTATAATATTTGAATGTGGCAAAGGGGAAACCATAAAGACCATTTTGTTTTAATCATTAAGAAAAGTGCACCTAGTTCACATGCTATGGATCAGGCTGCGGGGGTGGGGGGGGGGCGGGGGGAAAGACAAATTAATCTAAGGCTATTCATTTTGTGATAGCTTAACGCAAACAACTTTTAGCAACATTATAAAGCCAGCTAGTAAAATAAATAGAAATGAAGTCCAAGGGATTTAAAGATGAAAAATTTGGGGGGTGGAGAGAAAGAACTGCACAAAGCAAAAC
Source organism: Eschrichtius robustus (assembly GCF_028021215.1). Classification (NCBI taxonomy): domain Eukaryota; kingdom Metazoa; phylum Chordata; class Mammalia; order Artiodactyla; family Eschrichtiidae; genus Eschrichtius; species Eschrichtius robustus. The sequence continues at coordinate 14,211,083 of NC_090824.1, read as the reverse complement.
GGACAAAATACAAGGCTAACCAAACAAAAGCTGAATCATATAAATAGGCATTGCCGTGTGCCCTGGAGGACTGCCAAGGAGAGTGAATTTCAACAAAGAATGCTTCTGCTACCAGTTTGGAAAACTTCGGTTCCAGGAAGGCGGGAGGGAGGCTGCAGCCATTGCTGAATGACACGGGGAGTGTGGGGCAGAGAGGCAGGCTCGGTAGACAAACGCTGGAACCTTCCCCCAGCAAGCCATGAACAGGCAGCTCACTCCCTCTCCATGCCCTCCCACGTACCCCACACACAGCCGGTTATGAGAAACAAGCCCACGGGCAGCGGCCTTCTCTTCTCCATTTGCAGATCAAAAGACCACTGTAAATGCCTCTAGGCTACCATGCTAGTATCCAAAGTGCTGAGATGGACCCAGTCCCTGCGGCCCAAGTCCAACGAAGCATTGGCAATTATCTGTGAACTTGGATGCTGGGGACAGAGCCCCGGGCTGGGTGTGGCATCCTCCCTGGAATAGCCCGAGTCCTACGAGCAGTACTGTAATCCTCACAGGGATAACCATCACCACCACCAGAACAGCCCCCCCTGCCTGAGCATTTATCCCATGGCAGGCACAGAACTAGGCCCGTGGCATGGATTATCCCTGTGAAGCCCCCAATCAGCCCTGATTTTCTTAATTTTACAGCTGTTCACTCTACAGATAAGGAAACCAAGGCAAGTTAAGATATTGATACTTTTCAAAGGTCTCACAGCCAACAAGCAAGGGAGCAGGGATTTAGATCCACACAGAGTTATTCCCGGACAAGCTCTCTTAACCAATAAAAAATAAAACCCAATAAAAGAAGGTGGATAATCAACAAGCACTTATTAATGGTGGGCATGGTGTGTACTATGAACTCTGCTAGGTTAAACTGGGTAAAATGGTTTCTTTAAAAAAAAAAATGAGGAAGACTAACTAGAATTCCCTTTACTTAATCTGTAAAAAAAATTCTTGAACTTTATTAGCCTTTAAAGAAAAAAGGGTCCCTACTCTAATATCTACCACACCTCTCCAATAAGTATGTAGGTTGCTCAAACCCCTACAGAAACTAACAAAACAAACCAAAAGGAGAGTTGATAACATCTAGCTCAGTGGCTTTTTTGGGGTTGGCATTACCCAAAATGCAGACTTAGCGCCAAACACTGGGAGACCTGCGAATCTGAAGTTCCTTAAGATTTCCTTAGCGTAGTAATGCTTTCTCCTCAAATTTCTGTATTGCTGTCTTCATTGAGATCTCTGTACATTAATATCTGCTTTTTAAAAAATATGACCTATTTTTCCAATGGGACTGAGGGGGAAAAATCACAAATGCATATTTAAACCCACAGAATATTTAAATTCTCCCGAATTTTATCATACATTTTTAGTACTTTCTATTTGAGATGAAAGACAAAAACGTGTGTGCATGATTAATTGTCATGATGAAAGAATACTGGGCAGTTGCTTAAGAAACGAGAACAACAAAGGAATAAACTACTGCAGGCATCACCAGGACTGGAATGACACTGCTCTGTGTACTCGATTTCCATGGCAACTAGCAATGGGAAGATGAATGTTTCATAGTCACTCCGCTCTGCGGTACACGTCTATAAATCAAACTTACATAAAGAGCACAAGATTTCTGCTGTGGGCTGTATGCAGAGCCGGTTTATTTTCCTGTTACTGTATAATTATGGAAAAGAAGCACAGAACAATGAGGTCATCTTGAGTGGGGAACAAACTCAGAAATTACTAATACACCTGAGGCATAGAATGCCATTCGTCTCGCAGGAAACCAGACGCAGGCAAGGCAGACGGCGAATGGAAACCCTGCCTGCCTCTGTCAGGTATGGTCCTGGCACTCATCTGCTCTGGCTGAGAACTGCATGTTGCGTACCTGGCGTGGGCTCCCTCCCGCTGCTCTGCTCTGAAACGTATGTAGGGGCACCTTAGTTAACTGCCTCCCGAATGAAACTGCAAGGTTTCATTCTGATAAACTGGGCAGAAATGATACACCATGTTTCGTGTGAAAGTTTACTGAGGCTGAACAAGCATACACTTGTTTTTATTCACACCCAAAATGGCTCATCTTGTAGAAGTCAGGATGGAAAATTAATGCTTTGGCATTGAATTGGGAGTCAGGAGGCCCAAGTCTTGACCCTGGTCTATGTAACCTTGGGTAAGCCATGAAGTTCAGGTAGCTTCCATTTTCTTAGCTATGTTACGAGAGACGGTGGATGTGATTTTTAAAGCCTCTGCCGCCATCTGCTTCCATGATTCTGTATCTTGAAAACTCAAAGGTCTGAATTAATCAGATCTAACCAAAGATATTAGTTGTGCTATTCCTAAAAAAATATATATATATACCTTACACAGTTATACTTTTAAATTCTATACTGGCTAAAGTGCCTAAGTCATAGTGTTTTATGATTACCATTGCATTGAAGCTTTCTTCTGATTTGTTTCAATTTTTCAAACACAGCATATGCTCTGGAAAACTTAATGAAACCATCAGAGTTTTAAATGCCAAAAAAAAAAAAATTGTTACAGATGATCCTAGAACTGATTTTTATGATAGAATATAAACAATATTTAAATTTAAATAATCTTCTTGTTACCTAGATAAGGGCTGCCTATCAATTCCTACCAAACGGGAAGTGTCCCGCTTCTTTTTTTCTTATAATTAATTAATTTTTTATTATTTATTTATTTATTTTAGGCTGTGTTGGGTCTTTGTTGCTGCTCGCGGGCTTTCTCTAGTTGCGGCAAGCAGGGGCTACTCTTCGTTGTGGTGTGCGGGCTTCTCATTGCGGTGGCTTCTCTTGTTGCGGAGCACGGGCTCTAGGCGCGCAGGCTTCAGCAGTTGTGGCGTGCGGGCTCAGTAGTTGTGGCTCGCAGGCTCTAGAGTGCAGGCTCAGTAGTTGTGGCGCACGGGCTTAGTTGCTCCACGGCATGTGGGATCTTCCCGGACCAGGGCTCAAACCCGTGTCCCCTGCATTGGCAGGCGGATTCTTAACCACCGGACCACCAGGGAAGTCCTGCGTCCTGCTCCTTGAAGTCTGCAGCTCTCAGAGACATGGTGAAGCTTTCCTGGACCTCATCTCTGGAAGAGTCATGCTCAGTAAATTTTGTGGAACAAATAAATGGATGGATGAACAAATTCTTAGTAACACCTTTGCTACACCTGTCAGAAATCTTATATCCCCTTCCCCAGTCTTACATGTTTAGGCAGATTCAGACCAACACATAAATATCCCCAGGATAGACAGGCAAATATCTGAAAACCAGGTATAACTAGATGAGTGTCTGTTTTGTGAGTCTGTGAGTCTACAAAACCCTTGTGAAACTTTACAAACTAGAAACAGCTCTTCATTACTGGAGCACCAGGTGTCATCAGACACAGAGAGGACCTCCTGTGCTAAGGCCCTGGCTGAGTCCAGGATACCATGGGGGCTCGGAAGTAACGGAGGCACAGTCCCTGTCTCATGGGAGGGAGAACAACACCCAACAAGCACCCGGAACCTCGTCTAAAGCTTACACCACCTCTGGGGAAAAGACGTTATGATCCTCGCTTTACAAGGTGGGAAAACTGAGCTATAGAGAATTGATATGTGATAGTTATGAAAAATGTAGGGATATTCAAAACCTGCCTTCCTGAATTGATAGGCAGCCCTTATCTAGGTAACAGGAAGATTATTTAAATTTAAATATTCTTTATGTTATAAAAATCAGTTCTAGGATTATTTGTTTAAAATGGGTTTTTTTGTTTGTTTGTTCGTTTTGTTGGGTTTTTTGCTTTTTTTTTTTTTTTTTTTTTTTTTTTTACTTTTTAAGATTGATAGTTTCATTAAGTTTTCCACAGCATATTCTATGTTTGGAAGATTGAAACAAATTAGAAGAAAGCTTCAGTGTGATGATAAAACCCTAAAACACTATTAATTAGGTGCTTTAGCCAGTACAGAATTGAAAAGTATAATTGTGTAAGGTATATATTTTTAAGAATAGCACAAGTAGGGGAAGTCCCTGGTGGTCTAGTGGTTAGGACTCGGTGCTTTCACCTCTGGAACCCGGGCTCAATCCCTGGTCGGGAATTAAGATCCCGCAAGCAAGAATAGCACAAGTAACAACTTTGGTTAGATGTGACTGATAGATTCAGACCTTTGAGCTCCTGACTCCAAGGCTTCTGTGCTCTTCTGACTGCATCTCAGGACACATTCAAGCAACAGACTGTTGCTCTACTGGACTTCTTGGGCACTAAAAAACAAAGTTACACAAACACACCTAGCCCCTAAAAAGCCCATTAATAGTAAAAAAAAAAAAAAAAAAGTAGTAATAATATAAAACAATATTTCTTAAATCTACCGTGCGAGCCCACGTTATGGCCCGCACTTCCACTCCCCAGTCAGCAGGTTAACGGCTATTTCCAGGGTGGAGCCAAGCGTTATACAAACATGCAATTTCCGATATGTGAACCCTATGGGAGCCAATGACATCTTTACAGAAGTTTATTAGAAATGTATTCTGCCGTCCATCAGAGACACTTGGTTTGGTTCCTAAGCTTAGAAGATGCAGTAATTTGGGCACACATTTTTGGCACTGATTTTTCAAAAATGAATAAAGTAACATTTATTAAGAAAGCCTCCAGGTTAACCTCCTCGCCTTCCAATTAGTTTCTTATCAGAGTTTTTAGCACCACCAACTGGTTAAAGAGATCAACTACAAATCTGCTTGGCTCTCAATCTGCTTTGTTCATTAAAAGAGGATCATACATATATTTCACATTTAATTTATGTTAAAGTAATTTATTTCAGTCACTAAATAAAATTAGAAATGCCTTTCCTTGTTAGTCAAATAAAAAATAATCCACTTTGGCTTTTTCACTTAAGAAGAAGGTACATTTTGCTTACTAAGTCATTAAAGAAAACTAAATCTACCCACTAAAGCTAATCTGATTTATTCTACCGTAAACTCATACTCAAAAAGCAAAGACTAAGAACTACAATGAAAATTAGAAACTAAGAGAGAGATAGCAAACTAAATGGTATTGAATACTATGTGAGTCTACAGTGTCTATATAAGACATTAATTTAATTGGAAATAAAAACGACTGAGGAGGTAATTTCACATTTTTAAAAATTTGAGCTTTTTCTATCAAGATTCCTGACTTAGAGATGAATGCTGCCATGTGACACACGAATATTTACTGCCATTTATCTTTCCTTCCTGTTTAATTGAACCACCTCTAGCAATGGATGGTGTACAGAGAGCACAACTGAACACTTGGGGTTCAAATCTGATTTCTGTACAATGAATTAATTTGTGAAAATAAGTATTCCTGAAGAACTAAGTCCAATTTTTTCCCCCAAACAACCAATTTGTGGATACAAGTTGTCTCTGAAAAGTACATCCAGCCACTTGTTGTCATGACACGTTTGTAGCAGGCAGAATAAATGGCACCACACTGTAACAAATTTGGTCACCAACAGAAACTTCTCTACTAGACAATGTACAAGAGGGAAAGAAAAAGAAGGTTCCATCCAATTTATTAAATTTGACTCTGATAGCAGAGTTCTGTTAAAAGCTTTCTGCTAAGAGTTTAAAACTGCTGTAATAATTTCACAATGATAGCAGTTTAAATCTCTACACAAATGGGTAGTCAAGTTCATATTTTTTAAAGCCTCTGACTCTAAATCTGCAAATGAAAGTTCAGTAAAGAAGATAATTTGCAACAACCTAGATAAAATTAAGGACCAGCAGCTGCCCTACCCAATTTAACACACAATTTCAACATATGAACTTTGATCTTCATTCTATTCCTTTGCTCATTTATTTACTCATTCATTCTTTCACTCATATATCCATTGAATATTCTCTCTCCAGCAAAGACAGTTAAATTTCTGCAAAAAGGGAAACAAGAATAAGCCTCTTCTACTGTCCCCTCCTCTCCTTGGATGAGAGCCTTGATATGCCATCTCCAAAGCAGAGGAGATTTCCATTTGAAATCATGAATGGATTACCAGGAACCTTAACAATAAGAAGACTTGGGTTAAGAAAAGCATTTTATAACTTTTATTGTTGTTTCTATCCATGTTCTTTAACATGACTCTTGAATGATACTTAAAGCTAAGTGTGTTTAGACATTTTAACTGTAAATTTTGTCTACTCTACTATTATTAGACAGCAGTATTCTTAAATCAAGAAATACAATTTTGAGGTATAACAAAAACATCTGTCCATTAACAAGTACCAGCAACATGACTGCCATCAAATTTTTTAAAAAAACGTTGATTATTTGTTAATTTCCTGCGACTTTTCTTCTTTAACCAAAAGATAAAATGATTGAGAAGTCTAAGTCCAGTTTGGCTTGAGGTTAGCAATAAAGGTGCTCAGCTTTACCTGTAGAATAGGTATGCATAACAGCTGATGTGTAGATCACTGCATCAAGTCAGCAAGATAATACTAGCAGGTGTTTAATGAATGGGAACTGCTGTCATTGGCACTGGGTTGGCATGGTGTCACAAAAGCTGGGGAGGAGCAAGCATCAAGGACAGGGTCCCAGGCAGAGTGCTGAGTGCCTTGAGTAGCTGGCAAGAAAATAACTTAGAAAAAGGACAGGAGGGCGGCCTAGAGGAACTTAGGTACGAGGAGTAGCTTTCTAGGCTGCGGAGACTGAAGTGTATCTGCAGGCAGGGACGTTAATTATAAACAGGAGAGGGAGTGACTGATGGAGAAAGGTCTTAGAAGAAGGGAAGGGGATGAGACAAGAACAAGGGGAGGAACTAGAAAAAAGAAAAAAAGAAAAAAACTAGAAACAGAATTGAAGGAAAACAGAACTCTGGAGGTGAAGAGGAAACCCAGGCAGAGGCCATGACCCTGTCCATGAAACAGAAGGCAAGGTCACCTGCAATGCACAGCAGTAGGAAAGGTTTGGTACAAATGTGACGGAGAGCAAGTCAATCCCATGGTGTGTGACATGCTAGTGAACTGGCTTGGGGTGTTATACCAAGAAGAATTCTGAGTCTCATCAGAAGAGTGTAGGCCACAGGTATACGGAGGTGACGGTGATAGCACACATGCCAACGATTTGCCATCCCTGAAAAAGGGAACTGAAAACAGATGAGCTAAATTCTCCTGGATGATTTCAGCACGAAAAGGAAAGCATTCTGGAGCGACACAGGACCAGGGCTGGGGAACTGTGTACAGAAGATGGATGTGGGTGGTCTAAACACTTTGGTCAAGTAGGCACAGCAGTGTCTGCCTGACCTGAGAACTTGGTTCCATCCCGGGATAGGCAGCCGGGAGAATCAAGGCAGGCAGCTGGGATCAAAGCAAAAGGATCCAGGAAGGTGGACACAGAGCTCTGAGATCTCTCAGACATGACCCTTGCTGGGAGACGGAGAGGGAGAGAATTGAGTGTGGTGTGTTTGGAGGAGAAGGTAGATGCATCACAGAAAGAAGACAAAGGGAAAGCTCGCTCCAGGTCTCAGATTGGCGAGGAGCAGCTCCGAGGACTAGCGCACACTCAAGAGCCTGCAGTACAGGACCGCGGGCAGGTCAGAACCACGGCGGGGGCCCTGGATGGAGGCTCAGCCCAAGGCCTGGGTCAGAAGTGAAGGTAAGGAGGGGAAAGTGGTGTCAGCATTCTTGGGGCTTAGTCTCAGCTGAAGAGAACAGAGAGGGGAGATGTGGGGGATACAGCAGGGGAGGAAGAAGAAAGATGGGGGTCACATGAGGGTCCAGCAGCCATGTTTAGCCACTAGGAACCAGTCCTGAGATTGTACCATTCTTGGTCCTTTTGAGGGGAGGGAAGGGAAAGGTGAGTGACCAGCAGGAGGGAGGGGCGGGAAAGTTATGGTTAACAGTATTAGTGCCTGTTCTGCCTCTCCTGGGGTCAGCTTAGGAACAGGGACAGGCAGGGTGAGGGAAAGCGCAGGAAGAAAGAGATGCCACTCGAAGCCTGTAGTGCACTGAATTCCTACTTGGCCCTGATCTTCTCCAGCAGCAGGTTGCAACCAAGGAGGGAAGATGAGCAGACAATACTGACAAGCTGGAAATGGTAAAAAATGATGCTAAACTCACAACAACTGATCAAAAGGGTCTTACAAGTGAATCAAAGCATAATCCTGCCTTGTAAAGAAGACAATCATAAATTCAGCTTAGCACTCCCACCCCAGCTAAAGTGATGAAACCTCATTGGTCAATTTTAAACATTTTTTGCTTTTCCAGTTGATTTGGCAAAATCTTTCGCTATTGTGATATAATTCCAAAGGCAACACACAAAACACAAGGGTTTCTATCAAAGCAATCTGTGATCTGGAATGCCTGCTACCGTTTCATGTAATAAAATGCTGCATCAGTTTCCTTTTGTACATTTTTGTAAATAGTTCCTTTCATTTATGTGCAGATAATCAAATGAAATCTCAAATGTAACAATCCAAACCAAACCAATTCATATGAACAGGGAAAAGCTATATAATTGTGCAACTGGTTTACCAAGAACACTTCCAGGCAGAGCGAACATGCCTTACTTAGGTTTATGGCAGGCATTGTGGGGATGCAAAAGCATGCCTGGTTCCTACTCTCAGGACATCCATACTGTTAGAAGAAGTGAGAAGGGAATATTACAGTGATCAAGAGCACAAGCAAATCTTCGTTCCGTTACTCAGCAGGCAGCAGCATCAAGCAAGTCCTTTGACCTCTCCAAGCTTTGTCCTCATCTGTAAAATGGGGACAGACAGAGCCTAACCCAGGAGGTTCCTAAGAAGACTCCTTCAGACCAGGGTCCAGTACACAGTAAATACTCAGCAAATGTCAGTTGCCAGTGTTACTGTGGTTACTATTATTAGATGCAGTACTCTCGCAAGCGCTACAGAAGTTCTAAGGAAGAAAAAGGAAATTTTGTGAGCTGGAGTGATCAGGGAAGGCTCCCTAGAAGAGAGAGTTCAGCTAAATTCAAAGGAATGGATACCAGTAGATATGTGGATGGGGAAGTCAGGAGAGGAGAAGAGACGGCAGTGGAAGAGAAATGAGATAGGATCAGAACACAGCAAGTAAATCAGAATAGTGGATTAGAATCTCTGATCTGGGCATGCCAGGTCTGTGTGTGGAGGGGCCTTGTATGTCAGGCTAAGGAGTCTGGGCATTATCTGGCAGGGGATGAAAAGTTACTGAAGTCAAGAGGTAACATTAAAAAGTAATGCTGAGGCTTCCCTGGTGGCGCAGTGGTTGAGAGTCTGCCTGCCAATGCAGGGGACACGGGTTTGAGCCCTGGTCTGGGAAGATCCCACATGCCGCGGAGCAACTAGGCCTGTGAGCCACAATTACTGAGCCTGCGCGTCTGGAGCCTGTGCTCCGCAACAAGAGAGTCCGCGATAGTGAGAGGCCCGCGCATCGCGATGAAGAATGGCCCCTGCTTGCCATAACTGGAGAAAGCCCTCGCACAGAAACGAAGACCCAACACAGCCATAAGTAAATAAATAAATAAAATTAAAAAAAAAAAAAAGGCCTTCCAATTGTTTAAAAAAAAAAAAAAAAGTAATGCTAATTTACTCTCATTATCCAAAATTGAACGAGGAGGGTGGATCAGTGATTTTCAAACTTTAATAAGTGCATATGGATCACCCAGGGATCACATGAAACACATTTGACTCAGTACGTTTGGAGTGAGGCCTGAGATTAGGCATTGCTCATCATTGCTAACAAGTTCCCTAATGCTGATGCTGCTGGTCTCTGGAGCTTTGAATGACAAGGATGTATCTCTTCAAGGTAGCCTGATGGAAGAGAATGCACGGGTAGGAGGACAGTAGACAAGATGGCTAGACGTGAGGTCGCAAACTCATAGGTCGGTATGCCATAGATAAAAACATAGCATTAGAAGCCCTTGGACTTGATTTTTTAAGCTATGTCTAAGGGGGACAACTGAAACTTTGTAGTGAAACTCTTAATGCTGAGCCTATTTTTTTTTGGTGACATCTTAAAACAATGTTGATTTAATTATCTCCTATAAAATAAAAATTTTTTTTTATTAAATACAAGTTTTTCTTATTTTATAAATACAACACACAGTATTATCAAAATTTCCACCCAGAAGTTAGCTATCGACTACAAAAGAAAAATGTAAGAAACACATTCCTCCTTCTACAAAGGAAAATGGCATGAATACATGCATGATGTGCGCCTATCGCTAACTTCAAGGATGACTGAAAGGGTTAGCAACATTTGGCCACAAGAAAGAAACCATGGCAGCAGTTTCTCATGTGACAGCTGGATTAAAAGAAAAATAGTCCTCATGCTATTACAGCGAGAACAGTGTATTCTACCATATATGTAGATGAGGAATTGGAAACGTTGACCATAACACTTGTTATAGTGACATCTCAAAAACTAAACCCAGGGTTGGAGAGCTGTCAGCCCAGTAATTTTCTCTTGAGAGCAGTCTTTGTCACACTGACAGATCACATCTGTATTCACATGGTGGTGGATTCTGAATATTATCTGGGAGACGCAGAGAAAATCAAGGAGACTGCCATGCCACCCTCCATGATAGATAACCCCACCAGTCGGTTCTGGAACAAGAAGAAGCACAACCCCCTCATGTCTGAGATTAGGAGAGTGCAGGCCTGAGAGGTTTTGGTGAAAGCCTGTTCGCTACATAAGCCATTCATTTATATAAAATTCAGTCACTTACTTGACACATACAAAACTGTGCTACGGGAGTTCTGTACTCCCATAAATATCCAACTTGTGCCTGTTTATATTAAGCTCACGTTCTAAAACTAGAAATAATTGATGTATGCAAATACCTATGTATAAGCATAAAGAAGAAAGATATTTATGACAGATTAGGAGTTTCAAGCAGAAGGAGGAGACAAGTTCCTTTTTGGGGTAGAGAGGGGTTGGGTAGGGTGTAGGGTAGGGCCAGCTTTCAAGATAAGAAATATTTTTTTAAAAGCTGGGCCTTGAAGGAGGAATAGAATTTGCATCTGGATGGGTTTAACCTAAGAAAAGACTACAAAATCTGGACATCTGGAATGTGAAAGAGATTAAATATTTCTTCCAATCAAATAATACATCCTTGTTAACAGGAAATAATTAGCTTAACTGAAGAAACCAAAATAACACATTCTGTTTGAAAATCTATGTAATGAAGTCATTATTCTTCTCTACTTGTTTTCTGGTCCAGTTTCTGAGCTTCAATTCCTGCAACACCAATTCTAAAATTTATACCGGTAAAAAAAGACCATCCTCAAATGCAAGGATATATTTTCGTTCATGGAGCAAAATCAGTCAAGAACCCTCTGAAAACCTGACATTTTCTTAAAATGATTAGCATATAATTATTTCTATAGCTGGATTTTTAAAGTACAGTTGTATTTAACATATTACATGTGAAAGTCCCCAGAGAGGAGAAATTCTGAGGTCAGTTTAAAAAGCTTACACATATTCATATTCCCCATTCAGTGATCACATGCAAGAAAATAAACAGAAATGGGAATCTCTGACAATAAAATTTTGAAAAATAAACATTTAAATAAAAACCAAGGCATTATCACTGCAGGGAAGATACAAAAATTCACGAAATAAAAATTGGAAACTCAAGAAATCTACTTATTTGGTCACTACACTCACACACTAGGTACAGATGGTAATAGCTATCTACCTATAGTCACAAAGAATCAGATACAATTTCTAGTCTCTTTTATACTTTTCTGTACACAGAAGCATGTAGATACTTACAGATCAACAAGCATATTCCCCAAAGTAGGTACTCACTATAATAACTGCGATCTTGGTGAGGTCACCTGACTACATTTATAAGATGATCATTCTGAAGCACAGAATAATGACTGGGAAACTTTCTCCAGTTAGAGACTGTCCAAGACAATGATATGCAACAAGTTGGCTGCCAGCCGAAAGGAATTATAAGAGGCTAAAGAGCACAGTGAAGAATAACACTTCAAAAGAGATGCAAATGATCTGAAAAAATACATTCCATCTTATATCACTTTCCTCTGGGCTCCCTGGTTCTAAAAGACTCTTCCATTAACATGTTACTTCACGTTACTCAAGCTCATGAGGCCCCTTTCCCCCACAATAGCTGTGATAAAAGGCATATGTGATCTTTCTATCAAGAGGGTACCCATAACTCCCTTTGAAAATTGCATTCTTAAGCCCCTACACCACTGACACTCTGGCAATGAAAATATACTATCCAACAAGTCATGATGCTCTTATTCTCAACCAATTTTTAATACTCCCAAAAGGAGAGTTAGATATTCTATGTTTTTTGACCATCCCCATGTAATACGAAGAATGAGATTCTTAGACCAAAAATATCAGATATCACTTTAAATGTCTCCAGTTCTGACTGGAGAGCATTTTGGTATGTCAGTATTTCCGCATTACATTACTATCTGGCAATCCACCTGCACTCAGAGTCTTGGACACTGGTGGGCCTTCTGCACACCCATGTTTCATTTCATATGGCTGGAAAGCAGAAGCAGCTACCCAGAGCTTTTTGCCAATTGACAGGCAGTAAGAAAGTGCAAATCTCAGCGCTTACAATGAGATGGAGAAGGCTCCTAGGCATGGAGACGCAAACATACCCACACAGAGGAAAACACCAGCCAGAAATACCACAGGGTGCTGATGGTGGGCGAAGTCAAGAGAGCACATTAAGCCAGCTCCCTGACAACAGCTGGGGTTAAATCATGAACTGAAAATGTCTCTAAAAGAAAAAAAACAAAGAGAGGCCATCAGAGATTAATTCATAAAAATCACATGTAGAATGAGAAAAATAGAAGGCAAAGCCACATGTGGTTAGAAAGCTCCTGATTGCATTTTAAAGGATTCTTGCCTAGATTATAAGAAATTAAAACCATAAGAAAATTGTAAGTGAGGATTTTACTGTTACTGGATATTTGGAGTAAGTGACAATGGACCAACAATTATTAAGCAACTAGAATGCATAAGGCAACATGCCGAGAACGGTGAAAGTTACAGATAAATTTGTAACCTCAAAGAGCTTGTAGTATTTTATGGAGATAATCGTAAACACTGTATTTTTGTTTATTGAGTAGATGATTGAAAAAATTACACAACCATAGTACTATTAAATTTCAGAGAAAGGAGAAAAGGCTGTTCAATGTAAAGAAAAAAAGACTTTTTTGTGTGTATTTATTGAGCAGGACCTTGAAAGATAGGTCTAATTTGGACAGGTAAGAAGTAGAGAAAAGCATTGCTGGCAAGAGCAACAGAATGCAGTATAAATACACATCACATATTCAAAGGAACAAGCATTATGCAAAGGGAAATACAGGAATTTGGGACGATGAATGAAAGATGAGTTTGGGAAGCGGACCAGATGTTGGAGAGCCAGGTTAAACAGTTTTAACTACTTTTTAGATTCACTAAAGATTTTTGAATGTTTAAGAAAATAAAAAAGTACTACAAGGTTTTTATTATGTTCTATTAGTATTAAAGAAGAAAAGATGTTTTTTGTTTTAAACTTTCAGTGCTAGAAACAGCCTGTTAGCTCAGATTCATTCCACTGGACAAACAGCGCTACTCAGTTCTCGTACCTCTTAAACTTCTGCCATTTGTAGTGGGTAGGACAAAAAAAGAGAAAGTTCTTCAAGAATAGAATTTCCTGAGAATTTCTTAATAATAATGAAACGTCATCCATGATATTTATTAGCTTCAGTTATTTTAGTGCACAGGTACACAAGTCATGATTATCAGCTCTAAGTGGAAAGCAACGTTGTAAGTTTTAAACACTGAAAGGAATCTCAAAATTTAAAAACATTAAGCCTTTTTTAAAATATCTTTAGAGGTAATATAAAGTAGTACCAATTTTTGTTTTTTACATAAGATATCACCTCTTCGTTTAAGAAAGAAACATTCCTCAAAACCCATCTCTCAGTAGAAAACTTGCTTTCTTAATTTACATGAAAAAAGCTATAATTAGCAGCCCCCAAGCAATCAACCATTAAAAATAAAACCTCAAAAACTACTTCCCCCAATAAAGCAAACACCTCCATAAAATGAGAGATGAAAGTAGATACAGAAAGACTTAGGGGAGATACTATAAAATAACAAGATACAGCAAAATAACAAAATGAAATGAAACATCAGTAGATATAGCTCAAGAAAGAAACATAAGGAGAAAATAAAACCATAACAGAGGGAGTGCTTCAAGATGGCGGAGGAGTAAGACATGGAGATCACCTTCCTCCCCACAAATACATCAAAAATACATCTACATGTGGAACAACTCCTACAGAACACCAATTGAATGCTAGCAGAAGACCTCAGACTTCCGAAAAAGGTCTTGGTGCTCCTGCCTGGTGTCAGGCCTGAGCCTGTGAGGTGGGAGACCTGAGTTCAGGACACTGGACCACCAGAGACCTCCAGGCCCCACATAATATCAATCAGCGAGAGCTCTCCCAGAGACCTCCGTCTCAACGCTAAGACCCAGCTCCACCCAACGGCTAGCAAGCTCCAGTGCTGGACACCCCATGCCAAACAACTAGCAAGACAGGAACACAACCCCACCCATTAGCAGAGAGGGTGCCTAAAACCATACTAACTTCACAGACACCCCAAAACACACCACCGGATGCAGCCATGCCCACCAGAAAGACGAGATCCAGCCCCACCCACCAGAACACAGGCACCGGTCCCCTCTACCAGGAAGCCTACACAAGCCCCTGAACCAACCTTACCCACTGGGGGCAGACACCAAAAACAACGGGAACTATGAACCTGTAGCCTGCAAAAAGGAGACCCCCAAACACAGTAAGTTAAGCAAAATGAGAACACAGAGAAACACACAGCAGATGAAGGAGCAAGGCAAAAACCCACCAGACCAGACAAATGAAGAGGAAATAGGCAGCCAGCTGAAAAATAATTCAGAGTAATGATAGTAAAGATGATCCAAAATCTTGCAAACAGAATGGAGAAACTACAAGAAACATTTAACAAGGACCCAGAAGAACTAAAGAGCAAACAAACAATGATGAACAACACAATAAATGAAATTAAAAATTCTCTAGAAGGAATCAATAGCAGAATAAATGAGGCAAAAGAACGGATAAGTGACCTGGAAGATAAAATATTGGAAATAACTACCGCAAAGCAGAATAAAGAAAAAAGAATGAAAACAATTGAGGACAGTCTCAGAGACCTCTGGGACAACATTAAACATACCAACATTCAAATTATAGGAGTCCCAGAAGAAGAAGAGATAAAGAAAGGGTCTGAGAAAATATTTGAAGAGATTATAGTTGAAAACTTCCCTAACATGGGAAAGGAAATAGTCAATCAACTCCAGGAAGCACAGAGAGTCCCATACAGAATAAATCCAAGGAGAAACATGCCAAGACATGTATTAATCAAACTATCAAAAATTAAATACAAAGAAAAAATATTAAAAGCAGCAAGGGAAAAGCAACAAATAGCATACAAGGGAATCCCCATAAGGTTAAGAGCTGATCTTTCAGCCGAAACTACAAGCCAGAAGGGAGTGGCAAGACATATTTAAAGTGATAAAAGGGAAAAACCTAAAACCAAGATTACTCTACTCAGCAAGGATCTCACTGAGATTCAACAGAGAAATTAAAACCTTTACAGACAAGCAAAAGCTAAGAGAATTCAGCACCACCAAACCAGCTTTACAACAAATGCTAAAGGAACTTCTCTAGGCAGGAAACACAAGAGAAGGAAAAGACCTACAATAACAAACCCAAAACAATTAAGAAAATGGTAATACGAACATGTATGTTGATAATTACCTTAAATGTAAATGGATTAAATGCTCCAACCAAAGGACATAGCCTGGCTGAATGGATACAAAAACAAGACCCGTATATATGCTGTCTACAAGAGACCCACTTCAGACCTAGGGACATATACAGACTGAAAGTGAGGGGATGGAAAAAGATATTCCATGCAAATGGAAATCAAAAGAAAACTGGAGTAGCAATTCTCATATCAGACAAAACAGACTTTAAAATAAAGACTATTACAAGAGACAAAGAAGGACACTACATAATGATCAAGGGATCAAATCAAGAAGCTATAACAATTGGAAATATTTACACACCCAACGTAGGAGCATTTGCCTCAAACCTTAAGGCAAATGCTAACAGCCATAAAAGGGGAAATCGACAGTAACACAATAATACTTGAAGACTTTAACACCCCACTTTCACCAATGGACAGATCATCCAAAATGAAAATAAATAAGGAAACACAAGCTTTAAATGACACATTAAACAAGATGGACTTAATTGATATTTATAGGACATTCCATCCAAAAACAACAGAATACACTTTTTTCTCAAGTGCTCATGGAACATTCTCCAGGATAGATCGTATCTTGGGACACAAATCAAGCCTTGGTAAATTTAAGAAAATTGAAATCGTATCAAGCATCTTTTCCAACCACAACGCTATGAGACTAGATATCAATTACAGGAAAATATGTGTAAAAACTACAAACACATGGAGGCTAAACAGTACGCTACTAAATAACCAAGAGATCACTGAAGAAATCAAAGAGGAAATCAAAAAATACCTAGAAACAAATGACAGTGAAAACATGATGACCCAAAACCTATGGAATGCAGCAAAAGCAGTTCTAAGAGGGAAGTTTATAGCAATACAATCCTACCTCAAGAAACAAGAAACATCTCAAATAAACAACCTAACCTTACACCTAAAGCAATTAGAGAAAGAAGAACAAAAAAACCCCAACGTTAGCAGAAGGAAAGAAATCATAAAGATCAGATCAGAAATAAATGAAAGAGAAATGAAACAATAGCAAAGATCAATAAAACTAAAAGCTGGTTCTTTGAGAAGATAAACAAAATTGATAAACCATTAGCCAGACTCATCAAGAAAAAAAGGGAGAAGACTCAAATCAACAGAATTAGAAATGAAAAAGGAGAAGTAACCACTGACACTGCAGAAATACAAAGGATCATGAGAGATTACTACAAGCAACCACATGCCAATAAAGTGGACAACCTGGAAGAAATGGACAAATTCTTAGAAAAGCACAACCTTCCAAGACTGAACCAGGAAGAAATAGAAAATATAAACAGATCAATCACAAGCACTGAAATTGAAACTGTGATTAAAAATCTTCCAACAAACAAAAGCCCAGGACCAGATGGCCTCACAGGCTAATTCTATCAAACATTTAGAGAAGAGCTAACACCTATTCTTCTCAACCTCTTCCAAAAGATAGCAGAGGGAGGAACACTCCCAAACTCATTCTATGAGGCCACCATTACCCTGATACCAAAACCAGACAAAGATGTCACAAAAAACGAAAACTACAGGCCAGTATCACTGATGAACACAGATGCAAAAATCCTCAACAAAATACTAGCAAACAGAATCCAACAGCACATTAAAAGGATCATACACCATGATCAAGTGGGGTTTATCCCAGGAATGCAAGGATTCTTCAATATACGCAAATCAATCAGTGTGATACACCATATAAACAAACTGAAGGATAAAAACCATACAATCGTCTCAATAGATGCAGAAAAAGCTTTCAACAAAATTCAACACCGATTTATGATAAAAACGCTCTAGAAAGTAGGCCTAGAGAGAACTTACCTCAACATAATAAAGGCCATATTTGACAAACCCACAGCCAACATCATTCTCAGTGGTGAAAAACTGAAACCATTTCCACTAAGATCAGGAAGAAGACAAGGTTGCCCACTCTCACCACTGTTACTCAACATAGTTTTGGAAGTTTTAGCCACAGCAATCAGTGAAGAAAAAGAAATAAAAGGAATCCGAATCGGAAAAGAAGAAGTAAGCTGTAGATGACATGATACTATACATAGAGAATCCTAAAGATGCTACCAGAAAACTACTAGAGCTAATCAATGAATTTGGTAAAGTAGCAGGATACAAAATTAATGCACAGAAATGTCTTGCATTCCTATACACTAATGATGAAAAAATCTGAAAGAGAAATTAAGGAAACACTCCCATTTACCATTGCAACAAAAAGAATAAAATACCTAAGAATAAACCTACCTAAGGAGACAAAAGACCTGTATGCAGAAAACTATAAGACACTGACGAAAGAAATTAAAGATGATACAAACAAATGGAGAGAGATACCATGTTCTTGGATTGGGAGAATCAACATTGTGAAAATGACTATACTACCCAAAGCAATCTACAGATTCAATGCAATCCCTACCAGACTACCAATGGCACTTTTCACAGAACTAGAACAAAAAATTTCACAATTTGTATGGAAACACAAAAGACCCCGAATAGCCAAAGCAATCTTGAGAAAGAAAAACAGAGCTGGAGGAATCAGGCTCTCAGACTTCAGACTATACTACAAAGCTACAGTAGTCAAGACCATATGGTACTGGCACAAAAACAGAAATATAGATCAATGGAACAGGATAGAAAGCCCAGAGGTAAACCCATGCACCTATGGTAAACTTATCTTTGATAAAGGAGGCAAAAATATACAATGGAGAAAAGACAGCCTCTTCAATAAGTGGTGCTGAGAAAACTGGACAGCTACATGTAAAAGAATGATATTAGAACACTTCCTAACACCATACACAAAAATAAGCTCAAAATGCATTAAAGACCTAAATATAAGACCAGACACAATAAAACTCTCAGAGGAAAACATAGGAAGAACACTCTTAGACATGAATCACAGCAAGATCCTTTTTGACCCACCTCCTAGAGAAATGGAAATAAAAACACAAATAAACAAATGGGACATAATGAAACTTAAAAGTGTTTGCACAGCAAAGGAAACCATAAACAAGACGAAAAGACAACCCTCAGAATGGGAGAAAATATTTGCAAATGAAGCAACTGACAAAGGATTAATCTCCAAAATTTACAACCAGCTCGTGCAGCTCAATATCAAAAAAACAAACAACCTAATCCAACAATGGGCAGAAGACCTAAAGACATTTCTCCAAAGAAGATATACAGATTACCAACAAACACATGAAAGGATGCTCAACATCACTAATCATTAGAGACATGAAAATCAAAACTACAATGAGGTATCACCTCACACCAGTCAGAATGGCCATCATCAAAAAATCTACAAACAATAAATGTGGGAGACCGTGTGGAGAAAAGGGAACCCTCTTGCACTGCTGGTGGGAATGTAAATTGATACAGCCACTATGGAGAACAGTATGGAGGTTCCTTAAAAAACTAAAAATAGAACCACCGTATGACCCAGCAATCCCACTACTGGGCATATACCCTGAGAAAACCATAATTCAAAAAGAGTCATGTACCACAATGTTCACTGTAGCACTATTTACAATAGTCAGGACACGGAAGCAACCTACGTGTCCATCGACAAATGAATGGATAAAGAAGATGTGGCACATATATACAATGGAATATTACTCGGCCATAAAAAGGAATGAAACGAATTATTTGTAGTGAGGTGGATGGACCTAGAGATTGTCATACAGAGTGAAGTCAGTCAGAAAGAGAAAAACAAATATCGTATGCAAACACATATATATGGAATCTAAAAAAAAAATGGTTCTGATGAACATAGGGGCAGGACAGGAATAAAGATGCAGACGTAGAGAATGGATTGAGGACACAGGGAGGGGGAAGGGTAAGCTGGGATGAACTGAGAGAGTAGCATGGACATATATACACTACCAAATGTAAAATAGATAGCTGGTGGGAAGCAGCCGCATAGCACAGGGAGATCAGCTTGGTGCTTTGTGACCACCTAGAGGGGTGGGATATGGAGGGTGGGAGGGAGACGCAAGAGGGAGGGGGTATGGGAATACATGTATATGTATAGCTGATTCACTTTGTTATACAGCAGAAACTAACACAACATTGTAAAGCAATTATACTCCAATGAAGATATTTTTTAAAAAACCCATAACAACAACAACAAAAAAGCCACATTGGACACAGCGCAAAGGAGAACAGACACTGCTGAAATTATACTGAGAAACACGGTGAACAATTTGAGCAAAAGAAATAGAAATTAAACAATTTAAAAGGACTTCCAACAAAAGCACAATCAGCATTTTCAAAGAAAAAGAATGTGATTCAAAGATGTTAATGTTTGGACTTCCCTGGTGGCACAGTGGTTAAGAATCCTACTGCCAATGCAGGGGACACAGCTTCGAGCCCTGGTCTGGGAAGCTCCCACAGGCCGCGGAGCAACTAAGCCCACGAGCCACAACTACTGAGCCTGCACGCCACAAATAAAACATAATTTATTTTTGGCTACGTTGGGTCTTCATTGCTGCGCACAGGCTTTCTCTAGTTTCGGTGAGCGGTGGCTACTCTTTGCTGTGGTGTGCGGGCTTTTCCTTGCAGTGGCTTCGCTTGTTGCGGAGCAAGGCCTCTAGGCGCTCAGGCTTCAGCAGTTGTGGCTCGTGGGCTTAGTTTCTTTGCAGCATGTAGGATCTTCCCAGACCAGGGCTCGAACCCGTGTCCCCTCCATTGGCAGGTGGATTCTTAACCACTGTGTCACCAGGGAAGCCCCTAAATTAATTAATTGTTTAAAAATGTTAATGTTCAATCTATTATATGTTTTTATTCAAGGACAACGGCTCAGATAAACATTGTTGAACACGGAAGACACCAGGGAATATAGTTCTTATGATCCCTACCTAGAGGATAGACTTCAGCTTAGCAGAAACTATAGCACAAAGCCTGGAGGTGAGCTTTGAGTCCATTTAACTACAGAACTAAGATTTTTTTAAAAAGGTTATGATAGCAGAACAGGTTATGAATATTACAAATACTGACAATATACGTATTTTTTAAAAACCACGTTGCTTTTATTCAAGAAAAAATCGCTAAAAGTAAACACCACCAGAGTAGTTAGGCAACAATTCACAAACTTTATAAACATATCTCATTTACTTCTTGTAAAGCCCTCAGATTTAATGAATGATACTCCAGTGTTTCCATCAAGTTACAAGATGAAATGATTCTCTGATGCCTTATGCCTCAAGTCTGTCTTTCTGGAAGGTTTGTTTTGGGTGTTTAGCTGGTTTTATTGTTGTGGTTGGTTGGTTTGTCTTATAAAATGAAGGTGTGATATGAGCAAGTATCACAAGCCTTCTGAAAGAGGCTACTCTTGGTCTTAGAAGTTTCTTTGGGAAGAATCTGGCAATCTAAGAATTGAAGATTGTGAAAACTTCTTTCATCATTCAAACCACAGCTGACTCTGGTCTTATTGGAAGTCTCCCTCCCTGGCTGCCTTTTTATAGTGGTCTTCATATATCAGCTTTCTTCTGAGTAACTGCGAACCTGGGAATGAACTCCATTCACACTGGTCAATTAAGTCAAAGCTATTCAAGCGTCTCACACAGTGTCTAACCTTAGAAACATTATGTAATTTGCATCATCACTAACAGCCCCAGCAGCTGCTCTTCTTTTCCTTATTCTTTCTTTTTTTTTTTTTGGCCACGCCGCACAGCATGCAGGATCTTAGTTCCCCGACCAGGGATCGAACCCGTGCCCCCTGCAGTGGAAGCGCAGAGTCTTAACCACTGGACTGCCAGGGAAATCCTTCTTTTCCTTATTCTTGAAAATTATTTGTACCACTGAAACAGAGACATGTGGAAGTTAGACATCTCTGTTTCTCTGGCCAACTTCAATTTACACTCAGAGGAAATATTTTTCTCTCTTTTGGTGTCACAACTTCATTTAATTCTTATCATGCATCATTTATTCTGGTTTAGGGATTGTGGTGCTATAAATAATAATACAAATGAGACTTTAAGCAGGGCATGTTCAGTTAGCTAAAATGCCTTGTTTGGCTGTTTACTGTAGTAGTCTCTAAACTGTTTTGATCGCAATCCTGGGAAGTACAAGATTTGTGGGCATATGAATATATTTATGTATAGATTATATGGACATGTGCCACAATATTAATATGTTATGTTCATTATAAAATATAATACAGAAAGTTCTAAGGAATTAAAGGTAAAAATATTTTATTCATTAATGGCAAATGACTTTTTGCCATCACTAGAAATTATTAATAACATCTAACAAGAACAGTGTGATTTCACGTACTTTATCATTTCTGAACATCTCGGTTGAATCCTTTGTGATTGAGCAATTTCAATTTCAATTTGTTTTACTATTTGGTCTTAACGGCTGTCAGAGATACCTCACAAAGGTATGTAGATCTAAATGGGAAAAGGGCATCATGACACCGAATCCCTGTTTTTAATTCCATCCTCTGATAACGAAAAAGCTTAAGGGGTTTTTTTTTTAAATTATTTTGTTGGTATTGTTAATTGAAATTCAGCTAATAAATATCCATCTCTCCCGATACCAATTAGTTGCTCTTGAAAACTTATCAAAGCTATTAAATTTTTATACTTTTAAAAATTGTGCTCTCAAACCACTGAAACTTTTTTTTTTGAATTTTTAAATTTATTTATTTATTTATTTTTGACTGTGTTGGGTCTTCCGTTTCTGTGCAAGGGCTTTCTCCAGTTGCGGCAAGCGGGGGCCACTCTTCATCGCGGTGCGCGGGCCTCTCACTGTCGCGGCCTCTCCCGTTGCAGAGCACAGGCTCCAGACGCGCAGGCTCAGTAGTTGTGGCTCACGGGCCTAGCCGCTCCGCGGCATGTGGGATCTTCCCGGAATGGGGCACGAACCCATGTCCCCTGCATTGGCTGGCGGACTCCCAACCACTGCGCCACCAGGGAAGCCCCTTGAATTTTTAAAAATGTTTTATACATATACTATACAGTTAGGCTTACCCATAACCTTTTTTTTTTTTTTTTAATCCCCAACCTGAAATAGTCTGGGAATTGCTTGTTTCTTTTTTTTTTTTTTTAACATCTTTCTTGGAGTATAATTGCTTTACAATGGTGTGTTAGTTTCTGCTTTATAACAAAGTGAGTCAGTTATACATATACATATGTTCCCACATCTCTTCCCTCTTGCGTCTCCCTCCCTCCCACCCTCCCTATCCCACCCCTCTAGGTGGTCACAGAGCACCGAGCTGATCTCCCTGTGCTATGCGGCTGCTTCCCACTAGCTATCTGTTTTACGTTTGGTAGTGTATATATGTCCATGCCACTCTCTCACTTTGTCACAGCTTACCCTTCCCCCTCCCCATATTCTCAAGTCCATTCTCTAGTAGGTCTGTGTCTTTATTCCCGTCTTGCCCCTAGGGTCTTCATGACCATTTTCTTTTTTTTTTTTTTTCTTAAACCACTGAACGACTTTTCTCACCAGATTAGAACATTCCATTTTTAACTTATTAAACATGCAGGTATGAAGGTTTCAATAGGTGTACACATTTTTTAAAACAGAATCACATTTCCAAATATCTATTTTCAAAAATGCTCTCCCAATAATGTAGGTTTCTTTTGAGAAGCAGTTACTTTTCCACTCACTGTTAAAAGACTGCTTCTACCTTGAACGGCTATATTTAAGTGGATTTTTCAAAATTACACATGTGGTACAAGGGGGCATCTCCTGAAACCACTTAACACAAAAAGGTCAGCAAATTTGGACACTTGTCCTTTTTTTTTTTTTTTTAAATTTATTTAATTTATTTATTTTTGGCTGCATTAGGTCTTCATTGCTGTGCATGGGCTTTCTCTAGTTGCGGTGAGTGGGGGCTACTCTTCGTTGCGGTGCACGGGCTTCTCATTGCGGTGGCTTCTCCTGTTGTGGAGCACGGGCTCTAAGCACGCCGGCTTCAGTAGTTGTGGTGCACAGGCTCAGTAGCTGTGGCTCGTGGGCTCTAGAGCACAGGCTCAGTAGTTGCGGCGCACGGGCTTAGTTGCTCCGCGGCATGTGGGATCTTCCCAGACCAGGGCTCAAATCCGTGTCCCCTGCATTGGCAGGCGGATTCTTAACCACTGTGCCACCAGGGAAGACCGACATGTGTCTTTTTGTAAAAGTAAAATGAAGTAATTCTTTTTGTGAAAAACCACCACCATGTGGTAGAAATACATTGACTTCCATTACTCTTCTCATCACAAAGTGTACACAAGGATGCTACTATATTTTAAAGGTCTTGATGTTCTGGAATCACCTAAGTAACAACTGTCCTCGGGCACTTTGTCTGCGCCTGGCTTGAACTCCTTTGCTCTTCAATAGCTTGCTCAATAATCTGCTTGCAAATGATGCAGCAAAAGAATTTCATACATGTCACTGTTAACGACAGTGAGTGCAGATCCTTATTTCAAATAACCTGCTTGATAATTTCTACTGAGCAGGGCTGGCTTCCGGTCAGATTTCATGAAATTACTTTTATCCACATGGGAACACCTGCCAGATGTCCCCCAATATCTGTTCTCTCCTTCTTCCCCAGTATCAGAAACTCCATTTGAGTGCACATGACTGCCCAAAGCAGGGCCTACATTTTCCAGACCCACCTCCCCCTTGTAGCTATTCGTGGCCTTGGAACGAAGCTTTGGTCACTGGGATGTAGGAAGAAATAATGGATAGCCTTAAAAGGAGGGGCATATCTTCTGCTCCCTTTCGGCCTACCTAGCTGGAATTCAGGTGTGATGGCTGAAACCTTGGGAGCCATCTTGAAGCAAGAGGGAGAAGCCAGATGCTGAGGCAGCCAAACAACAAGAGGAGGGGAATCTGGGTCCTTCACAACTGTGTTGCCATCAAATCAGCCCTGGACTCTCCTGTGTTTATTGCTCTCTTTTTTGAGCTTTGTTGTTTTGGGTGTTCTGGCTCTTACTGCTGTACGAAACCCTAATTAACACACCTGGTAACAGGGTTGATGAGGAACTCATGTTAGCAGTCAGAGAAGAGGCAACTCTGCAATTTTCTCTGCAAGCATGTGCTCACACTATTCTTACTACTTTCAATCTGCAGTTTCCTAACAGAAACTGCTTTTAAGCCACTTGCCCATTTTGTCAGAAATAGTTTATAAAGACAACGTAATATAATCTTTAAATCTACTTTATCAGGTGTGTGTGAACTGCAACATGGGTCTATAACTTTGAAAACAAACGAAGGAGGGGCCAGCACTGATCACCCCAACTCTACTCTCCAGACAACTCAAGGACCATTTGTAACCCATGTCTGATGAAATACAGACCATGGGAGAACACCAGCATCCATATTAAATATTAATAAAGCTTCGGGGGGTTTTTTGGTCAATACATAAATATACAAAGAAGTTCTACTTTCTTTCTGCTCCTCTCCACCCCTACTAACAAATGATTTTTCCACCTTCCTAGTATGCAAGCACTCCACCCACTTTAGAGCCCACTGTCAAGGTGTGGATGGACGAATAGCTAACTATAAAATTCTCTCCTGGATCATGACAATATGCTGTGAGATGAAAATGTTCACTAGTGAAAAATAAGCATAAATGAGTGTTCTCCATAAAACTGAAAACTTGTAAAAGCAAATGGTAAATCAAGGGGTGGGTATACATAAAGATTTTGGCACCTTACCTGAATACCTCGAGAATAATCCTTTCCGATAACTTGGGAGCCACCTGCCTAAATGCTTTTTTGAAATCTTCCAGAGTTAAATATCCACGATCTATTTGAAAGCAGAATACATAACATTCACACACTTCTATCAGCCCCATAAACTGCTATTTCAGCCATAACATATGAGTGAGACTTTAATCTATTACTAGGAGAAAAGCAGTAATTTATAATTGATTTTACATATAAGGTAATCTGAGATTGTCTCATTGGAAGAATTTGAGAATCTAGTAATACTCTCCCTCAGTACAGTCCCAGATGCTCATGAAGGTCTCTTCCAGCCCCATCATTTGCTGATTCCCTGAGTCCCAGGGAAAGGACTAAGGGACAGACACTGCAACAATGGCATTAGGCTTCAAGTCTTTGTGAATTGCCAAAATAATTCATTCTTCAAAATTCACATTTTTTTTCTTGCTTGGTATTAGAACTATATTATTATTTAGAGGAAAACCATTACAGAAACCAAAATACTGAACCTGGACTCCACAAGTCTTTCAACCCTGTGTTCTGTGGGGAGGGGGTCTGAAGCTACTCCTCTGGGCCACCCCAGCGTGGGAAAACAATTCCTCCAATTATGTGTGGGTCAAAGGAGGAGTCGGAAAAAAAGGCCTCATGGTCTCCCAAACTTCCATAAGTAGCTCTTCAGCTATATCCCCGCATGGCCAGCCCTTCTGTTGTCCCCATGACATTGCAGGCAAATCATAAGTATTGTACAATTATATAACTGTAGATATTATTTCACCCATCGTAAATGTCAAGAATTTAAGATTGTGATGGAGAAAAAAAAATGTACACCAACATCTAAGATAATAGCTAATGAATACAGTAAAATAACCTTCCAAGTATATTATTTTAGTTACTGAGTATATGTTCCCATTCACAGTTCCTTGATAGCCATTTTTTATATCAAAACACTTTAAAGGTACTTACAGTGCCTGTCAAAAGCTGTGAAGATGTGTCTTATTTCATTCCGATATAGTTGAGCTTCCTTCTTTTTCCTTACAATGTCTAAAAACTCCTTAAGTAATATCCCTAAAAGTTGGAAAAAACCAATTTACTGTCTTTCTCTTTAAGAAGGAAACAAAACATAAATGGAAAGTGATACTACCACAAACAAATGTTATCTTAATTTTGGTGAGTAGTATTTATTCATAAAGATCTCTAAAGTTGAAAAGACATTTTCTTAAAAGCTAAGTAGACTCCACATTAGCAATCGACGGCAGAAAGGGTAGACACTTTCGGAGCTCACTGAGCTCTTCCCGGGGATAAAAGATGATGACCTCGAAAAAGTATGACACTCTTCCCTCTGACAGATCTAACAGACAGGCCCGAAACTACTTATAAAATAAGGTCTCATAATTTTCTTTCCTTATGCGTCTTTGATCCCTTTTTTCCTAGCCAGATGTCATTACGACAGGTTTTTTTCCAGCTGGGAGATCAGGGCGAAGAAGTAGTTTCTCAAAAGTCAATACCAATTGCATACCGCAGATAAAAGTGGAGAGAACATTCCATAAACAATAGCGTTGGCACTGTCCCCAGCCTTAGGTACGCCCCATGACTGTTCTGCAGCCTCAGGCTCTGCTTCCTGTGATTCTCATAATAAAAGAGCCCAGCGTGATCATATGAGATTGGATACTGTGCTTACAATGTCTATTAAAATGAATTCTAATGTGATCTTTGTAGTAGGTTTAAAGAGTGCAGCCAAGAATTTAAACATTCTAGTGAACTGAGCCCTAAATATATAAAAAGAGCAGTTCGTTTTTATATGTCAGGATTTCCATTTAAAATTGTATCACTGTTTTAAAAATAGCCCCAAATCACACAATAACCACGTGTTAATTTTTAAGAACTTGCACCCTTTCCAAAAGGGAATATTTTGGTGAGGTATACTGAACTATACACGTTTCCCGAAATAGTTCCGATGGTTTTTTAAAAAGTGGAAAATAGTTTTCTTAATTTTCCACATTTTTCTTATTTGTCGTTAAAGATTTAGAAATTTAAAAAGTCCATCTATCTTTATGTGTTTAAACGATTCTCTTACAACTCTTTAGGACCCACTGGGTGCCAGGCACTGCATTAAGCTCGGGGAATAGAGGGGAATAGAGGGGAAAAGAGAACACACATGATTCCAGTGCCAAGGGAGCCACTGGTCTAGTGACGGAGACGGTGATGATACAGGTTCAATTACAAACGTACACATAATTACAAACTGTGGCATGCGCAACGAGGGGAAAACAGGAGGGTATAAAACACGTCACAGAAATCCTCCTGTAGAGCAGACTCTGGTGAAGGAGAGATCTCACAGAGGAGGTAATATTTAGGCTAAGACCTAAATGATGAGAAGATACCAACTGGCTAAAGGTGGGAAGAAGAGCATTCCAGGCCGTGGAAAGAGCACGTGCCAAGGCCATGGGGGTGGGAAGTGGGAGAAGTGAAAACAGGCCACAGTGGCTCGAATGCGGTGAAGACGGCGTTGGTGAGGTGGGCAGGGGCCCGAACGCACAGCCCCTCGTGGGCCACAGGAAATAATTTGATTTTTATTTCAGTTGCAATAGGAAGTCAATAAAGTTGGAACTGAGAAGTGACATGATCTGATCTAGATTTTGGAAAGATCTCTCTGGCTATTGTTTTGAAAAAGGACTGGGGAGAAAGCAAAATATAAAAAAGGAGACTCGTAAGGATCCTACTGGCAAGAGATGTGGTCACGAGGGTGCGGGCAGTGGGAACGGAGGGCAGTGGAAGGTTCCAGACATACTGAAGAAAAGATGTAGGGTTAGACGTGGTGCATGAGAAAGAAGACGTCAAGAATAAGCCCTAGGTTCTGGCTTGAGTACTAGGTGGTTTGAGGAGTCATTTAAAGAGCTGAGAAAGACGAGGGGAAGCAGGATGGGGGTGGTGCTGAGATGGGAGTTGCAATTTGGAGATGTTAGCTGTTTGATGCTTTGGAGACAACCAAGAGCAAAAGTCAAGAAAGCAGCAACAGGCGTATCTCCTGGCACCTACCAGAGTGCTTGGCATGTGCTCAATAAACACACATTGTACGGAATTAGCGTCTGGAGCATTGTGGAGGATGTGGAGCAATGCAGCTCCGTTCTCGTCGGGTCCCATGGTAACTATCTGGCCACACGTCTGCCTGAGACACACTGAGGCAAAGGATTGTCTGCTCTCAAAATTTATCCACAGTGTTTAGTAAGATACCTGCTTGTAGGAGGCGTTCCTCACATGTTTGTTGAATAAGTAAATAAAATCATAGGAAGACGTTGTTTCTAGTTTTCAGCAAAAAGCATTAAAATGTGTTTTAAATGCTCTTATAACTCTGCAAATTAATGCCAAAAAGTAGGTCTCTATTTATTCACATAGCCAGCAAAATCGTCATTTTAGAAACCCCAATTTCTTAATACCTATGATACAGTAAAAAACAAACAAAATTCAGAGGAAAAGGAAATACATGCATAATATTTGCTCTTCATTTAATTGCATCTGATTTCAGGAAACGATAAGAAAAGAAGCACAGTTCCATTCCGTGGTTCAATGTGTGATTCAGATTCACAAGGAAAAAAAAGTGCATGAGTGGTGAATGATATATTTTAAACCACATATTCAGAAAACTCAACCGTATTTGGGGCTATAAAGTAGTCAGGTCTTTATTTCATAATCTTGGGGGATAAAAAGCACATGTTCTTTAGTGTTTCCTAGGAGAAAATATATGTGGATTTCAACTATATGTTTATTACCACTTAAAAAGAAGAAACCATCTAATAATACAAATAACTCTAGTTATGTAATCAAGTTCATTCACACTATTTTCCCACAGGCTCGTATACCTTATTTTTTAAAGTCAGTATCAAACCACATAAACGTATCTCACTGCCCCATCCCCATCCTCTTGTCTTAATCTTCGATGGCAACACATACAAATGCATTCAATACCATGCAAGTCCCTTTTCTAAAAAGGATAGAGAAGTTTCCATTCAGCTGAGCTCTCATGTTGTAGTAGTATGATCACTTTCCAAAGCCAAGGCATAAAGGTTTGCTATTCCTACAGCTCTGTAATGCAAACACATTAATGTAAATTTTATGTTTTACTGCTGTTTAAACGGCCTAGAAATAGAGTTCCTACTACTAGCTCCACCTGCTGTCACAATATTCAAACCTAAAATGACCACTTCACAAAGACTTTCCATAATTCTACTGCCACCACATTTCATACCCAATGAGAAATGCATTACCTGTGTCCCCCCCTGGAGTGAAAGTATGTTCAGAACATTCTAATTCCAAATACGAGGTTGGGTCTTCTCTGTAAACTGTTCTAGTAATGAAAGTTACCTAAACACACTTTGCTGTAGCTACACGTTGGGATCACCACAGGAACCACGTAGACCTATGTGTTTATCTGTGTTCGTTATTAATCTACAGAAGGTGTTCAGAAATTGCGCGGGTAGCTGGACTCTACCAGTAGTTTTCTTACTTTGTTTTAGCTGTAGGAAAGGTTCTTCTTTCTAAATCAGGAATGCCCAGTGTGTAGAGACGAAGGCAAAGCTATTCGGTTTGGAGTGAGGTGGGCTCCTCACCCTTCCCTCTCCAGCAGCGCCTCTAGAAGTGCCCCCCACAGGACACAGGACTGAGGATCATGCCTCAAAGGCCACTGGGACCAACGATCTTTACGAATCCTTCCAGACTCTGCAAGTCTGTGCATTTTCCATATCACGGAAAGCACTCCCTTCCATTTTATAAACTACTCTTGGCGAAATGGACTCTTCGTGTTCTGTAATGAATATATATATTTTTTTACTTTCCAATCTACTTAATACATGTGATACAGATATATCATATAGAGAAGTGTTATCTTTTCCCCCTTTTTTGTTTTTAAGCAATTTCCTAGGAAGGTAATCATCTTTCACCACAGGGGTGGATATATTCAAAAAGTCCAACAAAACTATATAAATTTTTCCTTGAAAGTTGTTTTGTTTTGTTTTGTTTTGTTTTGTGGCTCACAGTTCTAAGTTTCAGGGTCAGTGCGTAGAGAGAAATCCTCTTGAAAATGTAGTCATCTAGTTTCTGGCTATCGCAGTGAGCCTAAATTAGAAACTGCAATACACCTGGGAGAATGAAGGAGAAAATAATAAAAATGCCAAGTTTTTTAGACTGGAAGTCTGGTCCTGGATTTAGTAGAAAAGAGAGGGCTCACAGTCATTGGGCCATCTATTAATTTTCCCAGGGATTGAAAATGCCTAAAAATGAGGGCTTAAAAGGATTAAGTGGCCTTTTAAAAGGTATAATGCAAGCCTTTTCTAGTTTGAGAAATAAAATTCAGATTATGACTTTTGGAGGCCATGCAGGGAAAAAAAAAAAAAAAAAGGATAGCATGTGTTTGCATAAAAAGATTGTAAGGACAGAAGGGCTTTCGTGGCATCAAGAGCAGTGAGTTGTCACAGTAAGATGGGTAAGTAAATTCAGACGGCTAATATTTTCTTCCAGCTACACGCATAAGAGTAGGGGCAGGAAGAGAAAAGAATCCACCTTAACGGAAGAAAGCAAGTTTTACTCTATCATTGGGAGGGAAACGAGGAAGAGTAAAAACAGGTTACAGCAGAATAGAGAAATCTGAACCAACGAAACCTTATTTCTACCAAACGTGGACGGGAATCGTTATCTTTTTTTATCACGCACATCTCCTGCTCATAACCCTTCAAAGGTTCCTCAGCGTTAGCAGTGCAAAGCCCCGATCCCTTATTCTGGAGTTTAAAGCTTCACTCTTCCTTCCAGGTAAACTGGTCCTTAACTCTCCCCCTCTCCAACTCCCAGCTTCCGTCAGGGCTGCTTGCTGGGGGGCAGCTGGCTTGCAGCGCACCGCACTCCCTGCGGCAGCGGGAGAAAGCAGCACTCCGCGGGGGGCCGGGGGTTCCGTTTCCGGCAGGACTTGATACCAACACAGGGACAGCTGAGGAGCACTCTGGGCCTGCAAATCTGAGGGGGGGACCGGCAAGAGGGCGTGCTGTAAAACGGGGGGCAGGGATCTGAGAGAAGAGGGTGAGACGCTTGGGGGTAGGGGGTCTGTAGGAGCAACCCCACAGGGCCAGCATGCAGAAAGAGCCCCTACGGAGGAGGAGAAAATGCGGACCTGTGATGGAGGGTGAGTGATAAAGCCCCTCCTCTGGACCATGAACAAACACCTCGGCAAAGTCTCCAGGACATGACAGGGAACGTTTGCACAGGTGTGGACCGCGCGGGGAAGTCTAAATTGGCACGGAGCTCTGCATCCATGCTGGCACCAGCAGAGCCCAGGGAGCACCAGGAGCCGGACGACAAGCTCGCAGCTGGCATCTGCCTTCATTCATTCTCCCTGTTCTCCTCTTTGCTTCTCCACCTTTTGCAAACCCCACCCAGCCTCCCACATCCGGCTCTGGCCCACACCTCGGGCAGGAAGGGAGTGCCGCTCCCTTCGAAGCTCTTAGAGGTCTTCTAGTCTATTGTGTTCGTGTGACATCTGGCCATCACAGAAGTGACAATACTTCTTTCATCTTCCCTATCACATATGACATTCTTTTTTTTTTTTTTTTAATTTTTATTTATGTATTTATTTATTTATGGCTGTGTTGGGTCTTCGTTTCTGTGCTAGGGCCTTCTCTAGTCGCGGTGAGTGGGGGCCACTCTTCATCGCGGTGCGCGGGCCTCTCACTATCGTGGCCTCTCTTGTTGCGGAGCACAGGCTCCAGACGCGCAGGCTCAGTAATTGTGGCTCACGGGCCTAGTCGCTCCGCGGCATGTGGGATCCTCCCAGACCAGGGCTCGAACCCGTGTCCCCTGCATTGGCAGGCAGACTCTCAACCACTGCGCCACCAGGGAAGCCCCATATATGACATTCTTAAAAAGTGTCTTTAGGTCAGTGTCTCCTAATTCTTTTTTACCCCTACAAGAAAACTTACTCATCATCTTTAAATGGGGAATTAAATACATTAATTGAGAAGGGAATATCTGTGGGTGATACCACAAAATGGTCCTATGATTTCAAGATAAGTATAATGTGTATGTGTTTCCTGATGGTAGAAATGAAGAGGTCAACTGAAATCTGAAGTCAAACAGCAGCCTGCTACACCTGCTATACTGTGGCCTCAGTTCCTTAGGTAGGAGCCCAAAACAACAAAATATACACAAAACAAATACAAAAAATGTGTTTACAATATAACTTAAAAGACTAGAAAACAGACATTTAAATTTAGGAAAAGAATACTTTTATAGTCAACTATCCGGCTCAAAACAACTCAGCCAAGATAGCAATAAATAAAAGCCATTAACCTCATCATCCACAAATTATTTTCCAATTAAACTGACCCTGGATAGCATGACTGAGTCAAACAGTCCATCATCACCACTGTAATGAATCAATCTCTTTGATTTTTCCATTGTTTAAAGTTGCAGGTTAAAAGTAAGCTCCTGGAAAGCTTTTTTTTTTTTCTAAGTATGAAAGTAAAATATGTTCAGTGTGTTGAAAGGGCAACAGTATAAAAAAACAGAAAGAAAGGGGAGAAAAAAAGCATGATCTAATCACACAGTGGAAACAAAATTCTGATATACTTTGTTCTGGTTTTTTCCCTCAAGCATATTTTATATAGATCTGGGATAAAAACACGCAGACAGCTGTGTGAGAATGCAGCGGGGCGATGTGCATTGGGCAGATTAAGCAAAAGTCTTATAAATCTTAGCTGTTGCTCTACGATTTATCCCACAATGAAGTCAAACCATCTGAGATCACACATGGTCTTGCCCTTCATAGAACTGCCCAGACACGTTTGGCATTAAACCACTGGCCTATGCTGAAGAAAGTTCAAGAAACGGCCTTACAGACTTCATTCACTACTGTATTTATTGAACAGTTTGTGGACGTCAGTGTCCACTTATTAGTCTCTCCTCCATGAGACATCGTGCGGGAAACATCCCACATCGGGGAAAACTATGTCTCTCTGGAAAAGGAGTTTCTGTGGTGTGGGTGCTGACATCTGCACTTGGTTGTGATTCCCTATTTGATCTGGACACTCGGTAGCTCGGAACCAAATTTGACATCAACCTCTAGCGGCTGCACAGAACCTTGTGATTTGTCTTTTGTGTACTGACCCACTCCTGACTTCGACTCATTCATTCATTAAGTTCCCAGGACAATGAAGACTGGCCTCAGCTCCATCAATATGATCCATGACACTATTAACCTCAAGGGAAGGGTTTATCAAATGGTTGAGAGGGTAAGCTTGGAGATTACACTACTATGGTCTGCTACTTACTAGCTAGCTGTGCCACCCTGCACAGATTACTTAACCTCTCTAAGCTTCAGGATTGTTTTAACTTATAAAATGGGACAATCCTAACATAGAGTTGTATTAAATTTAACAATCCATGCATAATACTCATCACAGAGTCTACACATGGTAAACACTCAAGGAATCAAAGCTATAATTATTATCTATAATTATAATAAATACTGTAACACATGTAAAAGTATCTTATAAACCAATAAAGAACCATCAAATGCCAGGATTAAGATTTTTTATTCCTCTCTGGAGCTCAGTTTCCTCATTTTAAAAGAGGAAATATATGACTGTTTTCTAGGCTCTTCTAGTTGCAAACTTCTTTCATTTTCTATAGTTAGAGGAGATATGAAATGTTCTATACCCTTAGAGAACAGAAATAAAACCCTCTAAAATTAGGTAGCAATAGTGTGTATTGGAACCAATCCCAACACTGATCTGCTGCTTCCTTAAACAAGTGGCTTGATTTTTTTTTTTTTCCTCCCATTAATATAATTCCTTGTTCCTGGTGCCTAAACAGTTTTTGCTGATACTCACGTGCTTGTTAAGTTACAGGCATTAAAAATGTCATTAACACCTTTTTGCTACTCATTCTGGCTGCCCTCAAATTCTCCCAGTGTGACTTTCCCTGAGACATCCTACTCTTCTAATGGCTTTGTCTTAACTTTTCACTCCTTTTAATTTTCACAAGGAACCTCTACAGAAACGACCCACCTTTTAGAGAGACCTTGGGAAGCAGGGTCTGGGCATCCAGGTTTAGGTACTGTATGAAATGTGTGCATCGTCAGGGCTCTGCCCTGTCAGGCTCAATCCAGGATGTGAGTCTGGACCTTCCCCCAGGAAGCTGGGCAGCAAATGGGCTCCGTGTGGAGGGTCCTTTGGGGTTGCATGCTGGAGATATGGCACAACCTTGTCTGGATGTAAGAAGAGCTACACCTAGTGAGAGAATTCCCAAGTCACAGCTACTCAGAAGAACTTTGGGAAGTTGACTACCTGAATAAATAGCTCCCAGAAAGCCAAGGCCAACCTTTCAGTTCTTCAAGATCAAAACATTAAGGAGAGAGATAATATATTTGGTAAAATAATCTGTGTATAAACTCTCTTCCTGTAAGAAAAATAACATGTAAATGTGACTCATGTCACTGAAAGGGAGAAAAGAAGGAGCTGGTCTGAAATTGGTTCACTACTAACAGTCCTAATGAAAAAATTTTATGTTAGCAGCATTCAGAGTTCAGCAGTGACTTCTTGCTAAGATGGCTCTTTTACTCTTTCCCTGGGATGTCTGTGGTCTTGAGTCTCCCCTTTCAAGGGGACATGAATTGAAGCTAAGTCTACTCCTTTAATCATGAAGAAAGTGATGCTTTGAGAAAGTTAATCTGCTGTTGATATCAGGACCAGAAGAGGAAGGGAAAAGCCTGGAAGCTTGTAGACTAAGGAAACCCCTTTCACAGTAGTTTTGGAGCAAGGTACTAAGCACCTACACTTTGATCTCGTTCCTCCAACCCAATCTTCCCTTGAATTTCTCAGATGACTAATTTACTTTGTAACCTTTTGAAATATACTTAAAAATTAAGTATTACGAAAAGATGCTGTGACAGGAAGCATCCTAATGATCTGATGGGGAAGTGGATGTGAGAGTACCTATAATATCCCTGATATTAAATGCAAGGGACGTGCATGCGGGAGCAGGTCCTGGAGCACATCACCAAAGTCAGAAAGCCCTCATAGGGAAGCCTACTTTCAGCATCAAAAACTCCAGTTCTGAAGCAATCCTTAGACTATTATGAATTTGAGAAAATGTCCCATAATAAGGCAGTCTTCATTATACATAAGAGAACTCAGGTGTGAGATAGGCCACATGAAGGGAATGTAGAGAACCTCGTTCAAAACCTAAAGCTTTAATGTACATCAGAACTAATATTAAAAGGAAGCTCCATGACTGCAAAAATGTGAGAACTGTTTCTGCAGGAAGCCCAAATCCAAGCATTAGAGAACTCAGGAAGGAGAGGAAATGTTCATGAAATTTACAAAACATCTCCAGCCTCAAGTCAACCCTCTCTCAAACATCAGAAAAAAAGAAAAAGCAGGGGAGGAAACTAACAACGGCATACTTGGAAGATCCTTTTGTCACAGACCAGTCCTCACTTTATATCAGAGCACTCACACTCAAGAGAAACCTTTAGAATGTAATGAAGGTGGGAAAACCTTCTGCCAGAATTTACCCTTCAATGTACATCAAGTGACCCATAGAGAAACCATATGAATGTAACACATGCGTGTAAGTCATATCTTACTAAATGTGATATAATACACATGGGGGGAAAACTCAGGATACTGAATGTGGAAGGTTTTTTCGGAAGTCAACCTTTACATCAGAGAACTCACTACACCTGTAAAGAACGTGGGTAAACTTTCTTCCAGGATAACACCTGTCGGTACATCAAAGAACTGGTTAAGGAAAGAAAACCTTCCGTGTGAAGTCAAATCCCTAATTCAGAACCAAAGAACACACATAAGGGAGAAAATCTCCGGGAATAATGAATTTGAGAGTGCTTTTGGCAAACTACACGTATTTATGTAGAAACGCTACATAAACAAGAGCAGCGTAAGACATGCATCCAGACAGAATCACTCACTGACTCTCAGGGGACTCCTAAAGGAGAGAAACCCTAACAATGCAAAAAATGCGGGAAATCCTTCTGCCAGAAGACAGAAATCTTTATAGACTGGAATACTCACATAGAAACCCAGAGAAAATATGTAAGGAAGGCTTCACCAAGAAGTTGCAACCTAAACTGAACAGCAAAGAAACAACATTTGAATACTTTGAAAGTGTGAAAATTTTTAACATGAAATTTAAAGCCTGGGGAAATTCCATCAAGTTAGGGAGTTATGTCAAAAACACCTTCTCCTAGCAATAATATTGTTCGAAAAGCCATGTTTAATATGTGATACCAAACTTGTATCCAAAAAATAATCTAGTAAACTCTTCTGTAAACCCAAAATTTATACATAAAAAGATTTTTAAAAAGAAAAAAGTCAAGCCAGTCTAAAGGACACAGGAGCCAGCTCAAGGAGGCACTCAATGGCCAAATCTGTGGTAAGTGGAGCACTAAAATAATTAAGTATAGTAATGAATTATAAATCATTAAAAACATACAAATTCATGAGTCCATACTGATAAAAGAGAGATGGACTGATCAATCAAGAAGACGGGAAGTCTCTTGCTTATAGTAAAAATGCCAAGGGCTAACTGAAAGAGGCACTGGGATCATAAAATCATTACTTTGCAATCATACAGCAAAAACTGGATCAGACAAGAATCACAAATGGATACCAAATCCAGGCGGAAATTGTGATGAGAAGCAGAATATCTGCAACGTCGAACGTGTCTCTCCACAGGCTGCTGATTAGTTGCAAGGGAAGAAAATATAAAGAGAAATAATACAATGGAGAAATCCGACAGCATCTTGACCGGTGATAAAATTAGTATCTACGAGAGACAGACATTGTGTGCCTCCAGATGTGGCGCCCTGAGAGGGACATATCACCCAAATAGGATTCTGGCTGAGGGTGCTTAACCTCAACCTACTTACAGAGAAATGCCATGCAAACACAAGATGAGGGCTGTTCCTAAAAAAAGGAAACCATGAGGGGTGGGCTATTTCCTCAAAAATAACAATGTTGTAAAAAGGCAAAAAAAAAAAAAAAAAAGTCTATAGAAATATCCCAGATTAAAAGAGGCTAAAGAGACATGATACCAAGGACTAACTCCTGTATTAAATGAGGAAAGATGCTAATAAGGACATAATTAGATCAAGTGACAACATTGCAATATAGACGGTAAAGCAGATAAAGACAAGTGTCAATATAAACTTATGATGGGTGTGCTGTGGTTATGAACAGCTCAGCGAGAGGATGGAGAAGAGGCAGAAAGTGCAGAAGAGAAGGTAGATGGGGTAAAATATGAACAGTAAGTGAATCTGGCTAAAGGGTATACAGCTATTCTCTGTACTATTTTTATTTTGCAACTTTCCGTAAGCCTTAAATTACATCCCCCCAAAAAGTAATTTTTGAAAAGCCAATTCAGCATGCTCTGGACCCTATCTCCTCAAACAATAGGTAGTTATCTCTCTGTCTCATTTGCCTCTTCCCTCTTCACTAGATCATTCTGCTAAGCTTAGAAACATCTTCTTCGTGTTCCAAAAAAAAGCAAACAAAAGCAAAGCAAACAGCTCTTGATCCACAGCTACTGGACCCACTGAAAGACTTATCTACTCACATTGTCACTTTGCCACTTTCCCTTTATCTTCAAACCACTGCAGCCTGGCCTCTGCTCCCATCACGTGCTGACACTGTTCTTCCTAAAATCACCTGACACCCCCAGGTTGCCAGCTTCACGGATCCTCTTCAGTTCTTTTGCTACTTAACCTTTCAACAGCATTGGACACTGTTGACCAAACCTCTTCCTTGGAATAGTCACTTCTCTTGGCTTTTGATCAAATACTCTTGATTTTCCTCTGGCCCCTCTGCCCCTCCTAAGCCTCCTTTGCCGTCTCTTCATCCCCTACCTGACTTTTAATGGTTATAGTTCCTACGGGTCTCAGTCTCTCCCTCAAGGGGTCTCATCCACTCCCATGGCTTCAAAACCATCCAAACGCTGATGACTCTCAAACTTATTTCTGTGGCCCAGATCTTTCCTCTGAATTCCATACTCATACAGCTCAACTGCCTTGACATCATTGACCGAAACCTCTCAAACTCAACATATTCAAAATTGAACTCTTGCACTCCCCAGACCCTAAATCTTCTCCCCAAGTCTTCCCATTTCAGGAAGTGCCACTTCCACTCACTCAGCTGCTTAAGTCAGAAAACCTAGATCATCCGCGGGATGTTGAAATTACCAGCAACATTTTTTCTTTATGCTTTTCAGTGGTTTAAAATTTTCCTACAATAAA
This sequence comes from Eschrichtius robustus, assembly GCF_028021215.1. Classification (NCBI taxonomy): domain Eukaryota; kingdom Metazoa; phylum Chordata; class Mammalia; order Artiodactyla; family Eschrichtiidae; genus Eschrichtius; species Eschrichtius robustus. The sequence continues at coordinate 14,172,311 of NC_090824.1, read as the reverse complement.
CATACGCTTATGAATACATTAATTAACTAAAATTAAAAGAACCAAACCTCGTTCTTTTTGGGTAATCAGAAACAAAACAAAGATTTGCTTAAACATAATGCTTTATAGCCTCTATATTTGTTCTTAGTTGTAGTTTCATGAATGTCTAAATAAGAGTACTAAAAATTAACTTTCACATTACCGGAAGTGTTTGGATCTACTGAGGACATCACAGCATCAGCTTCTATCTAGAAAAGAAAAAAGCATAAGATATACAATTTCATCAAATGTTTTCACAGTACAAGTTCTTAATTCCTGGGGTGCGGGGAAGGAATGTATTTTATGAGAAACCAACTTTGTTGAATCCAGCAGACAAGTAACATCACAGAACAGCTATAATAGTCATTTTTCTCTTCTATTAATAAGATACCAGATGCTAATCTACTACAGACTCTAACGGCCCCCAAAACTTTATTGCATTGACCAAAACAGTTTGGTCATATAAAATCAACTTGGCTGTCACATATACAGCATAACCTAAAAGGTAACATTTCTGTTTTAGACAAATACAAGCAATTGTTACAATGGCCTCTATGGGTTTATTTAAAAATTTTTTCCTGGACTTCCCTGGCAGTCCAGTGGTTAAGACTCCGCACTTCCAACGCAAGGAGCGCGGGTTCGATCCCTGGTCAGGGAACTAAGATCCCACATGCCGCGCGGCCAAAAAAAAAAAAAAAAAAAATTTCCTGACTGTAATAGTAACATGATGTAGAAAACATGAAAAATATTTTTTAATTATGAAGAAAAACATCTAAAACACCAGCCATCCAGTGAAAACCATTGTTAACATTTAGGCCTAGTACAGCTTTTTTTTCCCCCCTCCATGCATTTTTAAACATATTTGAGAATACACTGTATATTAAGTTTGGGGACCTGCCTTCACTAAATATTAAAACATAAGCATTTTCCCACATTGTTAAGAGAGCTTTATAAACATCATGGAATTAGAATCTTGGCAACATCTGATGTAGCTTCTCCACCTTGGATTCCATGCCTTGCACTTCCCTGGTTCCTCCTGCCCCTCCCAGACAACCAGTTCCCAGTGCATCTTCTTCATGGAGTCCCCACCGACCCTTAAATGTGGGTACTCCCCCCATGCTCTCCCCTCAGGATGCTGCCCTTCATACTCCGCATCCTCCTCTTGGGCAATGCCACCTCAGTCTCATGTTTTGAGCTACCACCTGTGAGGAATCCCAAATCTATCTCTAGCCCTCACCTCTCCACCCAACTTCAGATTCCTACATCTAAGGGAGGTGGCACAATCTGAGAGCAGATCTTTACCACCATCACCTCAACACCCAGCACAGCACTTAAAAAAGGAATGCGCTTGGGGTGCTTGTAGCCTCCTCGAACTTAATATGCCCCAATCCGAACTCACTGCCTTTCCCCCAAACCTACTCCTTCTGAATTTTCTTATTTTCTTATCCCTTCAGTACTGCTGTCACATCACTCTGATACGGCCACCACAGGCAACCGTGAATCACCAAGGCATAACTTCTCCCACCACCACAAAGCGCTCTCAGACACTTCATATCAGAGTCTACCTCCGCTGCTCTAAATGGTGCCCAGATTCCTATTAAAGTTACTACAGAATTAGACCCTTCTCCTTGCCCTCCTCCCTTTCTATTCTTAATCTCTTCTCTATCTTAGTATTTATCAGAGTTTTATAAGTCTCTCTACACTAAACTGTGAACTATTTCAAAGTAGGGTCTATGTTTATTCACCTTTCTATTTCTAGCAAATAGCAAGTGCTCCTTTTATTAAATGGGAACACAATAAATTTCATTCTGTAGACATTTTCATGAATGCAGAAGTGATTTATTATTTTAGTGCCTTACTGCTTCATGACCTGCATTCAGTAAATATTTCATTTGCTGAAAAGCAATGCTTAAAAATAAAACCCCAAACCTCAACCTATTATAAGAGGAAAAATCTGTTAAATTTCACAGAGGGAATACATTAAGTGTCACTTAATAAAACTTCATGATTGTTACAAATGATTGTTAAGTGTATAGGTGATTTGCTACATCAGTATTTCACTGTTTAGCAATCTGCAGTAAACAAGCATTTCCTTTGATTAAAAAATAAAATCCAAAACCTCAACCAGAAGTAAAAATCTGTTAAATTTGATGGTGTGTATGTATGTATGTTACCATATCACTGTACTTGTCATTAAATTCCTCACTTACATGTTCTAAAATTAAAATCAAGTAAGTAGATCCAAAGGTGATAAAGGTAGAATGAGACCAGATATCTTTCCAGCTGAACCTGGGTTAAATTCAGTGCTTCAAAAGCTGAGTCCACTTAGCTGACCTGCTCTGGAATTCCAGCTGAAATGATTGCAGGTTAACAGCAGAGCTGCAATTTCTGGGAACCAGCCCTGAAGCTCCATAATCAACCTCTCAGTAACTAAGCAACCCCTAGCAGTTGAACCTACCTGGGTGGTTCATGGGACATATTTATATCAACAGAACATATTAACAATGAAGTTGTAATACATTTAAGCATAATGAAGAACAGAGAAGTGGGACATCACGTGGTCCCTGGCTTTGCAGGGCCTGCAATCTGACAGACAGGTAGAGCCCACTCATAGGGAACAACTGGGCCAAAGCAGTTGCCCAGCCACTTTGTCTAACAACAGCAGGAGGGATGACATTCCAGGCAGAGCCCTGAGTGCTCCCTCTGTTTGATGCCTGCAGTTGAATTTCTTAAACCTGGCCAAGATCTTGCCCCTGATTAATTCCAGTTCAGCAGCTTAACAAGAGGGATCCATCACTAGAATGGATGTAACAGACAAGAGGAGCAGCACAAGGACAGGCGGCATAGGAAACCTGTCCCACTAAAATGGGAGATTCACTGAAGTTCAGCTCAACTCTCCTTAACTAGTGCAACCTTTCCTGGAGAGCAATGCCCAACAAAATTTCAAATGTACCTAGCACTTGTATTTCTAGGAATTTATTCCACAGAGATATATCCACAAGCAGAGATATAGTTATAAGAGAATGCTCACAGCAGCAATATTTGTAGGAATGAAAAATAACAGAAACAACGGAAATGACCAAAACAAGGAAACTAGCTAAAGAGAATAGTAAGCAACTATTTTTTTTAATGTGGTGTGTGTGCTTTTATGTTCTTCTATTGTGAAGTGAAAAAAGCAAGTTAAAATAAAATAGGCATACTATGCACCCACTTTTCAATACAATGCTAGGCGTGTCTGTCAATACATAGGAAATTTTGGGATGATACACAAGAAACTGTTAATAATGGTAACTCCTGAGGAGTGGGACCCTTTGGTAGGGAGGGAGGGGATTTTACACCCAACTTTATACTTTTCTGGACCGTTTTAATTTTTTGACTATGTAAATGCATTATTTTCATAATTTAAATGGAGCAAATTTTTTTTTTTAATTTAAGAAAAAAAGAATCCTGCATGTCACTTCCTCTGTGAATTCCTTCTGGTACCAACATCCCACTCCCAGGCTTCCCTCTTGGAACCTCGCTAGCATCTCCTACTTAATATTATTAGCAGCCTGATGACTTAGTCTTGATGGATTCTAATTCATTCCTGAGTTGGATTCTTAAGACATAAGTAAAATTCAGCACTGGACACATCTCTGAAATTGCTCAAAAGGCAGCGGTTTGCTTCATAAACATCCTAAGCTAGCCCTCTGCACTTTACTTAGAATCCATCCACTACTGTATTGTCAGCCCAGTCCCCAAATACAAAAGAAACTTCTACCTTGGAGGGCTTGTATCCAAACAGCATTACAACAGCAACTTTAAAGTCCTCTCTGCTTAGATAGCCTTTGTTTTCTTCATCGCATGCTTTAAATACCTAAAGAACAGCAAATATCTTTAGTTAATAAAACAGAAACCGTTTGTTCTATTATTACTAACTTATATTTAGACCTTCCAAACCTAAAACTTAGCCAAGAGTAGAGCTGGGAAATGGAATTTCATTATCCTAATTTTAATCCTCAAGAAATCTTAATGTGCTGGGACTTCCCTGGAGAACCAGTGGTTAAGACTCCGAGCTTCCACTGCAGGGGGCACGGGTTCTAACCCTGGTCGGGGAACTAAGATCCCGAATGCTGCCCCCAGGGCCAAAAAGAAAAAGAAATCTTAATGTGCTAAAATTTACCCCCAAAAAAGTGCAAACGACTTAATCGCTGGGTTAATTCCTTTAAACCATTCGGATAAATTCTACCCAAAATTCAATCCTAGAATTGGGAAGGTGAGGCAAAGGGGCTGGCTTTGAAAGGCGGGAGGAGAGATGGAGATTACAGGTTGTTATACACAGACTATGTCGCGGAGAAAAGAAGGAATTGGAAGTAGAACACTGGACAGGGATCCAGAAGCCTTGCAGCCCTAGCCTCGGTCATTAATCATGACACTTCGGAAGGATAGTCCAGCCCTTATCTCTGCAACAAAGCTGAGTGAGAGCCAGGAGGGGGTGACGGAAGTGAAAGTCCCGGGTCAAGTTAAAGTCGGAGACAGCCCTCCGGACACCTACTTCCACCCACTTCTTGTGTTCTGACGGGCTGGCTTCCCACATCCGCGGCCGGGCCCCGGCCTGGGAGAAAAACATCACGACAGTCACATGGGAGCCGGGACGCCTGAACTCGCAACCTCTGCGGCCTACGCCCGGCTTGCAGCGACCGCCCGCCAAGCTCCCCGCAGTTCAGGAAGCTAAACTTGGCCGGGTACCTCCAATGTCTTCTCCCATTGGACGGCCTGCGAGCCACTGGCGTTGACCCCGCAGTTCTATTGGCCAGAGACTTTGTTTAATAACGTTTCCTTGGAACAGCCTATGGCGGAGGGGCTTCCAGGCCCGCCCCCAGCCTTGGCTCCGCCCCTCTCGTCCCTTTAACTCCTGGCGCGCGACCGTGGATCCCGCTCACCCAGGTGCTGTTTCAACGTGTTCTGCATGATTCTTTTCATTTTCTGCCCCCACACCTTGTAGTAAATTACTTTTGATAATTTTGATCAATGGCGCTATGCTAAACATTATAGGAGACACAAAAAGAGTGTGAACAAAGCATAAAAGTAACCAATCAAAACAAGACCGGGGCTCCCGTGCAGATCAGCAAGTCATTGGGATCGAGCCCTCCAGGGTAGCTACTGTGTCTGTTCCGTCCTCCCTATAAGCCTAGCACTGAGCACGGTACCTGGCACAAAACAGATTTTCAATAAACGAACCAAGTGAGCCCTTAGGACGTTTACCCCAAGTTATTTCATTCAGTCCTCTAGGAGAGGTGCCTGGTGTGAAGGAAACTCTGAGAATAATATCAACAGCACTGAGCCCAAATTGCACAGCAAACAGCCTTATTAAAGGCAAGGAATATGGCGAGGGTTCCGCTTTGCAAAGGAGCTTATCTCAGACCTCTCTCTTCTGACAAATCAGTAAGATTAAAAAGGCAACACACGCACACAGGCACACGCCCCTGTTTCAACGAAGAAACGGGCATTCGAGGTTGAGTCTAAAGGAGCTCGTTTAACCTTTTATTTTACAGCAGGTTTTACAGTCCGCTCCCCCAGGAGAACCCACTCCTCCCGGGACACTGGTCTCAGCCCTCAGCTTCCTCGAACCTCTCAGGTGATCCTGTGTCTGCCTTTAAAATACCCACCCCCTCCCACCCCCCCGCCACACACACACCTCGAGCTCCGGGAGTCTGAAGCTATGAGAACTTCTGCAAAGGGGATAAGTTTTGCTAATTAACTACGGGAGAAGTGAGGGAAATTTCTTTTCCTCTCTCCCCCTTTTAGGAGACGCGCCAAGGTCTTCTCTCCGCCCCTTCCTGCGGGAGTGCCCCCTCAACCCCTCATGACCCGGAGGGCTTTATGACCCAGCTGCGGGCATCCCGGAAGGGGAAGGGGCAGGGCCACTCTGCGCGCGCCGCGGCCTGGAGCATTTGAAGCGCGCGCAGGCGCGAGTGGCGGCGGAGGGGCGGGGTTCCCGGCGGCTGCGTGTTCTGGGGGCTTCAGGTGAGTGTTTGGAGGCCGCGGGTTCCGGGGCCTCTGGTGCGCGTTCGGCAACTGCCCGCGCTTTTATTCCTTCCGGCCTGGAGCGCGGGCAGCCGGCGTTCGGCGAATTCTTGAGTGCCCTGCGGGGCTGGAGGTGGATCCGGAGGGAAGCGGAGCATCTTGTAAAGACACTAGGTAGGGTCCCCTTCTGGGCCTCGGCTTCCTCCAGTAATAGTACCTCTTTGGCGTGAGCAGCTGCTGCTTGAGGAGACCAGAGTCCTGCTGGAGGGGTCCCCCTCCGCGGATTCTTACTCTGGCTCCTCCACGTAGTAGGCAGATGGCCTGGAGAGTTAGTGCTAGCTAGCATGTTGGGCGCTTACTCTGTGCCAGGCACTTAACCTCTGTGTTTAGTCTCCCCATAAATGGAAACAGTTATGAGTGTGAAATGAGTGTATGCCCAGTAAAGGTGAGCGCACAGAAAAGTCAGCAGCTGTCCTTTCTTACTCAGTGTACCCCGGAATCAGCCCACTTCACTCCATTCCGAGCGCCTTCATGAGCTACCAGAGTCCCTGCAGGAGCCGCCTCACTTCGACTTTTGTCTCCCTCCAAACCATTCTCCATAGAGAGTTGTAGGGAACGTAATATTTTTAAAAAGGAGATCGGACCAAGGTACTCCCCTGCTTATTAAAAGGTACTCCCCTTAAGTAGAGCCTACTGTTCTTAGAATAAAATCCAGGATCTTTAACTTACTCCTGCCCACCCCCTTCATCCTGGACCACCTACCTGTCTTCCTTACCCAAATCTTTCTGTCTGTTTTTGGAGTTACTACAACCTTGTTCTGGTCTTTGCAGGTTGGGTTCCCTCACTTGGAATACTCTTCTTTCCCTCCCCCACTTTTATTTGGCTGATTCCTTTTCATCCTTCAGAGCTCACTTAAATGTTAAATTCAGGATAGTCTAAGGTAAGGGCATCCCTGTTACTCTCTCATACCTGTAAAATATAATGAATATCTGTAAAGATATCTTGGCTTTTTTGGTTATTTTCGTTTGTGTCCATCTGTTGCTTTCTCCTTGAAATATAAGCTTTTCTAGGACAAATTGTTTCTATGTTGTTAATTTCTTATTCCCAGGGCTTGGCACATAGTAGCTGCTCAATAAATATTTTTCTAATGAACATACTCTGGGAGGTAGGTATGACACCCATTTACAGAGGAGGAAGTTGAGGCTCAGTAGTTAAGTAACTTGCCTAAGTGCACATTTACCAGCTAGTAATGACTGGGTTTGAAATTGGAGTCATATTTGCCCACTACTGGCCACAGCTGGCCTCAGTTGAGATTGACTCCCATGCCTTCCTGATGGTCTGCAAGCTCTATAAGAAGGGTCAGCTGGAAGCGTAAAAGAAATAGCCCAGCTGGGTCTGGGATGGTAGGGGGAGAGGAGGAGCTAGCAGCTTTAAGAGGAGTATCCATTTGCATCCACAGATTTTTTTTTTAGTGTCTAATAGACACTCTAATGTTATGAGTTGGCATCTGGTGGTAGAATTTCTTTAGATTTTTACCCTCCTTGGCATTGTAGCTTAACGCAGTGTTTGCCAAATTTCAGTAATGTGGGCGGTTGCTTCCTCCCCAGTTTTGTCTCACTGTCAGCATCTGTACTACTATTTGCTTAATATTTTCATTTGAACCCACTTTTACATAAACACTATCTTTAAGAAGTAAACTTCAGTTATTGTAAATGTAATGGAGCCATAAGATACCTTCTGTTGATGTTAAACCGAAGTGTTACTGCCTGCAGAAGAGCCCAAAGTCCGTTATTTGTTCAAAAGCAGGAATAGAGACATTTCAACAAACAGCTTTCTCCTTGATTGAACTGAGACATTGGATTGGAGTGGGAAAGGGAGGTACTTTCATAATGTAATGTTAGTTAATGTCAGGTCCCAGTCACCTCCGCTTTGGGAGATACTGCACTTTGCTGACCCACTGAATGTCAGATCTCAGAGTCAGCCCACCTGTGTTGAAATTCTGATCCTGGTGTCACCACTTACCCAGAGTGTGGTGTTAAACCTGTGCTGTGCGAGGCACTGCCCAGGGAAGACAAACCGTGAACAAACAATTGAAGGAAAACACTTAGGTTCTGTCCTTGTAAAGCTATATGACTTGAGTATGAAAGCTGTCTGAGAATGCAGAGAGTCTGGGCCTTTGTGAGAGAGAGATGAAATTCTGATCCCGAGACCAGATGCAGTCCTCCAAAGTAGAATCAGTTGCTGGTTAATCTTGGTGTTTACCAACAGCTCCCCTTCAACAGGCTAAGTGCCTTGACTGCATAGAGAGGCTGGTAACCTGCTAGGCTTAATGATTTGTTACAGTTTTATTAGCATATTACAAAGGTTTTTTTGCCTTTAATTGGTAAATAATCTCAGGCACATTTTAGATTGTGAGCAGATCCAAAATTTAAACCATGTATAGAGCAGACAAAAACTTTTTTTCTCTAGGAAATGTCTTTTTCAAAGCTTTATTTTTTACCCACTTGTCCTTTTTTGGAGGGAATTCTCTGTCCTCCTCCCCTCCTCCACCCCACATGTGGTTCTAGAAAGTGTAGATAATGATAAAACTGAAAAAATTAGAAGTCTCCTAAATAGCTCACACAGTCACTAAAGACGAATAAATATTTTCCTTTCAGAGTTCTCAGGATTTTTGAATTCCATTTTATTTATACGTAATTGATCTGGGAAGAGGGGTGGTGGTGACCTCTAAGAGGTCTGTATACATCTCCTTTTCTCAGGCTGGGAGCTGAACCCTTTTTTCACCTAAAAACTCTGAGACCCTCTCTTTGCTTTAGGATGGGGCAGGAATCTAGGGAGAACAGCCTGAGGAATCTCAGTCGAAGATTCTATTACGCAGTGCCTAGCTTTAGAGCTGGTTTAGAATTCAGTGAAAGCTAGAGCTTACAGCAGAGTAGTTTTTCCAAAGATGGTTCTTTTGTTCTTAAATAATTTTTCAGTTGCAAACTACCTGACAAAATGGCTCCTTCATAGTGAATTGTGATAGCAGTCTCCAGAGTCTAGAACACTAAAGGAACTTAAGTTTTAAAAAACCAGTCAAAACAAACAAAAAACTGAGCTGTTTAAGTAGGTGTTAAGTAGTAAGTCTGTCTTAACCTCTTTCATGGGAAAACCTGGTTCTCAGATCCTGTAAACTGTAACAATACAGTTCCAACAAGCTTGATTATCTGGTGTCTTAACCCTTACCGGATTAGAAACAATTTAGGGGGAAAAACCTACTCAGAGTTCAAACAGCCTCTAGAAGTGGGCTGAACACAGGGGGAAAGGACAGAGAACTTTTAGAAAACAAGACCTAGACAGAGTGTAGGGCCCCTGTTACAGGAGCAAGTGTCTCCATCCATCTGTGGTCCCTACAGCTGTGGCTGCAAAACACTGTCCATGCCAGGTTGGCTTAATAGTGACCCTGAGCCATGAAGAATGAGTCAAATTATTGTCTAGATGCAGTCTGCTTAAAAGCTTCTTGAAATGTGTAATTTACAGGAGAAACTTTATCTGACTTGGTCATTAATTGAAAAAGGTGAGAAGTTGTGCAAAGTGATAGATACCTTAAAAATATATACTTTTTAGCTTGAAAAATGAAAGTATATTCATTTGCAAGTCTTTCAGTGCAGAATTTAGCCTTTTTTAAGGAGTGGGGGTCATGCTGCAGTCTGTCCTATATCTGCACTCATAACAGGTCCTGCTTACGCTCTAGAGCAAACATGTAGACGCTCTGTCCACAATCTGAGCACAGACTCTTGAGTCCTGTAATTTTCCTCTGGGTCTTGTACTAAAGTGTATTTTTTTTGTTTTTTTTAATCACACTAAGGAACTGTTCTTTAGTTATTTGGGAAATCTACTTAGATAGCCCTTTACCCTTGAATTGGTGACATTTTGGAGGTAAGAAAAGCAAAAGTTTCATCTATTTTCCTCTTTTGAGAGCAAGAAAGTGGAAGTTAAACTATGTGGTTTAAAAAACAAAGTAACGTTTTGCTTTAGTACAAGTTCTTTCTCTGCAGGTTTTTGTGGTTTGATTTAGGATTAGATAATCATTAAGTCAGTTGGGTACTCATGGAAGCGTCCCTAGATAATGTATATATAGAATTGATCATTTGATACTGTTTTGAGGATGTTGTTAAGCTTTATGGTAAGTAGCTTATCTTGGGGGAGTAAGAAGTAGTCCCTGAAGTCCTTTGGGCTCCCATACCTGGGTGAGGAATAGGTGATAAATTCCAATTTGACCTGAAATTCCTTAAACTGACCTTAACCCCAAACACCTGTTGGAAGCTTCAGGGCTAAGAGTGGGCATTTTTGTTTTGGACTTTGGCTCAAGTCCATTTCCTCAGGCATTTAGGAACAAGGTCTAGGTGGAAAGACAAAGGGAGAGAAGCAGAGGTAAGCAGGATTTTCGCCATCACTTTATTTGCCAAGTTCTCATGGCAGATTGTGGTGATGTGCCATGAACACCTACAGAGCAGCTGATGTTAGTGACACGTCTTGGCATCTGGTAAGTGTCAGGTGTGCTGTACGTGTCCTAGAAGCTCAGGACACGGAATTTGAGAGCAAGAGAATGAGTGTGCCGGTGGCCTGGTGGATGGGAAATAACGAAATTTCCACCTTTCATTTCCAGAGGAAATATAATGTCTCAGGAAGGCAGTTATGGGAGGTGGACGATATCCAGTAGTGATGAAAGCGAGGAGGAAAAGCCAAGACCGGACGAGCCATCTACCTGTTTTCTCCCGCACGCTGAGCAGGGAGCAGCCAGTGAGCCAAAGTACACCTGTTCCGAGGCTCGGAAAGCTGCCCACAGGAGGAAGATCGCACCCGTGAAATTCAGCAACGCAGACTCCGTTTCAGAAGCTTCACCTCCCAAAAGGCAGAAGGGCGGTTCCCAGGAGGACCTGGGCTGGCATCTGTCCAGCAGTGAGGATGAGCTGCCACCAGAGACGCAGCAGCAGCGGGCTAAGGACACGGGGGTCAAAGAGGAGAAAGGCCTCCCTTCTCCCAGAGATGGTGCTGTCCCGGGAGCTGGGCATCACAGCCCCTCGGCCGGCCACGGGCTTGAAACGTCAGGGGAAGGCCAGGACATCTGGGACATGCTGGATAAAGGGAACCCCTTCCAATTTTACCTCACTAGAGTCTCCGGAATTAAGCCAAAGTATAACTTGGGAGCCCTCCACATCAGGGGTGAGTGAAGCCGGGGGCCCGGGAGCTGCACTTGTGGGGCTCCCCCCTCGAAAAACAGGAGGGCAGCCTAGAAGGGATCGCTAAGAACCCTCTGAACTTCTGTCAGGGGGAAAAAAAACCCATTTTGACAAGCAGACGCATTCGTTGGACAGCAAACTGTTTGCTTAGGTCAGGAAGCCAGCGGGTGTCTCCCAGAGCCCTGTAGGTCAACCTGTTGGCACCCCTTGCACAGTGCTTAGAATTACTTAACTTGTAATTTAAAGGTTAAACTTGGTCGCTGACACTTAATTAACCAAGTAGCCAGCCCTTGACAGCAATAGTTCTCTCTGGTCCCTGGACCGGCAGTGTGGGCGCCACCTGGAGCCTGTTGAACATGCAAATTCTCAGGCGCTTCTTCAGATTCCCAGCGCCAGACTCTGGGAGCCCGGCCCTGCAGTCTCCATTAACAAGCCCAATCAGGTTTGAGAACCGTTGCTTGAAAGCCTGGTTTTACTTCCTGGCGCAGAAGCAAAACAAGAGTGCCCTGAGTTTTGGTTGCTGTGGTTAGTCCTCAGGGAGTATCTGTGTCATATTGTGATGTATACAGATATTTGGTCTTCACTCCGTTTATAGTTGGGGTTTGGTTTTGGTTTGTGTCCCAGGTTCCTGAAATAGCTCCAAGGTAATGAAAGGTGAAAGGAGCATCTTTTGTTATTCCTAACAAGCCCCTTTCAGCCACACTGGAGTGGAGTGTATGTTAATGCGATGACTTTGGGAAAGCCCCTAGGAAGGGGGGTGCTGGTTGCCTGGGGAACCAGCCTGGTGATTAAAGCTGGAACTCTCCGCCCTAACTCCCACCTCCGGGGAGGGCAGGGGGGCTGGAGGTCGAGTTCACCGCTAAGGGCCACTGATTTAGTCAGTCTTGCCTGTGTAATGAAGCCTCCATAAAAGACCCCTCACCAGAAGGGTTCACAGAGCCTCCAGGTTGGTGCGGAGGAGGAGGTGCCGGGCCATGACGCACCTGCAGAGGGCACGGCCACACCCCGTCCCCCCTACCTCGCCCTGTGCATCTCTTCATCTGGCTGTTTCTGAGTTGTATCCTTTTATAATAAGCTGGTAATCTAGCGAGGAAAGTGATTTTCCGAGTTCTGTGAGGCCTTGCAGCAAATTATCGAGCCCGCGGAGGGGATGGTGGCAACCCCCAATTTATAGCCGGTCGGTCAGAAGCACAGGGGGTCTGGGCCTGTGACTGGCATCTGAGGTGGGGGCAGTCCAGTGGGGTCTGATGCCACCTCCGGGTGGATGGTGTCAGAATTGAATTCAGTTGTAGGACGCGCAGCTGGTGTCCGTGGAGGATCAGTCTGTGTGGGAACGCCCCCCCCCCCCCGCCCCCCTGCACTTGGTGCCAAAAACTTTGCCTGCAGAGAGGAAACAAGGGTTTCCTTTGAGAGAACGGCAGGGCCCCTAGAATCCCAGACACAGGACCTGAATCCCAGCCTCACCACCTGCTTGCTGTGTTGGTAATTAACAAAGGACCTAACATTCTTCAAAATTTCAGTTCACTCACCTTTAAACTGGGGATTCAGAAAAAAGGGAGATAACACATGAAGTGCCCGGCACAGTATATTCACATGGCAGATACACAAAATAAACGTTGTCACCCTTATTTCACATTACCTTTCTTGCCCACATTCAAGAACAGATTGTGTTCACTGTTAATAGTGTTTTAATTATATATCCAATGTATAATTACATCTTATGTGATGTATAAATGTTGGTATATTTAATTCCATACTATAAAGAGTTTAATTCTACAAGATGTTTATTTTTCCTTTTTGCAAATGTCTAGGTGCTTTGCAGAAATACAAGGTAGATCTCAGTGTTTCATTTTATTTGAGAGAGATTGAAACAGGAAATAGAGAACTATGCAAGGTTTTGCTGTATATAATAAAGTGATAAAGACTGGCTATTAGCACCAAGATATGGAAGAAGGAGAGGTAACGTGATAGGAGCTTTTATAGAGATTATCTCCTTTAATCCTCGAAACAGCCTTATGAGTAGATGTTACATTTGTCCTGCTCGGATAGGTGACCGATCTGCAGAGAAGTTAAATAACCTGCCCAAGGTCATAGAGCTGGTAGGCGGTAGAACTGGGATTTGAATCCAGGCATTCCAGCACCAGAATGCATGCTCTTAAGCGTTTGGTGTACCACTCCAGCAAAGGCCATAATTGTAGGTTGTTTAGAAGATCTCATGGAGGAAGAGGAACCTCAGATGGGCCTTGAAAAATGGATACAATTTAGAAAGGTAGAAAGAGGAGCGGCAGTGGGGGCAAAATGGGGGCACCACGTTGCAGTTTCTCTCTTGATTGTGCAACTCTCCCTTTAAGGTAGGGGCTTCCTTAGAGGACTTTTTCGTTCTTTTAAAATCTTTGTGCTCTGGCATTTATCTCTATGTCTGGAAGACAGGAGGCACTCAATAAATATGGGTCAAATAAGTGAACGAGCCCAGTCTGAACCCTCAGGGTTGGCTTGGTGGTTAGAGCGGAAGTGCTGGAGCCAGACTGTCTGTGTTCACGTCCCGACCGTGCCTGTCCCCAGCTGTGTTGCCACGCGCGGCCCCCTAAGGAGAGACTCCCCATCTACAACATGGGAACGACAGACCCCCACGGACAGAAAATGGCTGCGAGGAGTGAGAGTTAACACGTAGAAAGTACCAGGACAGGGCCTGGCACCCGAAGGGTCCTGTCCAAGTGAGGCTGTTATGATCGGTGGTGGCGATGAGGGTTGTGTGCTTCCTCTCAGGGTGTAGAGACGTGGCTTTCTGTTTTCTCTGAAGTCAAGCCTGAGTGGGTGCAAGGTGGGCCCTCCTTAGAGATGACCTGGGTGCTAGAAATATGAGCTTGGAGCTGCGGGGGGCCTCTGCCCTCCCTCCATGGGAAGCAAGAGCCCTCAGGCTCCAGAGAGCTGTCTTGCTAGTCCCAGACTGGGGAGGTTTCCTGGCGAGAGACTTTAATGAGTACTTGAAGGAGGTAAAAAATTAAGAGATATGAAAAGAGGAAGGACACACATCGTTATTATTGTCCTTATTGGCAGTTTGTAAAATTGCCCAGTCAGCCAGTACTGAAGTTGTAGATCTTGATTTTGCATTATGTTTGGTTAAATAATACTGATACATAATAAATATTATTAAATAGCCCAGGGAAATTTTCTCTTGAATTTTATGGAACATTAGAGTCTAGCCTTGTAGTACCTTTTCAGTGCATCATTTTCTAAGCCAGATTCTCATCAGTGACTATTTAATAGGTCAGTTGTGATTATTATTACTAGATAGTCTTTATCAAAAATATGAATTAGATATAAATGTTTTGTCTCCCCAGATATTTTATCTCCTCTATTTGGGACACTTGTTTCTTCAGCTCAGGTGAGTTTACAGTTTTTTCTTTGGACGGAAGGGGCAAATAACTCTGTAAGAAAGTGAGCAGGGGGACCTGTGGGCCAGTCCTGTGCAGGGTCCCTGAGATGGCACTTACCTGGAGGCTGGCACCAAACGCCGCAGCTGTGGGATCCATCAGCCTGGAACGTGGATGCACGATCACTGGGGCTTCTGACTCTCGATTGGGCCATAAGGACTGGCCAGGAAGTCACTCTGGAAATTCCAACCTGAGGGACTTCTCTTTGGGACACTAATAATCTCACAGGACTCTGGTGTAACTCCCTGGGAGTGTGGGTAGAGAGGTGAAGGCCATGTCAAGTTTGATTTGATTTAGAGAAGTAAATGAGAAATTTCCTACACCCTCCAAAGAGAAGTGAGTAGAAGTTATGGATGTGGGTACATCTGCATGTTTGATTGACGTGTTTGATTGGCAGCTCTCCTGCTTGACAGAGCTGGTCCCTTTGCATTGATAAATCACCTTAATGTGCCAGGCTCTCCAGCAAATAGAACAAGGTCTTGTGCCTCAAGAAGGCAAAGCTTTCTGTGTGCTCCATGTTCTGCTTGGCGGCGGGAATCCTGGTCCCCAGATGGAACGTGGGGTGAATTTGTGTGTGTTCTCCTGGCTAGATTGAGTCAGTATGTCCAGGAGGACGTCCAGGGATTACCCAGGCCTGGGGAGGACCCCCGTGGGTAAGTCTAGTCCAGAACCCGTAATCAAGATGTAATTGTCATAAGCCTAGTGAATGTCCAGTCGCAGATGCCTGTTTACAAAGCTAGCTCATAAGTTAGGCTGAAAGGAAATGTTCTTTTCCAAAAGTCCTTTTTATAATCATCTAGGGGGAAAGGGATAAATTTATAAGCCCCATTAATCAGAGGACTCTTAGAAATAATGTAAAAAGACTCAATTTACAAATACAAATGCTGCCAAAGCATGCAGAGGTAATTTTCTGTTTTCTCAGCCACTCCTGCACTAATTCAGAACCTTTGAATGGTATATTCCCTTCAAGATGTATTTTAGGTTTGTTTATGAGTATTGTAGCAAATTGTCCATGTTTATACATAATATATGTAGTTCATCATTAGAGTTTCTTTGAATTCAATAACCAAACACTTCTCCTTATAGACTGCTTTTCTGAATTGCCCGTGACTTCTTTTCTTCCCCCCATCCAGTTTAACTACTGCTTTGATGTGGACTGGCTCGTAAAACAGTATCCACCAGAGTTCAGGTGAGTTCCACGGAGAGATGGATGACGTCCTAACTGTAATGCAGCCTTAAAACACACGATTTCTGTTTCTCAGGCAGCTGCCGTGCATCTTCTTTGAATATTTCTTTTGGAACTATTGAAATCATAAAAACGTTACGTTATACTGGGAAGACAGCATTTTTTGATATATTCTAACTAATCACAAGCCTTCCTAATACAGATTTTAGCGTGTCCTTCTGTTCTGTCCAGAAGTAGATTAGGACAAATTTCAACCCAAATAAAAGAATTTTAGGTCCAATGTTAGTATGAAGGAAAAGGTCACTGCCACCTGCGTTCTCGACCTGTAAGCATGCCATGCTTCACTGGGCACATCAATGCTGTTCTTTTTTCGAGACTCTCTTGTTTCACAAGTGATTTTTCATGTAGCTTAGGAGTTAATGCAGGGGTCATAGGGCCTTCCCTTACCCAGATTATGGAAGTGATGGGTTTTCAGTCTGTCTGCCTCATAGTAGGCAGTGCAAACCAAATAAATATGGCATCCCACGGTGACATGCCACCTGTCCCATTTCTAACACATTGACGTGGCAGAATCCCATAACAGCAAGTAAGGTGGAGGAATACACATGCAGGAAAATGGTTGTCAGGGTCCTCAAAGTCCATGGTGCATTTAGCACATCAGATTGTGGGAACCTTCATTATTTTTTTTTTTTTATATTTCAGCTTACTTTTTTTTTTTTTTTTTTTTTAATTTTGGGTTTATTAATTAATTTATTTATTTATGGCTGTGTTGGGTCTTCGTTTCTGTGCGAGGGCTTTCTCTAGTTGTGGCAAGTGGGGGCCACTCTTCATCGCGGTGCGCAGGCCTCTCATTATCGTGGCCTCTCTTGTTGCGGAGCACAGGCTCCAGACGCACAGGCTCAGTAATTGTGGCTCACGGGCCTAGTCGCTCCGCGGCATGTGGGATCCTCCCAGACCAGGGCTCGAACCCGCGTCCCCTGCATTGGCAGGCAGACTCTCAACCACTGCGCCACCAGGGAAGGCCCCAGAACCTTCATTATTAATAATAGATAAAATGCTGGGAGTTCCCTGGCAGTCCAGTGGTTAGTACTCGGTGCTTTCATTGCTGTGGCCCAGGTTCAATCCCTGGTTGGGGAACTAAGATCCTGCAAGCCACGAGGCACAGCCAAAAATAATAATAATAGATAAAATACTGTTGAAATTTCCCAAGCAGCTTTGGCACTCAAGGGCTCATATTTGACCTGTGACACGTAAGATTAGTTTTAGCTGCATGTAACAGAAAAGTACAAATAACAGTGGCTTAAACAAGAGAGAGAATAATTTCACCACCCTATTCAAAGTATTGGATGATGCCCACCCACATTAGGGAGGGCGATCTGCTTTGTTGAGCCACCGATTCAAACGGTCATCTCCTCCGCAAGCACCCTCACAGACACACCCAGAAGTCATGTTTTATCTGGACACCCTTGGCCCAATGAAGTTGACACACAAAATTAACCATCACACTGCCGTTTTGTGATAGTTTTTAGAACACCAGTAAATCTGAAGTGATTAATGAGGACTTCAGCTTCTGTCAATAATGTTTAATCTTTTATTTTTTAAAAAGACCTGATAATCTGATAACAGGAATTGTTTCTAGGTAACAGATGCATGATTATCTCTTACATTATTCTCTGTAGTGTGTCTCTAGTTGTAAAATAGAAAATTTTTTCCAAATAGAAACAAACCGGGAAGGTGTGTTTCTTAGTTTTATTTTACCTAACATGTTAGAATAAAACTATTGGGCTTAGGGGTTAGGGATCCGTCCTGGACGTGCCTTTTCTGTCCTGTTTCTTTTTAGTTGAGTGTTGTCCCTTCGTGTGTGGCAGAGAATCATTCTGCATGTGATTGATAATTGTGGAAGTTGTTCATCTTGCTTGATTGCTTGTTGGAGAAAAATCCAATTTTTGTTCTGTTGGGAGAGCTTATAAAGCTATATTGATTTCTAAGGATTATCTCGCTTTGAATTAACCAGAGTAGATCATGGTTCCTTTAAAAGCCTTTTTAATCTATTCCTGTAGAATGTTTTTATATTGTCCTTTTGAATTTAAAAATAGGGCATTTTCAATGTGCATTCGGCTCTGTTTCATTGAAATATCACCACCTATTAGTGAAACTACATGCTGTGGGCCTGGGCCCCTTCACTTGTATCCTGGGCATCTGGTGCAGGACCTTGCTCACAGTAGGGGTTTAACATACGGCTAGTGAGGAAGGGTCTACTGTTTGGGCCAAGAGAAGGGAAAGAAAAGGGCATCATACTAGATAACGATGACTGTATATCTTTTAGTCTATCTGAATTTAAACATATTAACACAGAGCTGAGGATGTGCCCTTTAGGACCAAAGAAGATAATTACTCGAGGACTTTCTTGAGTCACAGCCCCTCCAGGTCACAGCAGAGCTTCAGGCTCAGGCCACGGGCCTCCATTATAAAGGTAACCAGTTACCGAAGGTTAATCGGTCACTGTCCTGTGCTGGCCCCGTACTCAGTCACCACACAGGCCAGAAACAGATGTCGGTGGTCAGCGACCCTTAACTGGGCGCCAGTTCAGCTTCATGAATGATGGATTTTAAATACTCCTGATCCCTTTTTCAGGAAGAAACCAGTCCTGCTCGTGCATGGCGAGAAACGCGAAGCAAAGGCTCACCTACATGCCCAGGCAAAGCCTTATGAAAACATTGCCCTCTGCCAGGTAAGCCACTCATTGCCCTTCGAGATCATGCTTAGTCTGAGAGTTGGAAGGAAATTGAGACCTTGAGTCTATCCACCCACCTAATGCGGGAATCCTCTCTCCAGCGTCACCCACAGACATCTGCCCAGCCTTGGCTTAAACGCTTCCTGAGGTAGCTCATCCTATTGTGGGTAGCCCTCATGGTTGAAAGATTTTCCTTTATGTTAACCTGATATCTCTGTAATTAGTCAGGGTTCTCCAGAGAAACAGAACCAATGGGTGTGTGTGTGTCTGTCTGTGTGTGTGTGTGTGTCTGTGTGTGTGTCTGTCTGTGTGTGTCTGTCTGTGTGCGTCTGTCTGTGTGTGTGTCTGTGTGTAGAGAGAGATTTATTTTCAAAGAACTGGCTCATGTGATTGTGGAGGGTGGCAAGTCCAAAATCTGCAGGGCAGGCTGGAGACCCCAAGAAGCACTGATGTTGCAGTTTGAGGCCAAAGACCGACTGCAGCCTCATTCCCCCTTCCTGCAGGGAATCAGGCTTTTTTTAATTTCTTTTCCACTTTTCAACAGACTGACTGAGGCTCACAAACATTCTGGAGGATAATCTCCTTTACTCGAAGTCCACTGATTGAAATGTTAATCTCCTCAGAAAATACCTTCACGGCAACATCTGACCAAATATCTGGGTGCTATGGCCTAGCCAGGTTGACACACACAATCTTCTTCCTCTGCCTTCTACGTTGGTCCTAATTTTCCCTCTCTGGAGCCACATAGACTAAGTCTCCTCCTTGCACGTGTCAGTGATTCTTGTATCTGAAGTCATCTGTTTTGTCCCCCTAGTTTTCTCATTCAGGTTCAAGCGTTCACTTTCTTCAGTTGTACCTGGTATATCAAGGGTTCCCTATCTTTCCCCAACCTGCCACCCCTCTGGTTGTATCTATTTTGTCCACGTTCCTGTGGAAACGGAGGTTTCAGCATTATTGAGCAGGTTTTTTGGATTCAATTCAGCGGCAGTTTCTTTCTCTGAAGGCAGCTTAAAACTGGTAGTTTTTATTGTGACAACTTATCCAACTTACATTAGCTGCCATTGACATTTCACCCATAGCCCTTAGTTCTTTTGCACAAGAACCACTCAATACTGGAGAGACCCATAGATCAGAAGCAGACCTGTTAGAAAACTACCTCGCGAGTTGTATGCTGCATGTGGTCCTAGTCTGATGAGGGGCGTTAAGTGGTCTCATAACAGGCTTGGTTTGCTGGGACCAAAGCAGAGAAGAGGCGAAGAAAAGGCTGTTTCTTTATATATTCCCATAATTTTGTCCTGATACTACTTTCCAGTCAGTTCATGGAAATACGGTGTGACCAGTGAGTCTTGGAGTTTCCTTAGGACTCATTGTTCTAGACTCCACATCTGAAAGGATCTTTTTATGTGTGGCATTTTGTGTAAGAAGCAGGCAAACTGGGCGGGGAGGGGAGGCAAGGGGGTAGCATGGAATTCAGAAAATGTTTACATTTATGATTTCCTTCCTGTGGTGGTTCTGAAGTGGCTGGTGTAATATTCACCTTTTCCTATTTGAGCAAGTCGGTCAGTCCATTCATGAGCAGCTTGATGAATGATTCTTTCATGGCCCTTTTCTCTCCTGGCCAATAGCTTAGTGAAATTGGCTCAGGATTTCTGCTCTTGGAGTACAGAGACAAGAGTGAATTACATAGAACCTAATTATTTTTCTTTTCCATTTTCCTTCTAACGTCCTTTTTCCTCCATCCATACAAGGTAAGAGAACTCCAACTCACGTTTTATCACTTCTTCTAGCTATAGAATATTATCTATGTGTGTATGCGTATTTTTTTAAAGATTAAAACAGTGAGAAATCTCAACCTGATCAATTTTAAACCCGTCTCACAACATTTTTCCTGTGATGTAACTCACTGTACTTTATGTAGTTGGAGTTTTAAATTATTCCATCTCTTTACCCATCCTGTTTGCAGCTCACCTTCTACACAAGATATGCCTTTGCTTAGCAGTTGCCTAAAATCCCCTTGTTTTGCATTTGTTTCCAAAGACAGAAGAGGTTAAACTGCAATAGGATAGCACTTATCAGACTAATAGTGGGCAGAAAATAAAATAACACGGGAATCCTGAAAACCAGAGATAAAATCAATGGAAATACAAAGTGTTTTTCAAATGTCCTGAAAAGTTTAGAAGAGGTGGTGGCAGGCCTAGTGGCATATGCTTCAGGCAAGCCACTAGAGGGTATAACGAGCCCTGTCTTCCAGACCTCGTGGGAAGAGCCTCCGTAAGCTCCCAGCTCTAGTCTGAGGGACATGGTGATGGCCCCATCCTGACTTATTGAAATACCTTTATACCTTGTCTGTTTTTTTTTTTTTTTAAAGGAATTCCTTTATTTTTATTTATTTATTTATTTATGGCTGTGTTGGGTCTTCGTTTCTGTGCGAGGCCTTTCTCTAGTGGCGGCAAGTGGGGGCCGCTCTTCATCGCGATGCGCGGGCCTCTCACTATCGTGGCCTCTCTTGTGGAGCACAGGCTCCAGACGCGCAGGCTCAGTAGTTGTGGCTCACGGGCCCAGCTGCTCCGCGGCATATGGGATCTTCCCAGACCAGCGCTCGAACCTGTGTCCCCTGCACTGGCAGGCAGACTCTCAACCACTGCACCACCAGGGAAGCCCTATATCTTGTCTTTAAAATGAATTTTTGAATTTCTTTTAGCAACATAGCGTCATTTGACTAAGCTGGGTCACGTTAAGTCAAAGAATAAGTGGATGCTGACAGTTTTCCCATTTTGCACACCTGGTGGTCCAGGTTCAGACTTCCTGGGTTCTGTCCCAGCTCTCTGCCCGCTAGCTGTGTCATTCTGGGCCCATCACTTAACCACTTAAAGCCTCATTTCTTCATCTTTAAAATGAATTACTAATACTGTATCTCATAGGGTTATTGGGCAAAGAATTTGGTGCATTTGCCAAAAAGAAGCACCCATTAAATATTATCTATTGCAATTATTATCATCCTTGCTTTTGTGCTTAGACTTGCCCAAAAGCACACAACAAATCGCAGAACTAAACTCAGAAGCCAAGTTTTTTGACCATTGCTTTTTCTGAGCTAAATATCAATTTACAGAGTGACAGTCTTCATTCTAATTTTGTAATTTAAAGACGTGAAATACTGGGATTAACATATACACACTACTATATATAAAATAGATAACCAACAAGGAACTACTCTGTGGCACAGGGAACTATACTCAGTATTTTGTAGTAACCTATAAGGGAAAAGAATCTGAAAAAGAATAGAGATATATATGTATCAATATAACTGAATCACTTTGCTGTACACCTGAAACTAACACAACATTGCGTTAATTTTTTTTAAAAGAAAGACATGAAATGCACTTTCCTGCTCACTCTTCTGTGGGCAGACCACGCAAACGCGTGCCAGTCTGTGAGCAGCCCGAACACTGAGTTTACAAGGGTAGTGAACTTGGCCACCTGTCCGTGAGCATCCCCAAGACAGGAGCTATGTCATCCTCACCTGTGTATTCCAGTTGCCCATTGCTTCCCCCAGCAGACAGGCCCATCTGTAGAGAGTGGGCAGGGGGGCTCTTTGATTTTAATAGCACTTGCTTCCATTTGTAGAGTGCTTACCCCGTGCAGCTCCTTTTCCTAAGCATTCTATGTGTACTTTTCTCATTTATTCCTAACAACTCCCTGAATCTCCTAACAGTACCCTCATTTCAAAGAGTAGAAAGATGAGGCATAGAGATTCAAGTATTTTCCGAAGTCATACATAGTTGTGAAGATAGGATTTGTGTCCATACACAGAATTCCTAGCTGGTAAGCTATTCTTGACATCTCTATTTATTTTAACTTTTTCATCTTGAGGCCTAACCAAGGTCTTGCTATACTGGATGTGAGATAAAATGTTTTACTTCCCCACCTACCCCACCCCCCCATTTGTTTGTAAAGGTATCATTTTAAAACATGAAAAATGGATTTAATATATTTATTTTCAGCATCTTCTATGTTATAAATGTGAGAAAACTTTTAACATCATAATGTCTCAATACTGCCACCACTTTCAATGTTTCTTTTAAATATGCTTTGAAAACTTTTTGTGTGTATTTCTGTATAAGCCAAATATCTAATTTTAAAACGTTGCGTAGAGTCTCATTTGTTTTTACTAGTTTTCTGGCATCTAAAGCAATTAGGCTTCTCACTTCTAATTACTGTAATTAAAAATGCAATATGTATTGAATCATTTTGGGTAACAAAAAAGAAGTTGTTTTTTAAAAAATGAACCTCACTGGATGCTATTCTAAAAGCTGTTTTGAATCTACAAACAATAAATGCTGGAGAGGGTGTAGAGAAAAGGGAACCCTCATACACTGTTGGTGGGAATGTAAATTGATATAGCCACTATGGAGAACAGTATGGAGGTTCCTTAAAAAACTAAAAACAGAACTACCATATGACCCAGCAATCCCACTGCTGGGCATATACCCTGAGAAAACCATAATTCAAAAAGAGTCATGTACCACAGTGTTCATTGCGGCTCTATTTACAATAGCCAGGAC
The DNA here is from genome assembly GCF_028021215.1 of Eschrichtius robustus. Taxonomy (NCBI): domain Eukaryota; kingdom Metazoa; phylum Chordata; class Mammalia; order Artiodactyla; family Eschrichtiidae; genus Eschrichtius; species Eschrichtius robustus. Next base: position 14,149,149 of record NC_090824.1, on the reverse strand, counting down.
ATGGAAGCAACCAAAGTCCATCGACAGATGAGTGGATAAGGAAGATGTGGCACATATATACAATGGAATATTACTCAGCCATAAAAAGAAACGAAACTGAGTTATTTGTAGTGAGGTGGATGGACCTAGAGTCTGTCATACAGAGTGAAGTAAGTCAGATAGAGAAAAACAAATACCATATGCTAACACATATATATGGAATCTAAAAAAAAAAAAAAAAAAAAGGTCATGAAGAACCTAGGGGCAAGATGGGAATAAAGACGCAGACCTACTAGAGAATGGACTTGAGGAGGACACAGGGAGGGGGAAGGGTAAGCTGGGACAAAGTGAGAGGGTGGCACGGACATACATACACTACCAAATGTAAAATAGATAGCTAGTGGGAAGCAGTCACATAGCACAGGGAGATCAGCTCGGTGCTTGTGACCAGCTAGAAGGATGGGATAGGGAGGGTGGGAGGGAGGGAGACGCAAGAGGGAAGAGATATGGGGATATATGTATATGTATAACTGATTCACTTTGTTATAAAGCAGAAACTAACACACCATTGTGAGGCAATTATACTCCAATAAAAATGTTTAAAAAAAATTAAAAAATAAAAGCTGTTTTGGCGATCAAGGGCTTGTCCACTAGAGGGCAGTAAAAACTTTAAAAGCAAAAAAAAGTTGACCTGAATCTTTTCTAATTTAATTTTCAATAGATAGGGGTATTATTGAGTTTTTAAAAAACAAGTAACTTGACCTCTTTTTTATCCTAGGCAAAGTTGGATATTGCATTTGGAACACACCACACGTAAGCAATTTTTATGAAATGGGGGAGGGAGGATATGAGTTTAATATGTCAAAGGATGCTCTTCAGAAATCGCCCTTAGAGGGACTCACATGTGATGATTTTGCTGGGGGAAAAGCTGTCAGTTAGGAAGCAGAGGAAAAGGAGTTGTTTCTGAACAGCCTTAAGACCAAGTACCAGGACTCTGGCTCTGGACATTAAAGTCTGAATCTGTGATGCAGTTTCTGCTTTCTCTTGAGGGCGTTCATTATAGCCGACTGAGGGGGATAGATTGTGGTCCGCGGTTACGCATGATTGTACGTGCGGTAGTCACATGCCTATGGATTCCACTACTTTAAAGAAGGTCTTGTGAATTTTATAAGATTCTGAGTTGCATCAAATAGAATATTGTTGGGTCAACTCTGTGCTGTGATTGAAAGAAAAACTTTCACAAGAAGTTGTCATCTTGAGAGGCTGGTACGTGTCCCTGCTTCAAGACATCTCAGAAAATTCTCTGAGGATAATTTCTGAGACATTGCCAACGACAGACAGGAGAAACTTTTCTCTTACTTCCTACTTGATACATATCAGCTTGACTCCTGTTTTATTTGAGTCTTACTGTTTTATGGAGCCCTTTTACGTAATTGTTCTCTAGCTGAGAAAAGAATAAGACATGGTTGCCTCGATTTCAGTATTTTTGTAAATCGTATGTCCCTAGAAATATGTCACACTCAAAAGAGTGTGACAAAGCCTTATCTTTCTTCTAGACCAGCAGTGGAAACAGGTAGCCTGCTGCTTCAGGCATGTCCCTTTGGGTATCTGTCCCTAAGGCAACAAGGAATCTCATGGGAGGAAGTGTTTGCCCCGAGTCTTGAAGTGACCACTGTTTTCCTGATATTACGCCAAAAACGAGGGCATATGTTCATCATTCTCTTTGTAAGCTTAAAGCTATATTTTGCCAGTCTGTCTCCAGAAAGGAACCAGAGCAGCAAGCACTGAGCCACTTTGTGAAAGGATACCTATCAAGCATACATTATCTGGTTTTAGGTGCTGTTGTGTAAATGTTGCTGCATTTACCAACCACCCCTAATTGGTAACTTTGGTGTAATGGAGGGTTGTTGAGAGTGACCTCAAGCACCTACCTAGCTGGAGTATCAGGCACAGAGCTCACAGAATGCTAATTTCAGCAAAGGATACAAAATAGCACTGAATAGGCTGAGTCAGCATCTTGGGCTCCTGTAGCTGCACCACCGTGGGAGACGCTGATGGGCGGCAGTAGTCAGCCGTCCTGGGTAGAGATTCTGCCAGTAAAGTGTCGCACCAGATGGGTCCTTGTCCCCCACCCTTAGCTGGAACCCTAGCCTAAATACCTTACTGATTTCAGAATACATTCCGCAAGCCCTGTTTTGGATCCTGGGCATGATTTGCTAGACCTGCAGTGCGGGATTCCTGTGCAGGGCACACGTTCTGTGCCCGCAGCCAGCGTTTCTTGGGCGTATTCACACTGCACTTAATATGCTAGCGAGTCATAGGAGAGCCTGGGTCCGGGGAGGGACTGAGTGCTGGGCTGGCCCAGATCTGACACAGTAGCATTTGAGGGGGGCGGGGCTATCCTTTTTTTTTTTTTTTTTAATGCTATTCAAAAAATTACTTGGTCCTTTGTCTTCATTTTATAGACTAGAGCCCCCAGGTAGGTAGGCAGTTTTCCTCCAGCCAGTGTTGGAGACAGGACTAGAACTGTTTATTTTTGCTTAAGTTCTTAATTTACTTTTGTTGTTTCCTCACTGCTAAAATTAAGTCTGTTTCCTTTGGCGCGCGCGCGCGCGCACGCACACACACACACACACACACACACACACACACACACACACACGCTTTGCAAGTCTATTCTTCCTTCGCCTCCAACACATGCATTTTGCAGGTTAAACCACACACACACACACACACACACACACACACACACACACACACACACACACACGCTTTGCAAGTCTATTCTTCCTTCGCCTCCAACACATGCATTTTGCAGGTTAAACCACACACACACACACACACACACACACACACACACACACACACACACACACACACACACACACACGCTTTGCAAGTCTATTCTTCCTTCGCCTCCAACACATGCATTTTGCAGGTTAAACCCAGCAGAGTTCCTCATTCAGAGTTGAAAGTGCCTAGGGAAGTAATGATAGACCCTTTCCCCACTCTGTAGTGTGTGTGTGGTTTACTTTTTGTTAAAATGCCAGTATTTTGTAGGAGATTGAACTCATGCCTCGAAATTACTTTCCCTTGTTCATTTTAAAATGTTCTAAGAGTTATTCATTAAATATCTATTACATTCTTGAAGCACAGCTCGGGGGGATGTAAAGTGTTTGGAGACATAGTGGTTTTTGTCCTTCCAGCTTTTAGTCTTCGGGTGAGAGAGGCAAGACAAACACATGAGCTAGGAAAGAAGGAAAGCCTTCCAGCTCCTGGTGACAGGTGTGAACGTGTCCCCCGCCCTCCCCCGACAGAGTGGAGCTGCCACAGTAACTCTGAAGGAGTCTCCGGGGTCACACTTGCGTCAGCTGGTGGTGACTACTTGCGGAGCATCTGGAAGTGACCAGATGCAGCTCCATCCTCCAGGAGCTCGTGGTCCTCGTGGTCCTCTTAGAGACGGTGAACGAGCTGCATCCCTGCTTCCAGGATGCTGTGAGTCCCGGGGCTTATCTCATAGTGCTTTAGCATGCTGAAGCTCTATTGGTGGCCCCCAGAGCGGGAAGCAAAGGCACCTCCCACGGCCCTGAGAATCCACAGCGGGAGGGAAGCGTCAGATGTGGCCGTGCAGCCAGGAGCAGACTGCAGGATGGGCCTCTCTCCTCTTCGGGCTGTAGCAGGGCCTCCCCTCCATGTGACCCACTCCTGCCCCAGTAGCATGAAGTAGCTGCGACCCTGTCCAGCCCAGGGGAAGCCGTGCACAGTGAGAGGAGGATCCAACATGTGTGACCCAGATAAGCGCTGCTTCTGGTTCACGTGGGGAGCTGGATAGTCCCCATGACCTGTCCTAGCCACGGATTCTGCAGTTGTAAAATGGGAATGATAGCGCCTTCTCTGGATCGGGTGGGATTCAGTGTGCTAGCATTCTGTGCGGCTTCTAAAGCAATGCCTGGTACGTAAATGCTCCACAGACATTAGCTCGCCTTCCCCCTGTGCAGGAACAGCTTCAAATAGGGGAAATGTCCCTTCTGCCACCCCCATAGCTTAATAGATAATATGCAGGTCAGTATTCTTCAGGGAAGACCTCATTTCTTTATATGTTTTATCCATTTTTAGCTCTCATCTTATTGGGACATGCCATTTTGGCTATGAAAAGATTAATATGACTCCCCTTAGATTAGTTCTCAATGCTGTTTGATAGGATTCACTGACATTAGTGCATGATTTTCCTGTTAATTGCTGCCTTAACTAATGGAAATATTTGTAAAAGTTAAATCATGAATTCATAACTGGCTTATTCTTAATTACAGTCAACTACTAATTTGGCAACTGTGTATGTAAATTTGCTCAGATTTCAGGGAGCACATCTCATACATGGAAAGAAGATTGACTCAACAGCTGTCATTTCTCCAGCTTTGCATTAATTTACCATTTGCCAGCTTGGGTTAAATTCTCATTCTGGCAAGAGCTAAATCTCATTCTGTGTTTGTATAGTCTTTTCTGTATTTTTTAATGCTAATAACCCCATTCTATCGAGATAGTATTTGGGATGTTGTTTATTTGAGAGAACCAGTGGTTCATTTTTTTCCCACGTGTAAACTGACTTCCATCAGTAAACGTTAAGTAGCATTTTGGCCTCCATAGAAATAAGGCAGAGTTACTGCCTTGAATGAATCTCTAGTTGGGGGAGAGAGAATTTAGGTTCCTGAAATAATTAGAAAACCATCGGGAGGCCAAGAATCATCCGAAAGTAGATGGCAAAGTAAAGCAAGGCATGGAAGCAGTAGAGGGAATGTACACCTGGAGTGTTTTACATTTAACAAAACACGTACTGCATTTCATTCTCACATCAGCCCTATGAAGTGAACACGGAGTTGATCCTTCATGCCACAAGTGAGAAGCCGAGGCTCAGGGGACATGGAACGACTCAGAGATATTAAATGACTTACGTAGGGTCCTATGGCTTCTAACTGATGAACACTGGTACTTAGGTCTTCCAGCTTCAGATGGAAAGCTCTTATCTGTCCTGTTCCCTCCCTCTCACTGGAATTAAACTAAGAGAAATAATCTGATGACTGGGGAGGCCCCATGGGAAAGAAGGGAATCTCTAGGGCTGATTTGAGTAAAGGGAGAAGAAAAGGGAAGACTTACCTCAAGCCCAGGTACACGCTGGTGACAAGTCTGGCGTCTGTAGAGTATGAAGAAGGATCAGTCTCTTGAAAATGAAGCATCTTTCAAACTTAAACTGCAACCCACAGTAGGAAATGCGTTTGTCATTTCAGTCTGCTGCACGTGTCTGTACTGATAAGTGCTGAAACAAGAGTGTCACGAACCAGCACTTAAATATATGCAGTATACTCTTGAGTTTCTAATTTATTCTGTTGCAGTTTTTTTTTTTTAATGCTAGGCAGCCACAGCGTAGCAAGAGGTTGTGACCATACTCTGAAAACACTGGACAGGAAGATTCCTGTTGTCCCTGATAGTAATGGGTGATGCTGAACAGATAATAAGGAGCCAGGCTACAGTGGGGAGGGGTTTAAAGTGCCGGGACTGGCCACGTGGACGGGATGGAGCAAAAAGTTCATATACCAGCAAATACTCAGCATTTTGGAAGGTGCTTTTCCACTTGTCACTTAAGCAGACTCTGATAACGATGATGTATAGGAGAAAAGAAGACTAAATGTTCAAAGTTGGGATACTGTAATCAGAGTTTAACGAACTCCTTTAGCTATTGCATTTGCATTAGAAAGGTATTATGAGAGTGCTGTTAATGCTTTTTGATCCTTTTTCTGTTTTTAAAGGAAAATGATGCTACTGCTGTACGAAGAAGGCCTCCGGGTTGTCATACACACCTCCAACCTCATTCACGCTGACTGGCACCAGAAGACACAAGGGTTTGTAGGGTTCCGGCCATTTCTTGGTAGTCACTGTGTGTGCTGAGAAAGGTCAAAAGCGAGAACATTCGATTTATTCTTTTTCTCCTGTTTTTTAATTGTGAAAAAACCCAGAATTACGGCATAGAAAAGAGACACATGCAAAAAAAAGTGATAGTATTCTTTTACTACCTCCCCCCAGTTCCTCTCTTGAGGTAGCCGGTGTTAACCGTTCAGCACTTAATCATCCATAACTGCCTTTATTATACCTGTAAACATACATATTTATACACCGTAGTTTTTTTCTAGTTTTTACAAAATGGCATCATACATACACTCTACAGCCAAGTAGATCCAAGGATCTGAGGCAGGAAAGAGGATGAAAAATGAAAGGTCTGAACCTATTATTTTTCCATTAAGACCCTCCTGATAACTTTCTTGGTCCTCACTTATTCCTGCACCCACTTTTGCTTGCCACTTCCCAGCAGGTGTCAAAAGAAAACTTGGGGGTTGATTATACACTAAAAATGTCCCCTCACCCCCGGTCAGTTTAGTTTCCCATAAAACAAATCTAAACGGCTGTCTTTTTGGAGCCTGTAACATGGTTGTGAATCTCCAAAAGAATTGAACATGAAGGTTTTTCATGGCTTTTTTTTTTTTTTTTTTTTAAATTACTAACCCTTTGTCCTTGGTGCCTATATGCCAGATCTAGGTTTTGATCTCTTACGAGAAGTTTAGGTTTATTTTTAGGGATTTTAGGGACTTGTTCAAATCGTTTCACCCTTTGTTCTCCTTCCCGATAAGGCTTCATTATGACCAGCCTTAATTTTGCTTTCTTTCACTTAAGCTATTCTGCACGTCTCTGCCTTCCTGTGTTAGAAGGAACTCAGCCTTTCAAGGTTCGAGTATCTTCCCCTGCATCCTCCTCCTCGTTCCCTTGCTCATACCATTGCCCAGCCTGGGCTAGAACCCTAATCCGGGGCTCTGACTGAGCCCAAGTTAGACCTTCAGTTGAGCTGAGACAGAGAGCCTCCCAGCCCCCATCCTCTGGGCCTGCTGGACCTGAGTGGGCCGTGCAGCACCAGAGCTGCCTCTTCCCTCACACAGCCTTTCCCTGAGCCAGGTGTGTGTCGTCCTCTCTTCACTCCCCTTCCCCACCATAGCAGGTGGCTTGATCCCCTGTCCCCACTGCCTAATGGTTTTCCTATAAACATGTTCTAGTTTCCAAGTGTCCCACTTAAGGTACGCTTCTCAGAATGCAGCGTTGTTGCGATGGGTTCAGGGTCTCGGGGATGGACTGTTCTAAGAGACTCAGCCGCAGTGCTCTTGGTCCACCGAGCTTCCGGTTAACAAGGTCTTTGCTGCCCCACGAGCTTCTAAGCTGCTAGCTTGGATTCTGGGACTCGTGACTCATATGTAGCCCCATCTAAAAAGGAAGTGAGATTAACATAGCTTGTTCTTGGGGGAACAATAATTAACGTAGCTAAAGGGATTTATCGAGTTGGCTCTCCTGTGGCTCAAAGAATCCCACCCACAGCCTCTAGTCCTCTGGAGCTTGAGCTTATAGGCAGCCAGGCCTGTTTCCTTAGGCGTCTCTGGGTTGGCTACTATGGGGAAGGGATTAAGGGTAAATGGCTCGGGTGTTCATTTTTCTCCTTTATTTAAAAAAAACTTTCAATTTAAATGTTTTAAAAAATGTATTGACTAGGTAACTTCACGTGGTTCAAAACTCAAAGTACCAAGGGTATGAAATCTACCTCCAACTTCCCTCTGCTGGCCACCCCAGAATAGGAGGTGCTGTTATCTCACGGTTAGTCTAGATTCTACTCTGTCTGATACTTTCATGTCGTGGGTTGTAACTTTCTTAAAATATTGGCTTGGCCAAAAAGTTCGTTCGGGTTTTTCCGTAAGACCTTTTGGAAAAACCCAAACGGACTTTTTGGCCAACCCAATATTTAAAAGTAGTTTTTTTGTGTAATCCTATTTCCTAGTCAGCCTGTCATGGCTGTGCTGATTCTTTCCTTCTCCACATGTGTTCCAGCCATCCTTTTCACCTGCTTCTTGGTCTGCCTGTTAATTTCTCAATTTTAAAATTATTTGGCCCCGGATGATTTCTCTTCTTATTTTTTTTTTTTAAGAAATTCACGTTCTTTTATTTATTTATTTATTTATTTTTATGACTGCGTTGAGTCTTTGTTTCTGTGCGAGGGCTTTCTCTAGTTGCGGCAAGTGGGGACCACTCTTCATCGCGGTGCGCAGGCCTCTCACCATCGCGGCCTGTCTTGTTGCGGAGCACAAGCTCCAGAAGCGCAGGCTCAGTAATTGTGGCTCACGGGCCCAGTTGCTCCGTGGCATGTGGGATCTTCCCAGACCAGGGCTCGAACCCGTGTCCCCTGCATTGGCAGGCAGATTCTCAACCACTGCGCCACCAGGGAAGCCCTCTCTTCTTATTTTATGAAATGTTAAAAACGCCTCACATCTTGGTATCCTGGTTTAGAAAGTCGTCGTCTGTCATGTTCCTCATCCAGAACTACTCTCGTGAGTGGACCTCTAATCCAGGAGGAGCCCCACTCACCCTGTGGGCTCCGAGTTGCTACTGGGAGGAGAGACCTTAGCCAGCCAGCCCGACATGGTCGTGTTACACGCACAAGGTCAGAGGGAGGCCCAGAGGGGTCACCGAGCTTGCCCAGAATGACACAGCCAGGTAGAAGCAGATCCAGGTCCAGAGCCTGGACTCCCATCCTGGTCGCAAGTATAACCCCTCATGCGAGGGGTCACCTCGAGGTGGGAAGGGAAGGTGTGACTTGCCACCCTGCTAGAAACATGTACAGAGTTCACAAGACGCACAGCCGGGATCCTCGTGGTTCTGGATCCTTCCTGCCCTGACGGCCTGCCTCTTACTAGTCTCCTTGGAGGGCTGCTGGGTGAAAGAGGAATTGGGCAGTTTCTCTTTTGGCTTGTTGGGTAGAAGTGTGGTGGAAATAACCCAAGAAGGGGGAAAAGGCAGACACAGCTCGTACTTGCTGAGGCTGCTTTAAGTTAGACCCTGTTCATTACCTCGTGGGCGCCTTGGTGAGGCAGGACTGTTAATCTGATTTTGCTGTTGAAGAAACAGCACAAGAAGTTTGAAGCCATACTTCTTTGTAATCTACGAGGGACCAGTTCACAGAAGGACTGGGTTTAGCTGTGGTTGTTTGCCATTTGTGGGTATGATATAGAAGTTTTGGCAAAGTACACTGACAAAAAATTGATGAAAGATGTCTTTAAAGTTTTTTTACTGAATTATTTTAAAGTCTGAGGTTAGTGTTAATGTAACATGACTAAATGTGGTCTATATTCATTCCAGACACCAGATGTGGGATTATATATATCCCATATGTTATGTATGAAAGTGAGTTTGTTTATTGAAAACATATTTGCACATACATTTTTTCTTAGATAACTTTTATTTTCCACTTGGTTAAAGAGCTACATTGACGTAGGCATGGGCAGAACCTTGCTGGGGTTACTGCTGGTGGTGTGGAGTTGCTATAGCAATTAGGAGTAGAGCACTTAACTGTTGTCATCAAGTCTTTAAAAATGATGTAGAGGTGCGAGGGGGAATAAGGAAGGTGCGTGAATGAAGGAGGGAGCATGGAGAGACTGAGTTGGGAGAGGCGGGCAGAGGCCAGGTCTTACTGGGTCTTAAATTCACAGTGAGGTTTTCAAAAATAATTCTGAATATGATGGGAACCATTGGAGTGGTGCCGTCAGATTTGTTTCATGTTTTATAAGGGTGACCTTACCTACCATGTGGAGAGAGGTAGTGAGAATTCACCTCTTCCTTAGGGTGAGTGCCTAATCAATACAGAGGTACCAATGTGGTCAGCTGTGCTTCTGACTGTTAAAGGTTATATTTTTTTTTCCATTCCAGAATATGGTTGAGCCCCTTGTACCCACGAATAGTCCATGGGACCCACAGATCTGGAGAATCAACCACACACTTTAAAGCTGACCTCATCAGCTACTTGATGGCTTATAATGCCGCTCCCCTCAAGGAGTGGATAGATACCATCCAGGAGCACGACCTCTCAGAAACAAAGTACGTGGCCTCTTAGCAACTTGGGGTGCTTACCTTGAACGCCATGTGAGGTCTGGAACACAGGGGCCCGGCAGGAGATGGCTGTCCTTCGGGACGTGATGAGAGCAGGGCCTGTCACTGTCTGCACCTCCTGGTCCTCAGGCACTGAAGTGGAGGCCGGGAGATCTTGCCCCTCACCTGAGTGCCACCACCCCACCCCTCCCATCCCAGCCGGAGAGCTTTCTGTTAAAATTGCTGAGCTCTTTGCCTGGTACCTTATACCCCATGGGTGTCCCACCATTACTTGATGTGCTCAGAAATGATTTTAAGTGTCAGTTACTCCTCTGAAGAGGCATCTCAAGAAAGTGGGTTGGCTCTTAGAATATTTCTTGCTTAATGTTAGTTTTCATGCATATTTTGTGATTTGGGGAGTCCACAAATCACTATGTTCTGTAACTTGTGCTTTATATCTTTTTAGTGTTTACCTTATTGGCTCAACCCCGGGACGCTTTCAAGGAAATCAAAAAGATAACTGGGGACATTTTAGGCTTAGGAAGGTAACAGAATTTTTACTATTTTACCATTTTTTAAAAATTTAATGTATGTTCTGTCCTTTTTCATTTACAATTGGTATATTTTGAAGGCAGCTTCATAGTATCTCTAGCACAATTCTGGGCAAATAGTAGGCACTTGATAATTGATTGTCTAATTATAGTTTCCAGTAATTACTTGTATTTTAACATTTTGCCTCATTTATAGGTGTAGAGTTAACGATTCTACATGGCAAAAGTACGTGGAGGATTTTTAGTTTTTTTATTTCTTGTAATAAAGATAGTTAGAGATTTTTTATTCATGTAAGTATTATAGCTTTTGATCAGCACATCAAGGATTTTTAACACAAATTCAACACAGAACAGAAAATAGTGTTGAGTGAAGACTACAGCTGAGCTATGATGTGTTTTGTTTGCTAAACCATTGCCCTGAGAACTGTAATTATGACAATGACATTTGCTGCTGGTATGAAAATAAGCCAAGAAAGGTCTTTAACAAAACTAAACAACCAGCAAGTTAAAGCTTAAAGTTTTCTCCACCTCTCTCTAGGAGTCAGTTTATCGACCTTAGTAAATTCCTTAAAGGGGCTTTCTTAAAAGCCCCTCTTTTTCCATAAATTATTTATGTTGTGTGAGAATTCCACCCGGCCAATGACAACTTTTCACTTTAATTTCCTTTTGTAAGTGAGACCACAGCTGAAAGCGGGCAAGGTCTCGAAGCCACCATCTTTCTGTCTTGACCTGGGGAGGAGAGGGTCCCACCTACTGGCTAAGTGCACAGCTTTGTGGGCGGATACCCACACCGGGGGCCAGATCCTGACCTGGTTACAAGCCATGTGACCTTGACTTGCTCCTTAACCCCTCTTGACATCCATAAAATGGGCATAACAACAGTCCTTCCCTCACAGAATTGCGTAAGGATTAAATGAGGAAATGAATGCAAGGCACGTGCTGAGTGTTGGGTAAGCACTGGTGTGTATTAGCCTGTGGGCCGGTGGTTCAGAACGGCCCGGTGATGGCCCATATCGTGCAGCATCCCAGTCTTACTGGAAGCAGAGTAGCATCTTAGAGTTTGCGGCCACTTTCCACTGTCAGGAACCCGTGTTGCATCATAGCTGCGTTCCAAGGAAGATGGGTGATCAGACGTCTGTTCCACTGAGGTGTAAAGAGAAGCCCAGGGCCTTGGCTAGGGCCATGTACCTGATCAAGGACTGAGCCCAGAATAGCCCAAAATAGGAGCCGAGTCCTGTTGTTGGCTCAGTCCTGTTTCCTATGCCATGCTGCACCCAGGGTGGAAGTTGAGAACTATTTGGGCTCTTTGGGGAAGTGCGTTTATAAATCGTAATGCCTACTCTGTGGTAAGGAAAATAGTACGTATAAAGTAAACAATACATCCATCAGAATATGAGCTCCACTGGGGCAGGAACTGAGGCTTTTTGTTGTTGTTGCCATCTCCAGCCTCTAGGAAGACCCTCGGTACGTCTTTAAATGGATAAAATTTCCCAGTATTTTCTGAATTGTTTCTGCAGCTTTGCGTAAATATCAGACAAAGCAGGAAATGCAGGTCAGTCTTCTGCAGTGCTTATGGTAGTATGTATCTATATGTAAATATATTCCCTTTTATTTACAGAGCCTCACAGCTGCCTAGATCCCAAGAGTTAAACCTCTTTCAAATGATAACGAGTCAAAATATACAATAGCTTGACCTCCTAGTATTGTTTAGGTATGTTAAACCATTGCAACTTCAAGGCAGAAATCTAATTTCGTATGGCAGGTTTGGTGCTTTATCTGACATCGCTACTAGAATGGGTCTTCTTTTTATTTTTTTTAATCTCTTTTTGCTTTTAGTACAAATCAAAGAATTTTGGAAGAAGAATACTTGTGTCCACTTACTCCATTAAAATAAAGTATCTTCAGTATTTAAAAATATTTCCCAAAGAAGGAAAAAAAAACTACCCATGGGTATGAACTTGGTCGCTAATATTTTCAGCCTTTCCTTGTGAACGAGGCATTCCAAGGGCGGAAAACCGTGTTCTGAGTTGTCACAGCATTTCTGTTCACGTGTTTGGAGTGACGGTAGCATTCGTTTTTATTCTCTCACAGCTTCTGAAAGAGCGTGCCTCATCCATACCTAAAGCAGAGTCCTGGCCTATAGTAGGTCAGTTCTCAAGCGTTGGCTCCATGGGGGCCGATGAATCAAAATGGTTGTGTTCTGAGTTTAAAGAGAGCTTGGTGACACCGGGCAAGGAAAGCAGGACCCCAGGAAGTACTGTTCCTCTTCATCTGGTGAGTGCTTCTCCTCCTTGAGGTCACCGTTCTTATCCTCTGGTCCAGGAGAAGAATCAAGTAAGTCCTCTTTGTCATAGAGAGATGTTTCATTCCGTGGTTTGGGGATGGGAACAGCAGTACATTAGCATAGTCATTTGTAATCAAGTGGCCCTAATATCATTCGGTGCTGGGAGCTTGCTGGTTTGTTCAGAGCTCCATCTCAGCCGCAGACTAGACGGCGAATTCTCCATTCCTTCCTTCAGGTCGTCAAGCCAAGGGAAAAAATACTTGATAAATCATTGCCAGCAGAATTAAAAGCATTATTAATTTAGAGACCTTTGAATTAATAATTTTGCATTCAATTCTGTGTTAATTTGTCATTTCAGGGGGAAAAAAAATACTCAAATGGAAATGTAATTTTCTTTCATTGACTATAAATGCTTTCTGTAGTTTAATTACTAGAAGTTTAATTTTTTTCAGGAAGATGGGAACTTGTTTAAAATTTAAAGTACATTTTCTAAGTCTTTTAGGTATTTCTAATTGAGATTTTCATTTTCTTAAAAACGAATCTTCATTCCTTTTAACAAATAGTTCTTCAACGTGGTACATTCCAAGTGTTTTGTTTTTTTTTTTTTAGATATATCCTTCAGTGGAAAACGTGCGAACCAGCTTAGAAGGATATCCAGGTAATTGTTGGGGAAACTGTCCCGATTGTATTTTTTGTGTGTGTATATTTCATAAATGCCCTGGTAAACTTTTTCTTTTTTAATTTTACTGGGATATAGTTGATTTACAATGTTGTGTTAGTTTCAGGTGTACAGCAAAGTGATTCAGTTATACATGGCCCTGGTAAACTTTTTTAAACAAGTAATAAAAATGCCTTCCTCCTTGAGACCAGAAAAGTGTTGGTTAGAAATTTAGAGATTATTCTCTCTTAACTAGATAAGGATCATGAAAGTAGGTAATATTGAGCAGTGCTGTGTTCCAAAGATGATCCCATGCAGTTGGGCAGCTTGTGTGTTGTTTAATCCTCACAATAATGCTCTGAGTGATTGATATTTTTACCAGTAAGATTGTTCTCACTTCTGCCACCAGCAGATTGGTTGTCCAGACAAGATGTCCGGATAAAACCAGCTTCCCCTACAGCTGTGTGTCATACCTTTCTCCGACCTCTCTCTCCCCGCATCCCCCCTGCCCGAAGTACTGTGTGGTTCTTCCAGATTTGAATCCCAGATACAGATGATATTGAAGGTCCGGAACTTACGCTGAATACTGAGATGAAACCTTTGGTATAACCCAGTTGATATATCTCGTCTTGCAAGAGCTTCATCTGTAAATCCTAGGACTGTTTTGTAGACATCTTTCCGTCTTTTCCTCTATTTCCCTTATGTCAGTGCTGGGCACTAAACTTATTTAGAATTCAGCAGCCTCCCAGATAGTGCATTAAGGAGGTATTATCCAGAAACCCAAACAGGGTAATGCCTTGGAAAAAGGGGAAGTCTGATTGGCATTTGCTTATGGCTGGAAGCAGAGTGCTCTGAATTAGACCAGCTTAGTCCATTCATTGCTTATCAAACTACATGTGACCCTGCCAGGAAAATCTCAGTAGGGTTTGGAGTGTATTAGCCCATTTGTTCCTTTTTAACGGCAAGCTAAAATTATTTCACTGAGACTCAGGGACATGGTGATTTTCTGGTTTGTTTGGCTGCTTTTTTTTTTTTTTTTTTTTCCCCTCCTTTCTGTACTTCTAATAGGCTAGATCCATTCAAAGCATGTTTTTTAGTAGGGAAGAACTTGATATTTTCAATAAAGCTATTGTGTAACTGGTCCTTGAAACCTCAGCTATGTTCTTAGTTAATTTGCAGTGGGAGATACAACATGCCTTATTCGATATGTCAGAAATTTAAAGCCCTCTTTGGATATAGATTATTATGGAGAAGTTCTAACGTGTTTGGTAAGTCACTGATGAATCTATAGTGAACTTTTTTCCTTTCAAAGAGGAACAAAAATTGGCTACTAATTGTGTTTCCACTTGGAACTGCATCTTTGTTCTCTTTGTAGAACTATGGCTTTTAGAATTCCTTTTTAAAAATGTAACTGTTTACTGAACATTTTAATTTAGTGATCCTTTTATTTCATTTGTAAGAATCTGTGTAGCTAGGACAAAGTCTGTTTGGAAATATCAGTGTAAAAGGTGAAGGAGGCAGGAGAACCAAGTTTTTATCCTAGTGTGCCCTCCCCCAAGTGTCCTGGTCTTGGGCAAAAAACAGGTGCACCAGACCTCATCTTGCAAAATGTGGCTAAGGGTGTCTCACCTGCATGAGGACAGCAGGATGGGCAGAGATTCATTCTCTGGTCTTTCCTAACATTTCAGATCTGTGCTATTATAGATGTTAAATTTCCACCACCACTACCACCCCAGTGATTAAATACCTTTTTCTATTCAGATAGTAAACATTTACTGTTTGACATGCATACCTAAGAAAGGAAACCCCACTGAGAGAGCAAACCCAATGCAGGTTTGTTTAGCCATTTTCTTTCAAAGAACTATTCCATAAGATGAAATAAGTAGTGGTTTTCTTTTACCTTCCAACTGTTTGCTGTAGATTTTCTTCTTAACGAAGGATCCTCAAATTATAGTCAGTAATTTTCATTTGTTTATTTTATTTTTCTTATTTTAAAAGCTGGGGGCTCTCTTCCCTATAGCATCCAGACGGCGGAGAAACAGAATTGGCTCCATTCCTATTTTCAGTAAGTAATAGGTTTAGAATGCTGCCTTTGCTTCTTTAGGGTAAAATAATGTTATTTGTCAGTCTGATTTTTTTTAAAAAAAGAACCTTATATAATATAGCTATATTTTTCATCTGCATATGTTAGTGATAGAAATCATTTAAAACAAGGTTCTAAACATTTCTTGGAAATGGTTTTTAATACCAAAGAGTCAAATATTGGCATACAGAGAAAAAGGTAAATAAAAGAACATGTTGTGAAGTTTCGAATTTACATAAGCAGCGTTTTCATCCATATTTCCAAAATATGTCATCCTTCTGTCTACACATTCATACGCTGTGAAACCACAGGCTTACCGAGGGAAGAATCCACGCCACTCTCTCCAGGGCACGGGGTGGCCTTTGGCTTGTTGTAACAGTTAGCAAATGGCCGAGTGTTCAGGTGAGCGGGGTGTCCCACGTCCTCTTCTGGCTGCAGTGGCTGCACATCCTGCGTGTTCTAGGCCAGTTCTAGTTTCATACTTGCTTCAACAAGCATTCATTTTGCTGGACGCCAGAAACGAAGGCAAATTACATTTTTGTAGCTTTTAGTCTGGGAGTTCCCTGGCAGTCCAGTGGTTAGGACTCCACACTTTCACTGCCGAGGGCCCGGGTTCAGTCCCTGGTCGGGGAACTAAGATCCCATGTGCAGTGCAGTGAGGCCAAAAAAAAAAAAAAAAAGCTTTCAGTCTAATTCAGTATGCCATTCATCCTGGAGCCTTTCTTTAATGCTTTCTTTGGAGATGTTTGGTTTTGCAGAGGACATTTTTGAAAATTGAACTCCTTTCAGTATTGTCTTCATACAAGTGAATGTAACAATCTAATAACGAATCTACCTAATCCTGATTTTACTCTTGCAGGCAATCTGTTTTCTTGAGGGACCGTCCTCTTATATTCATAAGTAAGGATTGTTGCTTCATAATATAGGTCATTTTTTTCCCATGGAACCTTAGTCCTAAAAATGTTGGAAACTTAGAAACCAAACTCAGATATATGAATATCAGCATTTGACTGGAATGTTTCTGAATTATTCCCCTGCCTTTCAACATTCCATTTTGATATTCATACTGTTTGTGTTTTTCCCATTTTGTATTTTATTCTTTCAACAAGCATTTGGTGAGCCTCTTGTACTCCGTAACGTGCTCCGGGAGCACAGTTCCTGCTTTCAAGGAGACCAGATGTGCATACATGCGGTTAAAAGCACAATAGAAATGATATGTATGTGTATGTATGTGTATTGATAACAAGATGGGAAGGCCATACGAAAGGTTACAGTGCTTTTTGTAGGTGGTGGAAAGTTTTTCTTGTACGTACCTACATTCTAAAATGAACATGTGTTGTGCTGTTAGCTGAATACAGTTTAAGGAGATATCACAGGTCATATCACAGAGAACGAGGTACTCACTGTTCTTTAGATGATAGGATTTTGCTTTTGAGACTGTTTCCTCATACTAGGACTATGACCAATTTACATTTTCTAATTAGTGATGTGTGTCTTTCCCGTCACTAGCAAATGGTCAGCCGACACGTCAGGCCGCAGCCATGCCATGCCACATATTAAGACATATATGAGACCCTCTCCAGACTTCAGTCAACTTGCGTGGTTCCTTGTCACAAGGTACGTAGTTCTTACATTCCTGATGGGAGGAGTTGTTAAAGTGTATTTGTAACTCCTGCTAAGAGCACGGAATAGGGTTCCAGAAAGTGACTTTGTGGATTGTCATTAGTTTTCTGTGTGTACGTGTGTGTCTCATATGAGCCTTGTTTAAAGCAGGCCCACGTCATGCATCCCTTGGAAGAGGGGTCATTGCCTGATTTTACTTATAAACGTACATGTTTACACGGTTTGCACAAAGTTTGTGTTTACTTCTGTATTTAATACTTCAGAAATAGGAATTAGGCAAATACAGAAGAAGAATAACATGGTAAAATTAATATCCCTTAATTATTTTCTTCTTAGATAAGTGAAACTTGAGCAATCAAATCTCTGTGTTTTTTTTAAACATCTTTATTAAGATATAATTAACGTACTGTAAAATTCACCAGTTTGAAGTCTGCAATTTAATGATTTAGTATATTCACAGAATTATGAAACCATCACAATAATCCAATTTTAGATTATTTTTGTCACCCCCTATAAGAAAGTCCCTACCTATTAGCATTTTTGTGTCTGTTTTTATAACAAGCTGTAAAATAGAGCTAGACTAGAGCTTTAGTTCCTGGCTTCTAGTCTGAACAGAGACCGTTAGGCATCTCTTCATAATTTAATAACACAGTTGATGCCAGTAGCAACTAATTAAGGTATCACAGAGCAGAATTATTTCTTTAATGATGAACAAACTTTTAAACAGAAGTTTAAAAGCTTTCATGAACACACTTTTCAACCAAAGAGCCACTTAGAAGCAACCAAGTTACTTTCCCAGTTTACGGAAATTAGTGGCTAACCTTTGCCCCTGGCTCCGGATACGGGTCCGAGACTAAACAGTGTTAGTGGTGGAGGTTAGATGTGAGAGAGGGCTTCCCAGACGTTTCTGAGGAGCCATAGCACAATGGGAAAGCATACTCTCGAGTCCTAAAGATTGGACTATTCTGTTATTTACTAGCTCTGTGAACTTGGGAAATTTATTTAACCTGAGGCTCTTTCCTGTTGTATAAAATGGGAAAACTGATGGCTGCCTTTGGGGGTTATTGTGAGAGTTAAATGACAGAGCCCAGTGCTGGAGACATATCAGCCCATGACATGAGAGCTGTCATTACACTTGTTCAAGCTCTGCCCTCAAGGCTGTGAAGGATGGCCAGGGGAATTAGTGCCCTTCTCTTTGCTGCGTGCCTGTAAAAAGAGAAACTTCTGCCTGTGAAGAGTAGGTTACCTGAGTATGAGACCTGAACTGTAGATCCCCTGGGTGGAGAAGTCATTGCCTGAGACAGATAAGAAGTGCCAGGGAGAGCGGAGGCGTGGAGGCCGTGTGACCCCTCTGTGGGTGAGGAGTTTGGGCCTTGGTGAGTGGGAGATTGTTACTTCCTCCCCCAAGTGTATTTTAAATAAAACACACTTGAGAAAGCTAGATCATTACCAGTATTCCTGAATTCAAGTGATGAGAAATTAAGTTATAATACTACCCAGTCTTCTACGAAGTTAACCAACAAAAACATGAATTTGGGCCTAACGTGGATCCTTGAACAGCCTCCCAAGGGACCTGGATATTCAGAGACCACATTTCAGTGTCAGCTCACCTATGTGCTGAGTAACTGTCTGTTAAACCGGCTTACTAAGTTGCAAGGAGAAAAACCTGGCTTTTATTACCGGTTCTGTCACATCCTGATGCTGTGTGTGACCTTTGCTTCCTGTATATGCTGATGAATCAATAGGACGCAATGAAATTATCTACTTGCTTCTGATTCTACAACGCTACCATTGGAAGCATTGCGGAGTGGTAGGCCGTCATACATCCCAAGGGCTACTTTATTACAAAGCTTGTTGTTTTGCTCTGTGTTGAGTACCTGAAATGATGTGTCATTTCCCTCAATCAGATCTGACAGATTCTCTACCCATTATATTATGTTTTTATACTCATCAATGCTCTTACTGAAATCATACCATTTTGCAGGAATGTTGAATTGAATTTGAAGGCTATTCTTCCAACTTTGGTTAAAATCCTCTTAACTATTAGCAGAATGTTTTTTCTCAAAATAGGGTCAGAGCAATATAAAGAAACATATCAATTATTGGGGAAAAGTGGTCTTGTCTAGCATCATGGGTTTTTTGGCTGAGAAAACAGGTGCCCCAAGAAATTAAGCATTCAAAAGCGTGCAGCTCACCTTTTATCCACACGGAGTGATCAGAAGTGATCTCTTTTACTCCCCTCCTGCCGTTGGGTAGACTTTTCCTCCAAGATGTTAGTGTCGAAGTCTTCTATGTAAGAGTGCTCGCTGTGGGTCTTTGAGGGTTACTAGAGATGGAAATCCTGGTGCCGGAGACCCAGGGATAAAGGAGAGGAGAGGCTGTTTGGAGGGCTGGCCTGTAGGATGGAAATGGAAATATTGGGTCCTGGGAAGGGAGGGACGATTCCTCTCGCGCTGCCGTGTTAGTCAGGGTTCTCCAGAGAAATGGAACCAGTAGATGAGATACACAGAGAGGTATTTTTATTTTAAGGAATTGACTCGTGATTGTGGGAGCTTCAAAGTCCAGAATCCATAGGGCCAGCCCGCAGCCTGGAGTCTCGAGTCTCCAGTCCTGTGTTGCAGTCTTGAGCCTCTCTTTACTTTCCCTGGAAAAGACAATTTGGGGATTGTTTATCCTCAAAGTGGAGTGAAAAGGATAGATGTGCTTCACAGAAGTTGCGTGAGATTTACTGATTATGATTTAAGGGCACTAAGGGAGGCTGAGATTAAGTTAACCCCGTGAGTAATCCTTTTCTACGGGCTGAGTTTCATAGTTTAACGACAGTGTGTGGTCAGCCCTGGGAGCACGACTGGGAAAAAGAGCGAGGCGTGCTCCTGCCGTGCAGGGGCTGCGGGGAGAGACGACGCTGGCCCCTCGTCGTTTCGCTGTGTAAGGACCAGTGTTAGAAACATATTTTCTGACTGGAGCAGGGTCTGGTTGGGTGAGAGACCACCAGCTAAAGCTAAGAAAGTGGTATTTCATGTAGGTCTCGAGGTAGGTCTGAAAGTAAACCAGGTGGATTGGGAGGGGAATCTGAGCCGAGGGGCTAGGGGATGAAGGGCACAGAACTGAGAAAGCCCATGGGGCTTTCAGAGAGAATCTGAGTGAGTCCATGCAGCTAGATGAATAAAAACAGATTCAGATACCTTCAGAATAGATCTTCTCAGACAGGTGCACCTGTATTCTTGCACTTAAGTCCAGAAAGCACCTACTGTCAGTTGATTCATGTAATATTTGGTGGTGGTTTTGTACTGTGAATGTCTGCTGTAATACTGACTGGCTTAATTATAACTTGGAAGTTAGTGGAAGAATTTGAAATTTGTCTTTGTGAATCTGTGGCTTCTAATTTTATTCTGGAACACCTAGACCAAAAACTATACTTGCCAAGATGTTTAAAGGATAACAAGTAAGATTCATTCAGGGATTTCGACATGCCAGGTACTGTTCTAAATGCCTTATGTACGTTTATTCATTGAACGCTCACAACAGCTCCATGAGGACTTGGAGAAATGAGTGGTTGAAAAGGCTGCCCGTGGTCCCACGGTAGTAAGTGGTAGAAGCAGGATTTGAACCCCAGGCATTTGGCTCCATGACTGGCACTCTTCAACTCTACTTTCTAATGCCTCTTAATTAAGACACGGTTTTAGTGCTCCTGTTTTCTGTGAAGACCAGTTAGGTCAAAAGAAACTGCAGCACATTTTTCTTTGTTATGTAAAAGAGAAAAAGCCCCCATAGCACTCCAGTTTTATGAAAGGATACCTGAGAGACGTAACTTCTATAACAATTTAGAACATACTTAGAGCCCACTCTCCAGCCCTTTCATAACAAGGGAAGGTACAGATCCCAAGTATAAGTGACATCTACTAGTAACTCCTTTCGTTTTTGTTTTTGTTTTTGTTTCCAACCTTATCTCCCAAACCGAGTTTGTCTATCTAGAAGGAGGTTCCTTTCCCGTCATCCCTCTTTGCCCCAGAGGCACCTGCCCACTCTCATCAGGCTTGAAGCCCAGCTGTCCTCTTGTGCTCTTCCTTCCTTGGAGCGTTTACCGAGGTCCTTCCTCCTGTGGATGCCGGGCACTCGGGATAAAACAATAAGAAGATTTACGTAGTGCCTTTGAGATGCTCAGAATCTCAGAGATGTCAGAAGCCAGACACAGAAATGATTTCAATAGAAAGAGATCAACTGTATTCTTGAGGTGGGCACGTGGATGCTTTCAAAATAGCTATCAAAGCTTACTCGTCCTTCACATGTCTCGAAGTTTCCTTTTCTAGTTCCTGGACTTCTGAAATGATTGCCTGTCCGCTGTCCCGCCGCACAGGTCGTCCTCTTCCCAGGCCACCTGTCCTCGCTGTCCATGACCATTCATCTTTCAGAGACGCGGGTCTTCCCCATCGTCCCACGTTCAGAATCCTCGCCCGTTTCCTGTAAGCTGAAGTCTGGAGTCCCCCGTTGGCATTCAGACCCTGGCCACCCCATTTCCACCTTGCTTCTCCTGTACTCCCTGGCGGGAACTGCCAGCAGCAGCCGGGCTGGCCTCTTTTGCCCCTGAAGTCATCCTGCCAGCAGCCCACGGAGTCCCCTTTCCAGACGCCTTGGTCCTTTTCCTCTGCCTCTCCAGCTGCTGCTCATCTCGTCAGTATTGTGCTCAGGGCTGGCCTCTTCTCGGGGAGGCTTTGCCAGCCTCTACTGGTCTCTCCGCCCTGCACATCCTTAAGAGCACTTGTGCGTGTGCTTGGGAGCTCACTGTCCTGTCTCACCTTGTACAGAGGAGAGAGCATGAGCTTTACATCATCAGACGGTCCTGGACGAGACGATCTGTCTACTCCTGAACGAGCCTTCTGCCGTGAACGAGTTTCTTAACCGCTCTGAGCCTCAGACGCCTCGTTGCACAGCAGCCACGAGGCTGTGAGGTGCCACGCGTGGTGACTTGACCCACAGGCAGAAGAGTTCACCTTTAAGTTCAGAGCGGTAAATTCACTGGTTAAGTGTAATGAAAGAACTGGAAGTGGAAGGGCACAGTCTTGACACAAGGGTCACTGGTGATAGTCCAGTGCGTGTGGCCCCTCCGTGTTACCACCCCACCATTAGAATGAGAGGTTCGTG
Organism: Eschrichtius robustus; assembly: GCF_028021215.1. Taxonomy (NCBI): domain Eukaryota; kingdom Metazoa; phylum Chordata; class Mammalia; order Artiodactyla; family Eschrichtiidae; genus Eschrichtius; species Eschrichtius robustus. Next base: position 14,126,884 of record NC_090824.1, on the reverse strand, counting down.
CTCTCACGGAACTTGCATTAGGACCAAACAGGTTCTGTCAAACAGCTGGTTGTATATGTGTTATGTAATTGCGGTGTAATTCTTTTCTGACCATTCTGCATAAGTAGATTTTCACCCAGCAAGGCCTACACTGACTTTCAGTTCTCAGCTTAAACGTCACTGAAACTCTCCTTGCTTCCTCAGCCTCCTGGTGTCCATCTATCCTACAACTCGTGGTGCACATATTACTTACTTTAGCCATTGCTCTTTCCAGACACAACTCTGTTCCAGGCAGGGTGTCCATATGCCCTGGGCTTCTTGCACGATCTGTGTTGTTTCCCTTTCAGTGTGGTTGCTTGTGTGATCCCTGGCTTCCCCTCTCACCTGTGAGCCAAGGCCATTTCTGTCTTGTTCAGTGCCCCCCGGTGCCTGGCATGGAGGGGCGCTCAGCACAGATTTGTTAACGAGGAATCGAACGAAGGCCAGGATGGAGGCTGTACCAGTGAAAGCGCTGCCTAGACTTTGTGCGTAATTGACTGTGGGAGATGCTTCAAAGGCGAGTCCTGGGCTTGGGGTGTGGCTGGTAGGGAGATGGGGGATGGTCACCATCATCAATAGAGAAGTCAGGAAATGAAACTGGTTTCGGTGGGAGAATGGTCAACTCGATTAGACTGATTTATTATAGTGGGACGGTCAAGTGGAATTGTTTATTGGCGATGTTGCACTCAGAAGGTCGGTGTACACATGGTGTATTTTGGAGTTCTCTTTGGAACTGATCATGGACACCCTGACCCTTTGTGGATGGTCAGGGAAGAGTGGAGCACAAGGTTGGTGCCTGGGAGGGGAGGAACATACAGGGACTAAACATCACATTAACCGAGTGTTCCACTGCCACACAGACGAATTGGATCCAAGCCTTCCCTCCTGAGTTAAAGAACAACTAACTGGTCACCATCTTCCATGAAATAATCTTCCTTCTACCTAAGAAATGTTCTATGTTGTATTTTGGGCATCATAAAATTTAACCATTCATTTCAACATGTATTTATTGAGCACCTGCTATGTAGCAGGTACTTTTCCAGGTGCAGGGAGTGCAATAATAAAATGTAATCCTTGACTTTATGGTGGTGAGAATTACACAAAAACCAAGTTTATATGTATCAAATGGTGATACTTGCTCTAGAGAAAAATAAAGTAGAAGAATAATTTAGGTGCACAGTCCTTTACTCAAAATCCTTGAGACAAGATGTATTTGGAGCATGGAAACATAGTATGATACATATACCATCTATTAACATCCTTAGTGGAGTTACAAGTAGCCTCATGTTAGCTTAGGTCAACTTTTGTCACCTAATGAGTTAACAAAGTTAAGTTTTGCCATTAAATATAATAAGTTAGGTAATAGCTTAATTTCCAAGTTGGTTTCGGTTGTTTTAGATTTTCAGAGCTAACGTAGTGCTTACGCTAAGTTCCAGGCGTTCTTCTAAAAGCACAGTCCATACACACACATACACTCATGTAATCCTCATAACAACCCTACGACAGAGCTGTTAGTCCCCTTTACGATGGGAGAACTGAAGCACAGAGAGGGTCAACAAGCGCCCAGGAACCCAGTAACATCCTCAGGCACTATGCTATCCCTGTGTCAGGAAGGGAGGCTGCTCATGAATAGGATGGTCAGGGAGGGCCTCAGTGACGTGGTGACATTTAAGCAGAGACCTGAAAGAAGCGAGGGAGCCGTGTGGATGGAGAGCTGGGGGAAAGCGTTCTGGGCGGAGAGGCGGAGTTGGGGATATTCTGGTTTGTGATTGAGAAACCAAGTGGGTATTGCTGGAGTGAGTGGGATTGGAGGGCCGGGAAGGTCAGAGCAGTAACTGGCATTTTGGTCAAGATAATCCTTTGTTGTGCAGGATTGTCCTGTGTGTTTTAGGGTGTTTAGTAACCTGGGCCTCACATACGAACCGCCATGTCACGGTGAAAGCCATCCAGATGCCCCATGCCTTTCTAAATATCCCCTAGATTGTCTCTCCTGGTGGATGATATTGTCGTCTTTGAGAATAAATTCAGAACTCTGTGAACAACTGATTTATGAGTGCTGCTGTTCTTTCACTTAATGCATTTTCCTACTTTAGAGTGATGAGGTGGGGTTGTAGAGAGAACCATGGATTCTAGTCTAAATGAAACGATAATGCCAGCAAACCTGACAGTCCATCCACAAAGTGGCGGATGGATTATGTTTTAAGAATGGGGATTTTAGTGAAAGATGAATACATCAAAAGCTGCATGCGTTTAACTCCCTTTTTTCTTTTTTTTTGACACTTTACTACTTCGAGCTATTACCCGTCCATGGTAATGTTCATGTTTGGGATGAATAAGTACTTTCTACTAAAACAAATTTCCCAGAAAAAAATTAAAACAGTAATAAGCAAGATGGATGATGAGCAATGTGAATTTTGACTCTAACCTAAAAATGAGACTTCTTATTTTTAATAAGCCAGATTTGCACGTCCAAAGAAGTGTTGCCCTTCAAGGTGGTCACCTTTTGAAACTAGATATTTTATGAAGAATACTGCCACTGCTCACATCCTTTTGCCACTCTTTGGAATTTCCTTCAAAATGAGTTTACATGGCACATTAACGAGTACTGTTTCTTAATAGACATGCTTCTGTTCTAGTCCTTGTATAAGGTTATTGTTGCTTTGTAATAAGTTACCATAAACTAAGTGACTGAAAACAATGCAGATTTATTATCCAGCAGTTTCTGTGGGTCAGGAGTCTGGACATGGGTTAGCTGCACAGGATCAGAGTGTTGACCAGGGAGGGCTATGATCTCCTCTAAGGCTCAGGGTCTTCTTCCAAACTCACTGGTTGTTGGAAGAATTTAGTTGCTTATGGCAAAGCGTAGCTGTTTGCTTCTTGAAAATCAACAGGAGAATCTCTCCTCAGGAAGGACCCAGTCCCTCCTTTCAGGCTTCACCTGATTAGGTCAGGCCAACCCAGGAGGTTTATCCCAAACCTTTTGATTAACTTAAAAGTCAAGGGATTCGTGACCTAATCATGGGAATGAAATCCCATCATACTCACAATTTTTGCTCACACTCCAGGGGAGGGGATTATACTGGATACGTACACCGGGGGCAGGGGCAGAAGTCTTGGGGGCTGTCTTCCAGTTCTGCCCTCCACCGGCCTCATTGGTATTCATTACCCAGCTTGATTCATCCATCTTATTCTCCAGCCTTGACTTGAAATAATTTCTTACTATTTTTAAAATTGAGGTTTATTTTGCATAGTTAAGGGAAACGCCCCTTGAATATACTCAAAAGACTGAACCTCAGGCTCTAGAGGCTGTTTAAGAAGTGAAGTTCTAACATTATTTGGAGCCAAAGAAGGCAGCTTTATTGGAGTGAGGTAATAACCCTGCAGCATGATTGCTTTGGAGAACCACATTCACTAGGGTGTGTAGAGTTGTTAAAAAATAATGATAGTAAGTCTTATAAAAGATAAGTAGGATCCTAAAAGATCTAATTTCCAGAAAAAACAAAAAACCTCATCACTTTAGAAGTGTACTTCACATATTTCCTGTGGTGTGTGCATAATGGTCACTGGTCACTTCTGTACCCATCATAAGTAGAGGATGTCGGCTTCCTGGTCATAGGGACTTGGTTTTACCCAGTTGACATTTCACAAATGTGGAAACTGGCTTGAAGATCAGGGACTGAAATCTTATAAAAATGTTAGCCTTAATATAGTTTTCATCTTCTGTTTTATTTATCCTTTGAAATACACAAAAATCACAACGTTTTCATTTCCTCTCTTTCATGATGTGTTGCGATTGGGATTCTGACTGAAAACCTTTTTTATAGATCCTGGGTTATGTTTTAGTATAGAGCTGTCACATCACCTAAATCTACGCTAAAACCATTTTTAATGAAGTTTCCACGTGATTGGACTTGTATACGTTTGAAGTTTTTGTTCTACTCTAAGAGAAAATGAATTCATAATTCCCATACGTCTTTTCCTACGAAAATGCTCTTCCTGACACTTGGTAATTTTGTGCAATGTCTGTGTTTTCTTTCAGACCACTAACTATACACCTAGTACAGTACCTGGTCTGCAGTGGCTCAGGAAATTTTGAATGAATGTGTGGTATCCCTCTTAATCTAACTACAGTACCGTTCATTTTTCTGACCGCTTCTCAGGTTTAAGTATGTTTTCCTTTCTGTACTGTCCAGAACACTTAAGCTTATCCTTCTTTTTTCTTTTTTTTTTTTAAACTTAAGCTTATCCTTAAGGTTGGTCTCAAATCTTCCCCTTTGCAACTTCTTCTAGCTCAGCAGACATGATTCATTGGTTTTCCTTTGTGTTTTCAAGCACCTCTTGCCTGGTCCTTTTACATCTCCCTTGTTGGTCTTTGGACATCCATTGGCCTCAATTTATTATGAGCTGCTTGAGAGTGGGTGCCAGGTCTTACTCACCTTTATCCTCAGCATCTAACACTGTGCCCAGCATATGGTCAGGGACCGGTACGTATTTGAATCAGCACCCTTTTCAGAACTCTTTTGTTCAAATAAATCATATCCACACATCATAGAACAAGGGTATGCAGAGCAGGTTTGTGTTCCCTCTCCTGTTCCCCAGCCGTCCTGCTCAACCCCAAACCACTACTGCTAGGTTCTTAGCTCTAACCCCATCAGACCTTTCAAACTCAGGTACCTCAGATGATGATTTTATACAATCAGCCATCATACTGTGGAGGAAATGGCCCTGAGGTAGAGTCCAAAGATCCATGTCCTAATTCGGCATTGCCGCTTACTAGCCTTGCCTCTCAAATTTTGGGGAAGTCATTTCTCTTTTTTTTTTGAATTTTACTTAATTTATGTTTTTATACAGCAGGTTCTTATTAGTTATCCATTTTATACGTATTAGTGTATACATGTCAATCCCAATCTCCCAGTTCATCACAGCACCACCCCCCGCCCCCGGGAAGTCATTTCTAATCTGAGCCTTTTCTCACTTATGGAATGCTCAGAGGAGGAGGATAGGAAGTAAGTGTGGAGTTTACCCATTAAACGGTATGATGTATGATGATGTTAGTCAACTGCTTGGTTTTTACTGGCTACTGACAACCACGTGTTATTATTAAGGTCATGTTCATTAGGCCTCTAGGGAGTCAGGAAAGCTTATCAAGACTTTATCTGTTTTGTTTATATGACATATGGATGTGTAGTATGTGACCTAAAGATTTTCCATAGGTATAGCCTTTTCTCAACTCAGTGTGGTTAAGTTAAAAACTGGTCATAATTAGTCTATATAATCAAGGCAAGTATATTCAGCCAGAAGAATATGTTCAAAGAAACTTAAAACTAGCACTTTAGCTTGAACTTATTAGAATGCTGGCTTTTGTCTGGTTGCTTTTATGGAAAGCTATTTATAGTTCTCCATCCTACTGTGAAATCATCCTGTGTTTGATGGGCAGCCTGTTATGGAATTACTGGAACATAATGACAAATACAGTGTTTAAATTTTACCACAGGACCAAGCAGGCAAGAAGATGAGCTTGAAGAAGCAACCTTGGCTGAGAAGATAGTGGCTAGGAGTAATTGGCAAACCCAGTGAGAACAATTATGAAAGCTGTGCATTGTGGGTGGGCAGAAAGCAGCGATCCCTGCTACAGTTGCCTAGCAACCGACAGGCATTGCAGGATAGTCGGTATGAGTAGAAATGTTAGTGCTGCCACTTCAGGGGAAAACAAGATAAGTGCTTGACTAGAAAACGACTGTGGCTTTTTGAGGAAACATAAAGGAGACTCTCCCCCCCTCTGCTTTTCCACATAGCTCTGCAATGTTTCTCTAATGTCTGTTCCTTAGATTCTGAAACAAATAGTCTTTTTCCTCCTTTGTCTGAGCTTTTTGCTAAAAATCAGATTGGATCACACAGAAAAATATTCATAAATGTCATTGGAGTAGACTTGGTTGCCTGGCACTGCAGCTCCAAGTTGGTATGCTTCAAGTACTTGGTTACAAATAATGGTTATTAGTATGAAAGTCTGCAAATGACTTCCTTTATATGTTAGAGATGACTCAAGGTCCCTCACTTTCTTGCATTCTGGTACAAGTAGACCAAGGTCAGTACATGCCGCTTTTCATGCTCGTGGGAGCAAGTCTCCTGAAGCACTGTCCCTGATGGGAGAAAGCTTGAGGCCCCCAACCTAGGGCCTCTAGACCCTTCGTACGCTGGCATTGCTAGTGACAAGCTGTACCTGTGGCTAGAGATGACGAGGTACTGTCTGGGAGTTCTGCACCAGGAACTGGCCTCCAAAGAAGACGCCTCACAAATGATAACAAATACTTGTGTGGTGCTTATTATATGCTGACTCATTTAATGCTGACTCATCTGATCCTCCCAGTTGAGATCTAGGTACTATAATCCTCATTTTAGAGATACGAAAACTAAAGCATAGAGACCTTGAATAACGTGGCCCAGTAGGCAAGGTGGTAGAGCTAGAATTCAAACCCAGAGAGTCTAGCATGAATATTTCTTGCCTGTGTGCCAGACACTGCTCTAGGCTTTGGTGATGGATGATGAACAAGACAGGCATGGTCCCTGCCCGCAAGGAGCTTGTGTTCTAGTTGGTGTAGCCCTGTTGCCTTCTGCTTCGGGATCAGCACCGCTGGCTAAGTCTCTGGGGAGAACACGCAGCTCAAAAACCCACCGCAGCCCCCTTTCCTAAGAGCAACTTGTCAGATCGTGCTTCCTCCCCGCTAACAGCCTCCAGCACTGCGGAGCCAGGCCTTTCCCCGACTCTTCTCTCCCGGCCCTTCGACGAAAATGCTCTGACTTCCTACCCATTGCTTTGCCATAGCTTCCCCGCCCCCTCCCCACTCAGTGAAGGTTGTGGTTTCTGCCATAGCTGTCATTTGTGGCCCCTGCTGTGCAAGCTCAGATGACAGTGTGGCTGGCCGTGAGAGGCCTGGTGCTGCTTTTTCCTAGCCTTTGCCTGTCCTGCCTCTGTTAGTCTTTTGAGCATCCGGCCTGTGCCAGGCTTTGGTAGGGTCCAGTGCTTCAACCTTCCAGGTTCTCCTAAAACACTTCTTCATCCTGGTCATCAGTTCCCACTTACTAGTCAACATCCGGGCACCTGACAGATTTCTCGAGCGCCTGATTGCTCTGGCTTCTGCCCATCTACACTGTTCATACCAAACTCAACCACCCTGCATAGTGGTTCATGCCGCCTAGAGCCTGGATCTGCTGGATGTTCCTGTCGTCCCACGTTGCTTTGAAGTCCCTTATCGTTCAGTCTTTTGCTCATCTGCTCTGCCTTTGCAGATGCACATTCAGTATCTATTCTTGATACCATGCTGGGCCTGTGGGCCTGCAGACGTCCCCGAGCTTGGGATATTGATCACTAGATCTGCCCATCTACCGAGAGCTTGATCGGGACGTAGATGGGTGTGCGCACGTGTGTGTGTTCAGAGGAATTCACAGTTTACACTGTGGCAGTTCAGGGCATCCAGGGTGGCAGTAATGCAGGGGTGGTGGTTCAGAGAAGAGAGAGATCACTTCTGCATAAAATAACTAGATGAAGCTTTGGGACGTGGCACGTTTTGTGTTTGATAGGCCGAGGTGGAACATTAGGTAGAAGAACTCATGTACTTGAAGTCCTGAGGCAGGGGGTGCTGCCAGAGGGGGCAGTGGTCTGGGCTGGCACGGAGAGCTGTGGGGTGGGAGGGCAGCCTGACCAGTGGATGGGGCAGGGCTTGTGGCGCTGGTCTGACGGGCAGAGGACTTGAGGCTTCGCGGGTGGGGAGCACTGAATGCCTTTGAACAAGGGAGTGAGCTCGCCAACAGTGTTTTGCTAATGTTACTGATGGTGTCTGTCCTTGTTCAAGGCTTTATAACTGATGTAGTGTTCCCATGATAAGGCCATCCCCGTGCCCTCTGCGATCTAAGTGGAGCAGGTGTTTTATGAATGTAGAAACGGGTGCAGAGCCGAGGCTGCTCATCGAGGACATGGTCGAACCAGCACTTGAACGGCTCTTTCTTCTAAGTCATGACTCTTTCTGGAATTGGTTTATGGGATAGAATAGAGGAAATAAAGCATGGGGGCAGAGAAAACTACTGAGAGACTGGTGCAGAGTCCCAGACACAGAACTATAAAGGTGGCCACAGAAGGGAAAAGCAGAGGGGCGTTCGCAATAGAAACCTTACAGAAGAATCCAGAGGAACAGGCTGACGAGAGCAGGGCGGGAGGAAGCTGGAAGAATTGGGTTACCTGCAAGGTCGTGAACGGAACTCTCTGGGGAAGTGACAGACGCAGGCACAGTTCGTGGAGCTGGTCGCTCACCCCAAGGAGGCTTCCCCTCACGCCGTCTCGGAAGGTTTTTTGGGAAACCACTTGTTGGCTCTGCGGCATCAATACTTGGTGCTATTGGCTGTGAGGTTCCCAGAGGCTGCCCCACTGTGGGACCCAGGGAAGCAAAGGCGAGGTACTTGCCGTCACAGACTTTGTTTGGGGGCTCAGGGAGGGATCTTCTTCAGAAAGCCTTTCAAGGTCTCTAAGGGAATTGACCAAATACTGGCTATTCATCAGACCTTTCAGTGCTACCTGGATTATAAACAGTCCACTGCCTGCAGCCACACCCTTGCTCTCCACAACTCCTTCCATTTTCTGAGCTGTTTCCCCACGTGGGAAACCAGGGGCTGGACTAGATCAGTGGTTTGGGGCCGTGTTCCCTGGAGCCCTCAGGGTCCTGGAAACCACTTTCAGAGCTCACTGTCCTGCTTTAAATGTTTCCTTTGAACAAAGGACTCGCCAGGTTAAAAAAAAAAAAAAAAAAGTTAAAAATATATTACAGTAGATAGCCTCCCAGAGCCTATTCTAACAAAATTTCATGGATCTGTTCAAAGTATTAATACTTTCCAAATGTTTCCTTTGTGCCGTGCTTTACAATTTCCTAAGCACTTCACCTAGATTATTTTATTCATTCCTCATTATAACCCAGTGAAGTGACCAGATGGTGTTAAACCCATATTATAGACAAAGAAATTGGTGCCCAAAGGATGTAACCCCAAGGTAACAGCTGACCAAAACCAAAACTCAAATCTTGTGAACCTGTTGCTCTTTTTAAGTTCTTGTTTTGCCTTTCCATTATAGGAGATGGACCAAAATAATGGAACATTTCAGTAGAAAATGAAATAGCAGCCAGTTTTGGGTTATCACATTGGTTACTATTAAATATACACTGAAATTGTTTGATATGGTGTTCTAAATACCAGTTTTGACCCAAAATTTAAAAAGCAACTTTTGATCCCGCTTGACAGTGTTTTTTGTCATTTTGGATTCTGGATGCTGACGTGATGTCTTTTTAAGCCCGTGTGATTCGATTTGTGAGATCAAAGAGAGATGGATTCTTTTACAGACTAAGTTGACCGCTAGGCTGGACTGTGCCGTGGATTGAAAGCTAGGCTTCCAAATCCAGATTCAAAAGGGGGTCGTAACATGCCTGTGACTGAGAAACAAAGTGAGGTTGCAAGTGGATTTCTCAGTCTATTTGGTGATCTGTCAGAATTGTAACTTGCAAAAGCCCACACCCACGTATCTTATCTCTTCTAGACTCTGCTCTTGCTTATCTGTGGAAAAACATGGGTCATAATCATTTTCATTTTTCTTTTTCTGCTGGCATTTCTTTGTTGATACATTGTATCTATAAATCAGATACCAGCCCCCAAAACACAGCTGATGTGATGTGTCCTTTTTGGTACTTAATCTGACAAGATTGTTGGACATCTGCAGGATTGGTTTAATTTTAACCATGCTTTTAAGTTCCTGGCACTTTATCACTCATATCTGTATTGAAAATTGGTATACATATATCTGTATCAAGGAGACCAAAATCCTTTGGACATACTTTACAAAATAAAATAGAAGCTCACTGTATCTCTGCCTCGGGGACTTGTGATAGGGTTATTGAATCAATGAAGCAATCTGATGAATGATTTTTGGACCCATCTACCACTATAACCTTCTAGGATTAGGAGGCCCAAATGGACCTGCCTTCTGGACAATTCCATTGCTTGGTGAGTCACACCAGAGAGAAGGACCAGAGTCAGCCTCCCATAAATTTAGCCAAGTATTCAGTGATGGTAATAGGTAGTATCTATTAAGCATCATGTATGTGCCTGGGACTTTACACACCTTATCTGATATAATCTGCACATCACTTTTATGAGGCAGCTGCATTACCAGACCTTACAGGTACGGAACTTGAAGATGAGCAGTGTTGGCTCTAATTGTGATTGAAAGGTATGTGAGCTCAGACTCTGCTCTCACCCACTGGCCTACTGTGCCTCTCCTGCTTACTTGTCAACAATTAGACTTTTTCCCTAGATTTTGTGGTTTAAAAGTTTTTAATTCTCCAACCACAATGAACAAAATAGTCTTGATAAATTGTACCTTTTAAGCCTTTGTGTATTAGTCTCTTTTCTCAAATTAATTAGATATTTCCTGCCCGCCTAACATCTGCAGGATTCAGTTCTGGGAGACATCTGTGGGCTGGAATAGCCATCAACAGCTTTTTGAAAGAGCTGGAGGGGAAAGGGCTCAGTTATCCACAGGAGTGGGTAGGGTGGAAGGCATCGTGGACAAGGAAATGATGTTTGCGAAGATATGGAGGCAGTCAGTAAATCAATTCAGTTAAGGGTAGGGGAGTCATGAAAAGACATGCTGCGAAATAAGGTTGAAGGGTGGCTTCCCTGGAGGCGCAGTGATTGAGAATCCGCCTGCCAGTGCAGGGGACACGAGTTCGAGCCCTAGTCTGGGAAGATCCCAAATGCCGCGGAGCAACTGAGCCTGTGCACCACAACTGCTGAGCCCACGCACCTAGAGCTGGTGCTCCGCAACAAGGGAAGCCACCGCAATGAGAAGCCCGAGCACCGTGACGAAGAGTAGCCCCCGCTCGCCACAACTAGAGAAAGCCCGCGCACAGCAACGAAGACCCAATGCAACCAAAAATAAATAAATAAATTTATTTTTAAAAAAAAGAAAGAAAGAAGATTGAAGGGCATAAACTTGGTCAGACTGTGGAGGTTCCTAAATGCCAGGCTATACATTTGCTTTATATATGCTTCAGGGGAAAGGATGCATTGATACTTGGAGAGCCACTGGAGGAAGACATAGAATGAGAAACCAGAGACAGGGCAATCCGTTTGGATCTAAAGTCTGGGATGGAAAGGACTGAACTAGGGAGATCTTCTTGGAAAGAGAAAGAGAATGTTACAAGGGGTTAAAAAAGCTTGATCTCTGACTGTACATAGCTGCCAGTGGAACTGACAAGACCAAAGTCCCTGAGATTTCTGAGCCTGACTGAGATTGTGGACAGAATCGAATTCAAAAGAAAGCTGGTTTTCAGAGGGGAAGGCATGCTGATAGTTTTCGGTTTTTGGGGTGTTGGATTTGGGGTAACCATGTGATATCCCAGTGGAGAAATCCAGCTTGTGGTGCAGATGCCCGTTTGGAAATTTGATGATCAAAGTTGGACGAGTCTGAGCCTCATCTTGTTAAAGTAACGGTTGCGGGTGGTGAGTGGGAAAGTCGCTGTGGCAGGGAAGAGAGAGGAACCAAGGGCAGAGCAGAAATTTAGAGGGTACGGTTCGGGGTGGAAAGAGCAGCAAATCTGAGAGAAGCTGAGTCAGAGAGCTGGGAGAGAACCAGAATAGTCAAGTGGAGAGAAAGCCAAGGAAACCAGAGGCAGGGGAGGAGGAGAAAACCACATCAGCACAGCAGAGAGGTCTACAGCGGTAGGTCAGCCGCGGCACTCCTGAACATCTGGGGCCAGGTCGTTCTTTGTTACGGGGCCGTCCTGTGCATTGTTGGGTATCTCGCAGCGTCCCTGGCCTCTAGAAAATGTCCCAGACATTGCTACATGTCCCCTAGGGGCAAAATCACCCCCAGTTGAGAACCACTGGTCTAGAAGCCCACGGGGTTTGGCAGTTAAGAATATTATTTGAGTGGAAGGCAGACAACAGGTTTGGAGGGGAAGAAAGGGAAGCTGCCAACACCCTGTTTTAGCCCAGCAAGACCCACTCCAGACTCTGACCTCCAGAAGTGTAAGACCAAAGATTTGTGTTGTTTCAAGCCACTGAATTTGTGGCAATTTGTAAGAGCAGCAGCGGGAAACTATTGCACACTGTATATCAATAAAAAAGACAAATGACAATTTAAAAGTGGATAACTGGCAGAATTAAGACATAGTTTTAGAGAGAAATTTGACAGAATCCATCAAAATTAAAGATTCTTTCCTTGCATATACCTAGATACAACTCACATCCTTTGCAGTGAGAATATCTTTCTGTATTCCTCAAAAATATTTTTCAGTACATAAAAAGAAACAGAGCCCGAGCACAATACAGGAAAACCTACAGCAAATGCAAAGGGGAAGGTGACTCACAGTGTCATTGTGTGTGTGTGTGTGTGTGTGAGACAGGCACGCAGCTGTGGGGTTTGAGGACAGGGTGACAGCAGCACGAGCTCGAGTTGATCGTTTTCCCTCCTTGTCACCCCAGCTGCTCCATCTCCATCCTCTCTCACATCCATTGTCGACATTCTGTTTATTGCATCTGTCTGTGAGAGCATCTGCTCCCCCACCCCCGTCCTCCGGGATGCGTGGCTAAAAGCTCGGTCTGTTAGGCATCTCTGCGCTCCAGGCAGCCACTGCCAACGTCAGGTACCAACCGTGAAAGAAGTGCTGTATCAAAGGACACGTCTCCCAAAGCAGCAGTCATCCTTGGGGAATCAGACACCTTGCAACAGAATCTTAGAAGTAAACTCGGTCAGCCGCTCCAGCGCTCAGCTGGGGTTGGAGGTAATGGCTTCTGCTGCTTCTGCTATGAGATGTTTGTTAGGCTTTCAGATGCCGTTGCAGGGTCGGCCCAGAGATCACCTTCCTTGCTCTCTTCTCCTTTCTCATGTGGCTGTTTTCCCAACACGTTATCATGGATTTTATCTTCGCGGTTGGAGTATGTAGGTGGAGGGACTGAGTTAGTTAGAGGCGAGTATGGACATCTGTAGTCATTGTAGACTGTTGTCTGGAAAGGGATTTTTGGCCTCATCGGCTGAAATCCCTCATTCTAGAGACGAGAAGCTAAGGCCCGGAGGAAGAGGAGTGCCTTTGGGTGTCTTTGTGGGCGATACCCTCTTTCCTGATTTGGGGTCCAGGGAGCTGTTCTCAGCATTGGCCTTCCTTTCTTCACCGTGTCCCTTATGTGGCATTCCTGTGCTTTACTGAGCTTTCTTTCAGGAATTCTCTGTTATACATTATTAGTTTAAATTTACTCTTAAAGCTTTAAACTGGGACAAAATTCCCATGGTGTGGGCTGAGATCAGATCTCTAGCTACAGCCACACTCTGCAGGCCGTGGCAGAGAACTGACCACAGCCGAGCTCCTGGTCATTGAGGGGCCCATAAACTGTCCGGTTGAATAACTGACCATTGGTCACCTTAGCAGGGGCTCAGGAAAAAAACATCCCACCCTGTGGAGGCTTTGTAATGTGTCAGTTTTACACATTTTGCCGAGTCCCTTTTCTGGGCTGGACCAGGGCTGAACCACATTTTGCAGAGTCCCTTTTCTTGTATGTTTCCGGTTAGTTTTCTTGTATGTTTCTGGTTAGGATGGGCCCCAAAGGAGATTCTTGTGGGGATTTAGAGGGCAGATGCAAAGCGCACTGTCGTGATAACCCACACATTGTCACCTTGGGCTAGCTCACCTTCTTGGCATGAGGTGGCAGCTGGCCCTGCATTGCTGCGTTTTTTCCTGGTCCTGCTGCAACTTCTCTAACCCTGGACCTCGCCAGGTATGTGCGTTTAGCTCTGGTGAGGGCCTGGCTTCTGCAGGACACCCCACCCTCAGTGCCAGAGGCAGCACGAAAAGACATGGTTTGAGCCTGTATATGTGGCTTCAGCTCGTTGCTTGTGGTTCTGGCTTATTCTCCTCCACTGTGTATTCATCCTCTGTGGCTTCTGTCCACCCTGCAGACCTCAAGCTGCGGCTCTAGGGCAAAGACAGCAACGTTACCCAGACTGCTTTACTGGCTCTCACAGCTACTTTCCTGATGTCAAATTCTTGTAAATTATATATATTGTATATTTCACACACACGCGCGCACACACACACACGCGCGCACACACCCCCAAAGTGGTTCTGCTTCTCTGGTTGAACCGTGACTAATACACACCTCCATCCCCCAGAAGCCACTGTTTTATTCACCATTACTCTCTTAATGGCTCGGGCAGAGTTTCTGATGGACAGTACAACACGGGACATCCAGAATCCTACCCTCCGAAGTTCTCCAGCTTACAAATGTTCGATACCCCGGAGAATGCAAAGTCAGTTCAGACCCCAACGCTCTCAGGTGATGAAGCACATCCAGTACCCAGAATGAAAGCACAGCACTTGGGGGAGAAGCAGCTCAGGCCAGCAGGAGACAGAAGAGTCATGGAGAACTGCGCTTGAGGGGCGATAGTGGCCACAGCAAGAAGCCAGGACAGGCAGTAGGCGTGGGTCCTGAATGGAGAAGACGAGAAGCTGGAACTCCTTTGGCGTTTCAGGAGCGAACAAGCTTGTCATAAACAGCCCTGTGGTGCCACTGTGCCTCTGCCAGACACTGGCGGTTGCCCATCCACACACACAGCAGGCGGGTCAGAGTCTGCAAATATGTACCCCATGTGCTGGCCGCCCTGCGTACCAGTGATCCAAAGTGTATTCAGAGTGTAGAGAAGTATCAAAGATGCTATTTCAGGAATAAAAATTTATCACCTAGACAGCCTACAAGAGACTTTTAGTCTCATTATTCAGGATAGAGTTTAAGGTTCCAGATGCTTAGAATTCTACTAGAAGCCAAATACAAAGGAGGGTTGCAGGAAACCGTCTGAGGAGATGTTCTCATGATTTCCACTGATCTTTGCCTTGGAATAAGCCCTCAGATCTTGGGATGTTGAGGAAAACGTGATTAGTGAGGGAAGAGTGAGAATAAGCCTTCCGGAAAGTGCCTCTCGCCTATAATGTTCTGCCGACAAGTTGAGGGAGTTACCAGGAAGGCGATAATCTAGAAAGCTGGAAAAATTATTCATAGGAAGACGGCTTCCACCTCACGCTCACTGATTGGTTTTGCCATTAAACCTGTGTCTCGGCCCAGGCGGTCACTTTATGTTACTAACAGGCGAGAGAAATAAAACAAGCTGTTTTTCTAGAGTTGTAATAATCACTTTATTGTCAACTTCCCACTTCCTCTGCATTTTATGTCTTTGTGACACGTCACCGATAGTGATATTCATGACTGTGGCTCTTGGGCATCAAAGAAAGGTCCCCTGTCCTCAGTGTGGTCCATTTAAGAAGGTAGGGAGGTCTGTGAATACCCTTTTTTTTTTTTTTTTTGAAGTTATAGCTTAATTGCTTTAAGAGCTTCCTTAGCTCTGATTTCCATACTCCTCCTTGTCTGTTCCCATAGAATGCTGAACAGAGATCGTTCTTTTCACCTTACTGATGCCTGTTTCTCCTTGACTTCAATCTCCACGACAGCAGTCCCAGCCCTTGGCTCAGGAGAGTGGTTGATGCCCCAGTGAAAGAATCTTTAATGAATCTTTCTGTTATCCACAAAGTCAGGCTTTAAGGGTCCAAATAGCTGAGGTTTTACTCTCCATTCTAAAAATGAGATAGAATTTGGGTGAGCCTAATTGAAAAAAATGGTCCCAGCGGGTTTACACTGATTAATGGATGGATGAGAGCTCTCGGGCTGATTTGCTGCAGGAGAGAGTTTCTAAAGATGCCTCGGAACTGTTCCATCTCCGCTCCTGAGCAGCCTGCTTGCATCCTGGTGCCTCCGGGCAGGTCCAAGCCGCCTTCCTCCCGCTGCATCGTGGGATTTTCAGCCGTATCTACAACTCTTTGTCCACATAAAACATGATTCTAAAGGCACTATTTCTTTCTGGATACAAATACGAATCTAGTGCCCTTGGAGCTGTTTTCTTTTGATTGAAAGTAGAAATTAGCACTCCCTGGCAAAACCAGAGGCAGAAAAGGGAATGTGAAGCTTAAGATACTACTCTGTAAGATTATATTGACATAGTTTTTTCTAATGAAAGTATAGTTGATTTATAATATTAATTTCAGGTATACGATATAGTGATTCAGTATTTTTAGAGATTATACTCCATTTATAGTTTTTATAAAATATTGACTGTTCCCTGTGTTATACAATATATCCTTGTGGCCTATGTATTTTCTACACAGTAGGTGGTACCTCTTAATCCCCCACTTCTGTCTTGCCCCCCACTTCCCTCTCCACACTGTAACCACTAGTTTGTTCTCTGTATCTGTGAGTCTCTTTCTGTTTTGTTATATTTATAGTTGTTTGTTTTATTTTTTAGATTCCATGTATAAGTGGTAACATACAGTATTTTTCTGTCTGACTTCATAAGCATAATACCCTCCATGTCCATCCATGTTGTTGCAGATGGCAACTTTTCATTCTTCATGACTGAGTAATATTCTAGTGTGTGTGTGTGCCTGTGTGTGTGTGTGTATTATATATACGAGGGGTCCCCAACCCCCGGGCCACGGACTGGTACCAGTCCATGGCCTGTTAGGAAACCAGCCGCACAGCAGGAGGTGAGCGGTGGGCAAGCGAGCAAAGCTTCATCTGTATTTACGGTAGCCGCTCCCCACTGCTCGTGTTACCGCCTGAGCTCTGCCTCCTGTCAGCATTATAGTGAGTTGTATAATTATTTCATTATATATTACAATGTAATAATAATAGAAATAAAGTACACAATAAATGTAATGCACTTGAATCATCCCGAAACCGTCCCCCCCCCCACCCCACCCCCAGTCCGTGGAAAAATTGTCTTCCACGAAACTGGTCCCTGGTGCCAAAAAGGTTGGGGACCGCTAGTATATACCACATCTTCTTTATCCATTCATCTGTGGCGGGCACTTAGGTTGCTTCCATATCTTGACTATTGTAAATAATGCTACTATGAACATGGGGGTGCATGTATCTTTTCAAATTAGTGTTTTTGTTTTCTTAGAACATATACCCCAGGGTGGGATTGCTGGATCGTATGGTAGTTCTATTTCTAGTTATTTGAGGAACCTCCATACTGTTTCCATAGTGGCTGCATCAGTTTACATTCCCACTAACTCTGCACCAGGGTTCCCTTTTCTCCACATCCTCGCCAACATTTGTTATTTGTGGTCTTTTTAATGATAGCCATTGACAGGTGTGAGGTGATAGCTCATTGTGGTTTTGATTTGCATTTTCTTGACATAGTTTCTTTTCTTAAGTGCTACTTTTATATACAACAAAATGAGATCTCCTGTCTAGGGCTACAGCAGGGTCATGAAAAGGAAAGGGGTTTTGGGGTGGGGGGTCTTCCTAAGGAAGGATAATTATTTTAATAGCTGCCCTCAGGGGAAAACACAGGTGAGGGTGAAGCTATCTCTAATTAGCAGTTGGATAAATCTTTTTTTTTTTTTAACATCTTTATGGGAGTATAATTGCTTTACATTGTTGTGTTAGTTGCTGCTGTATAACAACATGAATCAGCTATACATATACATATATCCCCATATCCCCTCCCTCTTGTGTCTCCCTCCCACCCTCCCTATCCCACCCCTCTAGGTGGTCACAAAGTACCGAGCTGATATCCCTGTGCTATACAGCTGCTTCCCACTAGCTATCTGTTTTACATTTGGTAGTGTATATATGTCCATGCCACTATCTCACTTTGTCTCAGCTTTCCCTTCCCCCTCCCCGTGTCCTCAAGTCCATTCTCTATGTCTGCATCTTTATTCCTGTCCTGCCCCTAAGTTCTTCAGAACCATATTTTTTTTTTTTTTAGATTCCATATATATGTGTTAGCATATGGTATTTGTTTTTCTCTTTCTGACTTACTTCACTCTGTATGACAGACTCTAGGTCCATCCACCTCACTACAAATAACTCAATTTCGTTTCTTTTTATGGCTGAGTAATCTTCCATTGTATGTATGTGCCACATCTTCTTTATCCATTCACCTGTTGATGGACACTTAGGTTGCTTCCATGTCCTGGCTATTGTAAATAGAGCTGCAATGAACACTGTGGTACATGACTCTTTTTGAATTATGGTTTTCTCAGGGTATATGCCCAGTAGTGGGATTGCTGGGTTGTATGGTAGTTCTCTTTTTAGTTTTTTAAGGAACCTCCATACTGTTCTCCATAGTGGCTGTATCAATTTACATTCCCACCAAGCAGTTGGATAAATCTTGAGGATTATAGCACAGCAGGATTTACATTCCATTTCCCACAATGCAGGACTCTGCCAGAAGCTGAATGGACATGATTGCGGCTCTCAGGCGTTGACCGTCGCTCTCGCAGCTGTGGGAGTTCGACCCGCGCTAAAACGCCTCACTGAGTCAACCCTCTCCCTGTCCTTGTCCCCGCAGCGCCAATCTGTCCAAGGCCGCCTGGGGAGCGTTAGAGAAGAACGGCGCCCAGCTGATGATCCGCTCCTATGAGCTCGGCGTCCTTTTCCTCCCATCAGCATTTGTAAGTGCACACTTGATAGATGATTGGTCACGAGTGAAGCGAATGGGGGTTTGTGTTCTCTTCTTGAGTCTCGATGACCTGCCCGAGGTCAGGAGGTCGCAAGCTTGTGCACTGACCCGGAGCCCGTGCTCCCAACCGCAGGCTCGAGCCGATGAATTTATTCACCGATCACTGTTCTGGGTGTGAGGGGATCGCTGCTCTCGAGTGTTCCAGATTAGTGATCAAAGGCGTTGCTTTGGGTAAAGTTAATAACAATCTTTAAATGAAGATTGTGAACCAGCATGTGAAAATTTACTATAAGGTAGTAAGTGACAAGTCACCAAAGGGGTGAGTCAGCCAAGTGCGAGGCTTGTTCTAGGTGACTGGAGACCGCCTTCAGAAGCTGGTCGGCTTGGGGGCAACGAAGGATGCTGAGGATTCTCGATCAGCGGAGAGGAGCGGGAAGGGCAGCCTCGTGGGAGGAATGGCTGAGCACAAGCCGGGAGGCAGGGAAGCTCACAGCATCTGCTAGAGACAGAGTCCCGGGGGTCACGGAGGACGTGTTACCAGACTCACTGGGAAGCCCCCCAGAAGGGCACCAGAACAGCCAGCTTGCATCCTGGCTTTGGAACAGGGCTCAGTTTCTGCAGCTGAACACCCAACAGAGTAGCTAGTTTTCGTGTAGGGACTGGGCTTTACAAGCCGTGTGTTTCTCTCAACACTAGAATTCCTCTTGCCCAGAGAGCTGTTCCCTCTTTAAGAGGCACACGGGGTCCCCAGTACCCGCCTGTCACCCCCAACCCCACTCTGGGCACACACTCGTTGGCAGATGCAGTTGGAACTGCCCACACCATGTGATGCCTAATGCTTTTTTCTTTTTCTTTTTTTTGCCCCTTGCTCTAGTTGAGCTAAACACACACGTGATGCAGCCCCATGGCAAACCACTTGGGCTGGACCAGAAGACTTAGCCAGGGCAGTGCTGTGTGCTTGTCCCGAGACTTGTATCCAGGCCCTGTGATGTGTGGGTATCGTCTCAAGGCGAGCTGAGATTGCCCTCCCGCCCAGCCTGACAGGCCTCCCCACTGTTCCTTTTCTCACGCATGCTCTGGGGAAGAGCTCTTCTCTCCCTTTCTCCTCCCCTCGCCACTCTTTATCCATCCTTTTCTCTGTCTCAGAGGGTTTCACTACTAAACTGTCCCACAGGCCTCTCCTGAGGGCAGATTCTAGCACTTTTTGTTTCTTTCCTGTAGAGTCAAACAGCAGATCCTAATGCTGCTTACAGCTAAAGATCACCACCTCCGCAGCCCCGTCAGTAGATGGTTTCCATAGACAAGGAGGTGACTTCCCTAAGGTTCCACCGCTGAGTGGATCTAGCTCTCAAGCCTCTGTCTCTAGCTGATTCTCCTGTGATCTCTCAGCTGTATCACAGGGAGGTAGGAGATTCTCAGCACCAGGGTAATAATACACAGTCATGTGGTGTGATTATAGTGGCTGTAGCTTCGAACTCAGGCTAGAATTATCTCCCAATAATCACCTAAGTAAAGGAATAAATTCTGCGTCGCTCTTGTTTGGCTTTTCATGTCAGCATTTGCAAAATTCTAGTCATTTCTAACTGTTCTGACCTTATCCCTCATCATGAAAATGATGCTAGGAAAGAAGTATACTGCACTTCCAGGACCACTCAACCCTTCTAAGCTACTAATTTTTACCTCTAATATTGTTGCTGTGTGTACATTAGAGAAAGAATGGGCATAATCATTTAGAATCCCCAAATTGACTCTGGACTAGACTATTATTTCTATACTTTTGGAATAAGAGCGAGTCCCACTAGAGCGCATTCTTGGTAAAGTAGAAATTTAGTTATTTATAAAGACCATCAGGCAAGAATATTAAAAAATGGACTCCCCCCCGTCCTGTGCCAGCAGATTCAAGAGCGAGGCCCCCAGCAGGGGGACCGTGTAGTTGACATACTGAGACAGTGGCTTCTCCAGCAGGCGGTTCCATGGCGTCTCAACATGCAGATCCCATGGGGAGCAGTGCTTTACAGCAGGCTTGCTCCACAACATTAACAAGGACCCACACACTGCCGCTGTCTTGCCATCAGACTTTTTCCCATCTGGGCGGATCGTCGTGTCCTTTAGCAAATCATAAATGACTTGGGCAAAGCGCTGAGATGAGGCGTGTGGGCAGTACGCAAGTATTTGACCTTGCCTCCTAAGGAGCTATGGGTCGAGTTGAGCAAGAAGGTCGTAGAAGGGAAGCAGACGCCTTGTTTGAGAGACGTCCCAGGTGCGAGCTTGGGTGCTCAGACATGTGAGGAGGGCACCTGGCCTGAGCGTGCAGAGCCCAGAGGGCTCAAAGCGGGTATCCGAGTTCTTTTAGGTGCATTTTATAGACACGAACTTGAGCTGACATAGGTCCACAGAAGGGGGAGTGTCATGGAATCAAAGGAAGGGAGGAACAGCCGAGACGTGGGAGGGATGGGCCGGCCAGCTCTGGGGCCCGGGCAGCAGGCGGGCTCTCCGGGCTGCCGCCCCTGCTGTGACTCCACCACATGGCTTCTCTGCCCTGTTACCAGGGGTTCTGCATTTACAGTCACTGCGCAAGCTTGGGTCTGCCCTGCATGCCTCTCTCCTTCCCAACCCCATCCCCCAGTAGGGGCCTGTTTCCAGAAAAGGGGGTTTGTTGTGAGCTAGGAAGCCACTCAAGAGGTAGGAACTTACTGCCAGAGGGTTTCACCTGTAAGTGGGTTGATGTGTGTTTTATCTGCAGAAAGCAGTTAAAGGGGATCTTGTAACATAGGAGACTTTGTCCTGAAGCTACTATAACTCATCTGCATCATTTACTGTTACGTGGAGCTTCTGGGAAAGTAGTAGACCTTTGTTTGGCCCTCACAGAATTAACATTTATGGTTTTGACTTTGAGGGCAACCCAAAGATCTATGACAGGAGGTAATTAGTCATCTTGCTGAGGCTATAGGAGCACAGAATGAGACTTAGCTTGTGAAGGAGCGGCTGTCCCTCCTCAGAAGGCATGCCAGGCTCGTCACCGGACATCTGGCTGCCTGAGATGACCTCTTGTACAGTCAACTCCACAAGCACCTCCTGCGTCCTCTTTGGTTCCTCCTGGGAACACAAGGAGGAAGAGATGGAGTCTTTGTTCTCAGGAAGCTCGTGGATAAGTTAAGGAAGCAGACACAAGTTATCACAGTAGGTGATGAGAGCTATGGGGCCTCCAGAATATAAGGACTGAGAAGAGGGAGTGAGCAGTCTGCCTGGGGGGCTTGGGGAAGGCTTCATTTAGATGACGTTTGACCCGGGTCTTGAAAAATGAATGTGGGCTCAACCCACCATCAGGGGAGATGAGGCTCCCAGCCAGAGGGAACAGTGCACGTTATATCTGAGAAATAGCAACCAGCTCCACGTGCCTGGAAGGGGTTGGGGGTGGCCTGGGCTCTGCATTTGGAGTCCTATTCTGAAGGACGAAGGAAGGTGGCAAGCAGGACGTGCTGGAGTAGACTTTGTCCCACGCAAATAGTGGAAAGCCATCAGTTTTTTAAGCAGGGTTGGTGGTCTCATCAGGCCAATTTTCAGAGAATTTGAATCTATAAAACTTATCTCCCCTTAGGATTATAGTGTAATTTATATCATTCAAGGGTACTTGAGGAGAAGGGCCTTACAGATACCGTCAAAATCATCATCTTAATCACCTGCGCCACACCGTTATAAAATTCTGATTCTGAATGAACTGCTCCTAGCCCTCCCCCCACTGTCCCAGCTCAGGGTGCAGGAAGTCATCCCCGACTCCTCGCTCTCCCCCCACATCTGTTTAATCACCTAGGCTTGTCATCCCTAACTCCTAATGCTCCCTGTAAATCTGTCACTTCTGGCCATCCCTGCTGCCACCGCGTCCAGACCTGCCTCCTGGCCCACTTCCTAGGCCACCTCCAAGCTGCTCAGCCCACTGCTGCCAGAACGTCTACAGACCATGAATCTGGTCATGTCGCCCACCTGCTTCAAATCCGATGACTCCTTAGCATGGCCTGCTTTTCCCTTTGCAGCCTGACTCCTCGGGTCTGACCTCTTCCCTCTCAATCCTGGCCTTTCGTGTTCCAGCCACACAGAGCGACGGCCTCTCGTTCTGGACCAGGCCCCTTAGCCTTCTCTGGAGAAACAGAACCAATAGGATATATAGATACACAGAGAAAGAGACTTACTGTGAGGAATTGGCTCACACGATTTTGGAGCGCAAGGAGTCCCAAGCCCTGCCGTCTGTGAGCTGGAGACCAGGAGGGCTGGTGGTGTGGGCCAGCCCGAGTCTGAAGGCCTGAGGACCAGGACCCCATGCTTTCCGTCCCAGTCTGAGTTTAGGAGAAGACAGATGTCCCAGCCAAGCAGCCCTTCCTCGGCCTTTTTGTTCCACTCAGTCCCCCTACTGGCTGGATGGTACATTGTTGGCGGGGATCATCTTTACTCAGTCCACTGATTCAAATATTAACCCCATGCAGAAACACCCTCAGAGATGCCCAGAGTGATGTTTACCGGTTACCTGGGTATCCCATGGCCCAGTCACGTTGACACGTAGAATGAGCCACCATACCACCCTTCTCAGCAGCCTTAATCTGTAGCAGGAACGACCCCCCGAGGCCCCTAACCCCACCTGCCTCTCACATCTCTGCTCCAGGTGTCCCTCCTCTGCACCCCACAGCCTTCGAGAACCGGGGCTTTTCCTGTGTCCCCTGTGTCGTCATCGATGACTCGTGTGTCTCCTTGACTGGGCTGGGAGCTGCTCTCACGGAGGGCCGGCACACGGGAGGCTCTGAGTGAAGTCTGTTGGTGTTGCTCCCTTGAGGTTCCCGGAGTACCCTCTCCCCTTTCTGTGAGGAGAACACGTGTGCAAAGCAGTGGCTGCAGAGGCAACGTGGATTTAGTCCAGGGGGCGTCGGGTGCAGGAGGTGCTTAAGTGTGCTCACGAATCTCGTTGTGAGCAACTTGCAGCGTGGGATGGCTCACCTGTGGCTGTTCTGTGCAAACTAAACCGTACACACAGGCTCACGCTCGCTCTCACTCACTCACGGAAGTCTGTTGCCTTAACTACAAATGCCAATCCCTATATATTCATTTAATGTCTTAAAGATTTCTGTATTGGCCAGAATCTTAAAAGAGTTACTGACAGTAAGGCAGTTTGTTGTGAAATGAAGCCCAGTGTGATTTCTTTCTTTGGGTTTCTCCCTTCAGTACTATCAAGATACATCTTTTTATCCCTTTAGTTACACATTTGCCAAAGACTTACTTAGCACCCAGTTTTGTAGTCGTTCTTCTGACTGGACAGCATCCAAAATCCAGTTTCTTGAGATCAGCCCACCTTTGTGGCCCTTAGGCAGAACTCCATGTCCGAAACGCCCACGTTTCTGAGTTAGCAGCAGCCGGAATTGCCACTTCTGTCCTTCACCAGTGGCCATCCTGATCTCTGTGCTCCTGAATGCTGACTTGAGGCCAGCATTGCAAACGGTCAGGTTTTGTGCCCAGAACGGCACAGTCTCAAGCGCTGCAGAGGTGGTCGGCCGGAAGAAACCCGGCAGCTCTCCTTTCCCACAGCCGTCATACAGGCCTGTCACTCAGGAACCAATGGCCGTGTGAAGGGACACGCTGTGTGGCCTACAAACTGCAGTGGATGGAGAGCCAGCACTACCCATTCATAATTATGATGCCATTTGAAACTTCTGGGATTGATCTGGAAGCTGATAAGTCCCTGGTAACCAAATACTGATTTTTTTCCCATTTTTTTCTGCTGCTTTTAAATGAATGAATCAGTAAACACATCATTTCGAAATTAACCTAACTTGCCATAGAGCATGGAGTCAGTAGCTTTCCCTTTGATTAGGAACACTTGGAAGGGCTTTGGGGGTTAATGTCAAGGTACATTTGACTGTGTACCCAGCACTTGGCTGTTGTTGCTACATAGTAGGAGCTTAATAAATGTTTAATTGAAGACTTTATTCTTTTAACGTCTAACATCAATTTATCAGTTTTATTGTGTTTTTTGAGTTGTCCCTTTAATTTAGGTGTATTTAACTTTTAGATTAGACTAATGCATTTAGGTTCAGAAAAATCTCAATATAGGAAAGATCATCTAATGATTTCAAAGACCAGCAGCTGTATTCCAAACCCTCAGGCATCTGTATTTCAGGGAGATAGAAATTTTCTGTCTTTGAACTCGGTGCATTTTGGTGTTTACTGAGTACGTACTTTGTCAGGCGCCTACTAGGCTGCCCAGCACTTTGTGTCTAGAACGCCTCCTACCTCTGGGAATAACGCACAAACGATCTCAGAATCATGGATCGATGTCCTGAACTCCTTCCTCCAGAGGAAGGTACCCTGAGCATCCCTGCCCTTGTCCCAGGGCTGAGAACCAGCTCAGCCCCTGCTCAGCGCCAGGTTCACTTGCTCCCCAGATGGCGGGTTCTCTTTCCTATAATCGGAGTCAAAAATGCTGCCACTAAATCCCCAAGAACTTTCAGTCTTCGAGTCTCTACTTTCTCTTTTCTCCATTCTGGTTAAATTATTGTCCCTCTGTTGCCAAAGATGGCTCTGGCTGGAAGAACTAGTACAATTGACAAGAGCCGCCACATTAAACCCCCTTGTGCTCCCCGCACCACTTCTGACAGCCTGCCTTGGGCCCAGCGCATGGGTTCAGGGCTCTCAGGGTTTCCCAGGAGGCCACAGCTGGGCAACACTGTTTCAGGTGGTGTTTCTTTGTAACCTCTCGTGTTCTCTGACTCAGCGAATAGAGCCACGTCGTGGCATTCCACTGCTGCCACTCGCCCATCCACATCCGGTCATCCCAGCCGATCCCATCTGCCCAGGCACGAATTCTTTTTTTTTTTTTTTTTTTTTGGCCACTCCATGCAGCATACAAGATCTTAGTTCCCCGAGAGCAGAGATCGAACCCATGCCCCCTGCAGTGGAAGCGTGGAGTCTTAACCACTGGACCACCAGGGAAGTCCCCCACTTTCTTTCTTTTTTTTGGCTCTGATTTTTACTACGTTTTCCCTCAGCCTCTTTCAGATCCATTTCTGTCTTTCTGTTTCTCATCCAAATTCACCTCACTTTTATCTCATTGTTTGTTGTGATGATACTTACACTTGGATCCCCATTACCATCTCTAATCCATCTCGCATTCCTGTTGTAATAGCTCTTGGTCTTCGGGCTCTAGCAATTCCCAGTCTGATCCATTCTCCCGTCTGTGCCATTCCACCTTTACACTGGAACTTCTCTGTTCAAAACCCTGCAACTCGGGACTTCCCTGGTGGCACAGTGGTTAAGAATCTGCCTGCCAATGCAGGGGACACGGGTTCGAGCCCTGGTCCGGGCAGATCCCACATGCCGCCGAGCAACTAGGCCCATGTGCCACAACTACTGAGCCTGCGCTCTAGAGCCCGCGAGCCACAACTACTGAGCCCGCGCGCCTAGAGCCCGTGCTCCGCAACAGGAGAGGCCACCGCAATGAAAAGCCCACACAGCAACGAAATCCCAACACAGCCAAAAATAAATAAATAAAAATTAAAAAAAAAAACAAAACCCTGCAACTCCTCACCGTATATCACAGTAAAGGCCACACTCTAAACGGGGTCCTGTGACACCCTGGGTTGTAAGTGAAGGTTAACCAGCTCAAACTTGCTTCAGGCAGGGCTAAATCCATGGGCGTGGGCCATGTCATCAGTATTCAGTTCTTCCAACACCCACTTCTGTTTGAAGGACATGAGACGCCCCCCAGCAGCTCAGGGCTTGCACCTTGCCAGGTGAGCTCCCCAGAGAAAGATGATCTCTTCCCCAGCACCTCTGACTCAGGCCGCTTGCCCATCCCGAGTCACTATGGCCAGGAGTTGGGCCCAGATAAACAGGTAGAAACCTCAGATGTCCAAAGCTGCTTCCTTCGAAACCCTCTGCAGCCTGGCTCTGCGTTTCTTCTCCAGTGTCCCAGGCTGTCCTCCGGGGCATTGCTTCACTCGCTGTCCCCCTGAAATGCCAGCTCTGTGCTTTTCCAGCTCTGCCTTTGGTCATGCCGGTCTCCCCCTGATGCTCTTCCCTGCCAGCTCTCTATCAAAATTACATCAATTTTTCAAGGCCCAGCGAAAATATTTTCTACAGACCCTTTTCTTAACCTGCCACTGGCAAGAGGTCATTTCTTCCCTTTCTGCCTAGAGTTTGTGCCCGGCGTCTGTCACGTGTTGCCTTTCACGGAGTTACTAACCACCATCTTGGTTGGTGCTGTCACCCCCTACCTTCCTGTAGGTCTTCACTGGCACAAAGCACTTTTGTGCATCTTGTTGCATTTGCTTCTGTGCAGACGCCTATAAAGTAAGCAGGGAAGGTACTTTAATCCCATTTTTGCAGCTCAACATTGCTTGACCAGCTATGCACCAAGACTTGTGCTAGGTGTTGAAGTAAGAAACGTTAGTATGGTAACATCCAGAAAGTTATTATTCCAATTTTACAAATGAGGAAATTGAGGCCTAGTGAATAAGTGGCCAAGTGTCCCACTGACCATCTTTTTTAGTTCCTAGCACACGCAAGCTCTTTGCCATCTCTGGGCCATTGCAGATGCTGTTCCCTCCTCCTGGAACTTTTTTTTTTTTTTTTTTTTTAATTTGGCTGCACCAGGTCTTCATTGCGGCATGCGGGATCTTTGTTGCAGCATGTGGAGTTCTTAGTTGCGGCATGCGGGATCTAGTTCCCCGACCCAGGATCGAACCCGGGCCCCCTGCATTGGAAGTGAGGAGTCTTACCCACTGGACCACCAGGGAAGTCCCTGGAACATTATTATTTCCACTCTCAACTAACCAAACACTATTCACTTTTCAGAGTTTAATTAAAATGTCACTTTTTTAGGGAGGCTTCTGCTGGGCACCCCCTCACCCCCAAATCTAAAACAGGCCTACTATTCTCTCTTCTAGGACTCCTCTGTTTCTCTCATAGTGCTTATCAAAAATTGTAGTTATTTATTTTACTTCTATAAATGCATTTGTTTAATGTCTCCCTACTAGACTGTACATGCCACGAGAACAGGGATCATGATAATTGTTGTGACTCCGGTGCACTCAGTGCCCGGCACCCATGCCTGACACAGAAGAGGGACTCAAGAAATAATGTGTGGGATGAATGAATGCAAATGTGAGCCATTCACACAGCCCGTAAATACCAGCACAGAGACTCAACTCAGGTTGCCCAAAGCCCAGGTCCACACAGCCCTGACACTTAGCTCATCTTCCGAAGAACTGTAGTTGTAGCTCTTTATATGGGTTCATAGACGTTAGCGCTGTTTGATGTGTGGGTATTTAGGATGAGAAGGGTGGATCTGTGCGTGGATGGGTGGCCAGAGGAATGAGGCAAAAACAGAATGCCAGGATCATCCGGGAAGGGGGCCAGGAGATGATCGATGAGGGGAGGCCTGGGGAGGGCAAAGCCGATGTAGTAGGCACCCCCACTACCGGGCAGGTCCTGTGTGAGGAGGCAGTGCAGTGTGTACATCGGCGTGGGTGTGGCACCTATAGTTGCACCCTGATTCAGATCCAGAGTTAATAGTAGCCTATTCTTGAGTTCTTGGGATGAACCTTCCATTTTGATGGGTCTTGAAGAGTTCTAACTTTTATATTCCTATCCCATCGTATTGGACACTTTCATGATACAGGAAAGCAACTTTCATTCTTCACCAGAGTGAGCAGCCCATTACTATAGATAGCAATATCGAAAGTATTCAGAGGTATTTTTACACAGTGTCTTCTACACACTCCCTGCTGCTGTACACAGAGGTTAGTAGAAATGGGCTGTAACATCCAAAATTGTTTTTCTCTTATGTCTTTGTATCCTTTATTAGACTTTTGCAAACTTTGCCATAGTTTATTTTCTGACATTTGGACCTCTCATTTTTAGGAAAGAATATTTGGGGGAGTGTTGTAAATATATTTGACCTACTGAATATCAAAAATAGCACTGAAATAAAAATAACTCTGAATTTTGTTGTGAGTATCATAAAAATATAATTGCTTCTTGATATCTTTTTCCAGAAGATGAGATGCAATTATAGATTCTGTGTGTCTGCAGGGCCTGGACAGTTTCAGAGTGAAACAGAAATTCTTCTCAAGGAGCCAGGAGCCAACGGCCTCCTTTCCTGTGCCGTATGACCTGCCTCCAGAACTGTATGGAAGTAAAGGTGAGACACTGGTGAAAGAAAACCTTGGGTGTGTGTACCAGAGCAGAAACAAACAGAGCCCAGGGAAAGCCATTGGGTTGGGCTCTCCCTGGGAGCCTGGCTTGTGGGTGGCCCTGGAAGCGCAGGTTTTTGCAGAGGCTCCCTTGCTGCCCCGTGTGTGGCCACCAGAGCCGCAGTTCTCAAACTGGTTGGTCTCAGAACCCCTCTACATTTTATTACTGAGGACCTCAAAGGGCTTTTGTTTACGTGGGCTTTTATAGCTATTGATATGAATCATATCAGCAATTAAAACCAATAAATCTTAAAATATTTATTAACTTATTTTAAAATACTAATAAACCCATTTGTATATTTAAAAATATATAAAATGACTATTCCCAAAAACAAGTTAGTTTGGAAGATGGCATTGTTTTCCTTTTTTGCAGACCCCTTTATTATCTGGGTTAACAGCCGGATTCTCACGGCTGCTCTGTTGTGTTATCACACAGGTCGTGTAGCATCTGTACACTCATGTGAAAGTGACAAATAATGGCTTAATGTTAACGCTGACAGTAATTTTGAGTTTACAGGTATTTCCCCCTCCCCAACCCCCTTAAAAAGTAGGTCCCCAGGCCACACACTCTGAGAACTGCTGCGCTAGGTGAGGACTTCAAGGGCAGTGACCAGGTATTTTTCGCAAGAGAAAGCCAGTGGAGTATTGGTCCAGGTTCCCAGCGCTTTTTGGAGGAAGGCTGGCTGGGATGGCGGCACCACCTCATCCCAGCTCTGGCCCAGCCCCGCTGGCCTCAGGGCTACTCTTCTCAGCCCCAGAAAATCTGTCTTTGGGGTGAGTTCACACTTCACCAAGCTCACCCCGGAGGAGATGCGTAATGGGGACAAGCTTATTAATTTAAAATGGCAGATTCTTATATCACTGTGGCTGGCGTATTTTCCCCTGGAGGGTAGAGGCCTGCACAGGTAGCCAGATTGTGATCTATGGTTTTTGAGTGAAGGCTGAATGTGAACAGGGAAAATTTGGTTTTTGATTGGTAAGTTTTGATGATGCCACCCCACTAATACAAACTCTCGGACTCCCTAACGGAGTCAGCCTTGCCCCAGTGGGTCCCTTCCTTCCCTGAGCGATGCTGGTTGGGTTCTAGCTACCTCCCCGCCCTCACTCGCCCTTTTGGCTTTCGTGATGAACCAAACCTGCCCTTCTGATGGACCCATTTCTCAGATTGTATTGGCACATCTGACAGAGTTCATCCTGCCTCGCCCAGGTGACTTCATCTCTCTCTGATCAGTCGTGTGGATACTGTTTCAGAAGGTATTCTTGTTCCCTTCCTTCCAAGCCGTGTGCATTTTTCTGAGTCCTCTAAATGTGTCGAGTCCTCTAAATGTGTTGTAAATTCACACACGTTCATTTTTCACTAGCAAGAGGTTTTACCAGAATTTCAAGAAATCCGTGACCACTCCTCCCCACCCTCTAACCCACAGATGCTTTAGATCCAGGCCGTGTTTATGTGCCAGCCTGACAACTTATTAAGTGACCTTGGGCAGTGGTTTGCATTCTCTAGGCCTTAGTGTCTCTGCAAAATGAGAACATGAGAGTGCATAGCTCACTGTTGAAGAGTGACTGAGATATGGTCTAGAAAGCATCTAACCCAGTGTCCAGCTCAGAGTTAGCAGCTGATTACTGTTAGCCATTGTTTCTGTTATTTAAAATGTCCAGTTCAGTTACAACAGTGGATTGATGGCCATCCCTCCCCCTCCCCCTGATGAGCTGACATTCAGAAGAGGCTGAGGCTTGTGCAGGACAGTCCCTAGCCCAGGACATGACCCAGTGACCTTCCCCCCTTCAGGCTTTGCGCTGCACCTCTGTCTTTTCTCCCTTTCTCTGCTCTTCATGTCCCTCACCCCTACCCCCAACCTGAGTGCTCCAGAATAAACAGGTTGGAGGTGGGAAGGACTAACTGTGACAGCCTTATTTAGGCTTAGCCTCCTGCGGTCTGGCCTCAGGCATTGTACCTCCCACCCACAGCCTGGAACCTTGGCTGGAATTTCACCCCCTCTAATCCTAATCTCCAAAGGACTGTAAAAGCAAGAATGGAAGAGGTAGAGGAGCCTTAAAAATATCCTGAGGTTCCCTCAGTTCCACTAGAAAAAGCATTCCCAAGAACTTAAAAGTTACAACTAGGTAATGTCTTAGACCATGTAATGAAAATGGTAATCCTTTTATTTGACCAGCAAGCAGAACTTTTCCATTGTTTAACTGAGTTTTCTATTTTTTACGCATTTCCTTTGAAAGACATATGCGAGAGAGACTGGAACATTTTAATTTTTTTATCAGTACTATTTTACCTTCCACACTGCTTTACTAGCATGTAGAATAATGCCAGGGATTCAGATATCACCATTTCCTGTAAAGCCAACATTCCGGGGAGTCACGTGCACCTTAAAAAGGTATCTTGGGCTTCCCTGGTGGTGCAGTGGTTAAGAATCCGCCTGCCAATAAAGGGGACACAGGTTCAATCCCTGGTCCGGGAAGATCCCACATGCTGCGGAGCAGCTAAGCCCGTGTGCCACAACTACTGAGCCTGTGCTCTAGAGCCCCCAAGCCATAACTACTGAAGCCCGCGTGCCTAGAGCCTGTGCTACGCAACAAGAGAAGCCACCGCAGTGAGAAGCCTGCACACCGCAACAAAGAGTAGCCCCCGCTCGCCGCAACTAGATAAAGCCGGTGTGCAGCAATGAAGACCCAACACAGCCAAAAATAAATAAATGTTAAAAAAAAAAAAAAAAAAAGGCATCTTACCAGTGTTTGGAAAAGTTGAGTGGTAAGAACATTTCAAAAGCACTGCATTTGGGGCTTTCCTGGTGGTGCAGTGGTTAAGAGTCCGCCTACCAGTGCAGGGGACACGGGTTTGAGCCCTGGTCCGGAAAGATCCCACATGCCGCAGAGCAACTAAGCCCGTGCGCCACAACTACTGAGCCTGTGAGCCACAACTCCTGAAGCCAGGGCGCCTAGAGCCCGTGCTCTGCAACAAGAGAAGCCACCACAATGAGAAGCCTGTGCACCGCAACAAAGAGTAGCCCCCGCTCACCGCAACTAGAGAAAGCCCGTGCACAGCAATGAAGACCCAACGTAGCCAAAAATAAATAAATTAAAAAAAAAAAAGCACTGCATTTGAATAAGTGATTTTCAAGCCACTCTAACATATATAAGATCTTGTTCAGTATTTTTTAAGTCAAGAGACTATAAGAAAAGCTTAGCAAAGAAATATACTAATGTGAACAAATCACAGTTGGATACAAGAGACCACCAGACATCCTGACACCAAGAAACTGATCAAATAAAACAAAAACGAAGACTCAGCTACAGGGGCACCTGCTTTGTGCTTGCTGCTTATTCTCTCTCCCCACAGGTGTATCATTGAGAACCTGCTGTGCACAGACACCAGCTAGGTGCCTGGAATAGATCAGTGAACAAGACAGACACAAATCCTTGCCCTCCTTGAGTTTATATTTCTCCTCCCATGAAAAGTTACACTTACCCAAACCCATTTTACTAGCAGGAACTGTGTTTTTAAAAGAAAACTTTTACAAAGCAAAATCACTAACATTGTAAATCACACGCTGTAGCATGCAGTCCCTGACCACAGGGACACACAGAGGGAACCACGCCCCCCAGGTTGTCCTTCGTCCTCCCCCACCGTGGCCCTAACACAGGCCTCAGCCGGACTCTCACCCAGACTGTGCTGCGCTTTCATTTCCCTGGTTCTGCGCTCCTCCCCCTGGATGCCGTCCTCCACGCTGCTGCCAGGCTCATCTGATCGTTCCCCCTCCTGTTTTAAATCCTTTCATCGTATTCCAGAAAAAAAAAAAAAGACGTTTTTCATCCCCTTTAGCCTCAGATCCCGAACAGATTCTGTGAAGATCACCTTTAGAACTTGACGAAGGTGCACATTGCCAGGCCCCAACCCAGACCTACTGAAACGAGGTCTCCAGGGGTGGGTCCCAGAAAAACGTGCCAGCAATTCCCACATCAGCCCAGTCAGGGAACTGCTGCACAGACACAGTGGGGTTCAGCTTCCCAGCAGCAGGGCGCGCCTGCTTGTCTGCCTGCCCCCTGGACCGCAAACTTGAGAGGCCTTCGTGTTTGTTTAGCGGAGTACCAGGCATCTAACAAGCACTACCAAGTATTTCATATACATGTGTGACTGTATCATGAGGCAAGTTGTTCTCTCATGGGACAGTTTAGGAGGATTGCCTGAAACAGGCCTTCATCTGAGCCAGTGAGTGGTAATGGCTGATTTCCAGTAGTAATGGGTAAAAAGACACAACAGAATCATAACCCCCCTCTTTTCACCTTCCTCTTGGCCCTTTTTGTGGCCTTCCCCCACGGTAGTGGAAGGCCTTGCAGCTGGCATGGAAAGGCTCTGCCCGGGAGGTGCAGACATTTGCTCATTTATAAAGCAGAGCCTTGGGGGGATTTGCCAGGAGCGTGGTTTCCAGGTCCTCGCTTGGTCATCGTTGGCTAAATTTGAGGGAAAGGAATACAGTCATCCCTTGGTATCTGCCAGGGATTGGTCGAGGACCCACCTTGGATCCCAGAATCCACAGATGCTCAAGCCCCATAGTGAGCCATCCGTATCTGCAGTTCCACATCCCCTGATTCAACCAACCACTGATCGTGTAGTGTGTATTTATTGAAAAAAATCGCATATAAGTGGACCCTCACAGTTCAAACCCAAGTTGTTCAAGGGTCCACAGTAAATGCAGTGGTGGTCTTTAAGTTACAGCCTCACTGGCAAATGCCTGTATCACAGATCTGCACTGGTGAAGAATCTCTCTAATGGCTATTCATATAGCAAGGATTGGGGGGGTCTTCTGCCTGGGGGATGAAGC
The DNA here is from genome assembly GCF_028021215.1 of Eschrichtius robustus. Classification (NCBI taxonomy): domain Eukaryota; kingdom Metazoa; phylum Chordata; class Mammalia; order Artiodactyla; family Eschrichtiidae; genus Eschrichtius; species Eschrichtius robustus. Next base: position 14,093,246 of record NC_090824.1, on the reverse strand, counting down.
AGAGCAGACATTGCCCTACAGAGCAATTTGCAGGGAAAGGGGTAAATAAAGGGAAGTCCAGCCGCAGAAGATGGTGTTTCCAGTGGAAGAGAGCGGGTGCTTTCTTAAGGCCAGTGAGTAGCCAGGGAGTCAAGTCTCCAGTCCTGCTAGCCCCTTACCTCTTAAGAAACTTAATTACCAGAAAGTGTGGTTTCCTGCTTTCAAACCATCTCAAGGCCAAAGGGGAGAGAACAGGGTTCTGATAACTTGTTGCCATCTTTGGCATTCTTTTCCTGCACTTCCTGCTGGGAGCTGCCATTTGCATACTCGCCCTGTGATTATTCAGAACAAACAGCGAGGCTGGGCGGGAGGAGCAGGAGATACCATTGTTTGCCAGCTCGGCCTCCAAGCTACCATCTGCCTCTGTTCAGGAAAAGGAGAAAGCCTCCCCCAGGGGCTGCTGGCGGGGCCGGCGAGCAGCTGCTGCAGTGGGATGGTCCATCTCAGCTGACCTGCCAAGTGGCCAGTTTACTGTAGGCACGCAACCCTCCCATCTCTCCATATTTCTCAGGACAATAATATGGGGGTTCATTTTTAATCCTTGCAGTGTATTTATACCCTACCCGTATTTTTTTTTAAATTAAATAATTTATTTTTGGCTGCATTGGGTCTTCGTTGCTGCACGTGGGCTTTCTCTAGTTGCTGAGAGCAGGGGCTACTCTTCGTTGCAGTGCTTGGGCTTCTCATTGCGGTGGCTTCTCTTGTGGCAGAGCAGGGGCTCTAGGTGCTCGGGCTTCAGTAGTTGTGGTGTACGGGCTCAGTAGTTGTGGTGTACGGGCTCAGTAGTTGTAGCTCACGGGCTCTAGAGCGCAGGCTCAGTAGTGTGGCTCGTGGGCTCTAGAGCGCAGGCTCAGTAGTTGTGGCGCACGGGTTTAGTTGCTCCGCAGCATGTGGGATCTTCCAGGACCAGGGCTTGAACCCGTGTCCCCTGCATTGACAGGCGGATTGTTAACCACTGCGCCACCAGGGAAGTCCCTACACCCTACCCATATTATTATGGTTCTTGGTGAAATGGTTTGACTCTGGCAGTAGCCATGTATGGTAAAAGAGATTTGTTCCAATTTTTTCAATTTGTGAAACATCAGTTAAAAGGAAGAAAAGTTCACACATATTGAGCACCTACAGCATGCCAGGAACTTTCACAGATGTTCTCTCATTCATGCTTCACAGTAATCCTGGGAGGTTGCTAATGTAATTACTTCCCATTTCAGAGATAGGGAACCTGAGGCCAAAATCCACATGCCTTCCTCAGGCTGCAGAGGAGGATGAAGGCAGGATTTGAACCTAGGTCATCTTTCCGTTGTACCATTCCAAGGCATGTTGCTTTCCTCAGCATTGGTCTACGGTCATTATACAGAGACCTTTATGCCTTATCAATCACTAGCCTTAAGTTACAGAACAAAACCATTTCAGGGATGTGACGCTGGGCCTCTTGGTTCTGTGCGACCATGACCAGCTGCTGAGAGCAGAAAAATGGCCTTTGACTGTACCCATTGTCACTGTTGGTTTCTCCAGGTTCTTAAAAGAAGAAAATGAGCTGCCTTCATTTGTTACATTCTCTCTGTAGGGAACACTGCGTCTTGTGCACTACACGGGTTTATTTCATTTAATCCTCCTGACAGCTCCACGACTTAGATACAAATAAGGAAACTGAGGCTCAGAGAGGTGAAGTGACTTGTCAACATAAGTGGCAAGCCAGCATTCACCCCGGGCTTCAGCCTGCTCCCATGTTCACTCACCCATGTCTTAACATGAACCTTAACTACAAGCTCTTACCTATAAGGGCTCTCGTCGGGGCTTGATTCAGCAAAGACTCTTCAGGATTTGTAGACTCTGGCCCATGAGTAGTTTTATCCTGTCAGGTGGGTGAATTTTCTGTAATCCTATTTAAATCAGTATTATACTTATGTAATTTTTTTTCCCCCAGATCGGCCCTGGATTTGGAACATTCCTTATGTCAAAGCACCAGATACACACGGGAACATGTGGGTTCCCTCCTGAGAGCAGTAAAGTACTGTGAAGTTGACGTGTAAGGCATTGAGCCCCAAACATTGGATGTTCTTGTTTGCACTGGGTGTTCACTTAATGTTTTATCTGCCCCCCTACAAAACTCTTTGCAAAGGTCGAGCTTTCAAACACAGATGTTGGTTATCCTTTTAATGGCCATTGTTAACATTCTCACTTTAAAAAATTATATATTTTCTTAATTCCCTTTTCTATGCTTTGGAACGAAAGCTACTAAACTTCACCACGTTAAAAGAATGAATAGGTGTAAAATGATCTTCCTAGTGATGAGGACTTCCACGGCGGTGTCAGCGCTTGTGAATTGAAGGTTGACTCGTGTCGGTTGTGCTCTGTCAGGAAAGGTGCTCTGGATTCAGCTGAAACTTCTCAGAGCAGGAGTGTGACCTCTCACCCAGCCCTCTCTCAGCTTTCTGAGTGTGTCTCGGGGTTGCTGGAGGGAGCCTGGCGTGTGTCGGCTGGTGCGGCTACCCCGACGCCATGGGCCGTATTGACCGTCGTCACCCTGCAGCTTTAGACGACGTTTCATCCCCCACCCCCGGCCGTGCTGGCTGCCTTCCCGCTCAAGGACCACCTGCCCTCCCCTCACCCATTCCCCAGAGTGCATGGTGTCTCCTCCGTCCCCAGAAATGTCCACAAAAGACAGCTCGCAGGATCATTAAAAAGCACACAATCATTTCACCCGGAAGAGCCCCTGAAAGGTGAACTGATTGGGTGCCCTCAATTCACAAGTGAGGGAACTGAGGCCCAGAAAGGTGCAGGACGTCCCCCAGCCCCGGCTGCCTGGGTCAGAGCGACGAGCATCTTCCTGCTCTGTGTCTGGGCGCCCTTCCCACGCACGATTGCTCTCTCCTCAGATGACAGAGCCGCCTCGCTTTCTTCTGCGTGAGGCTCATTTCCAGGTTGTCATCAGCTTCTCCGTCCTAGAATTTAGAATAGAGTTCAATGTTAATTTTGAAAGTTTTTTTAAGATACTAGTTTTCCAGACTGTTCCTCAGAGGCCAAGGATGTTCACATCAGAAAGCTGCTGGGGTGGGTGAGGGGCGGGGGCTCCTCCCTTCTCCTTCCCCGATCAGAGGAGCCTTCCTTCACCACTTGTACGTATTGGGTTCTCTAAAGGATACTATCTGGGTGGTTTTTTGTTTTGCATTCTGCTTAAAAACATAAAGCTGAAAAGCCACTGAATTCGTTTAACCAGTTTCTTCCACTGGTAAGAAAAGTTAGGCTTAATCCTTTTCGCGCCCTGCCTTCTACTTCAGGGGCGTTCAAACCCTGTATCAGGTGAGCCCAGCTGCCTTGGAGGGCAACAGGGAGGGTGCCCTGGACTGGTAATAGCGGTGGGGCCGGCCCAGAGCGGGAGCCCAGGAGTCTGAGCTGGGTGTCCAGGGGACTGCGGTCAAGGACCTGTGACTCCCGCCAGCACAGTGGTCCGTGCTGGGTGGGCGTGGGGGCAGTGCCAGCCTCCAGGCAGCAGGGGAGCGTCAGAACCGCCGCAAGTAGTCGGCCAGCTCCGGGCAGGACCCAGGAAGCCTGGGCTGCTCGGGGCCCAGCCAGTCAAAGGATAGCGGACTCGGGCATGTGGCTCATCTGAGCCACATGACTGCAAAGTGGGTCGGAGCCCAGAGCTGGAGTCAGGCTGCCGGGCTTTGAATCCCAGTTCTGCCACCACTTCTCTGTGCCTTGGTCCCCTCACCTGTAAGATAGGGGTGGAGTAATAATCATTCCCGTTGCAGAGGCTCATTGAGACTGTCCGGTGAGTTAGGACATGAATGTGCCTGCGCAGGGTGGGGACTGTACAGGGGACACCCTTGAGTCATCAGGTTTATCCTCATTTTCCTGATAAGGAAACCTGGACTCAAACAGGTGAAGTGCTTGTCCAAGGTCACACTTCTAGAAAGTGCTCTCACCAGTGTTTGAACCCAGGTCCGGCAGCATCCAGAGCCTGTTCTGTACTTGCAGGTGGCCCAGGCTCCCGGGCAGTGTGGTGGACAGTATCCGAGGAGATGGACCATTTTCCCCCAATCCACTGTGGACAGATACTTTTATAGGATACAGGATCAGGTGCTTGGATGTCACAGCACTGTCAGATTGCTAAGAAAGTTTCTAAATGTTTACTTTCTGTACTCATCACAGGCTGGCCTGGTCCACAGCCACACTTGGAGCGGCACCCTAGACCCAGCAGGGACCCAGAGTCCCCTTCTGGAAGCTGAGACAATCTCTGTAGGATGCGCTGGTTAGGTATATCAAGGTACAGTTAGGGCAAGTCCAAGGTCAAGGGGCATGTACCCAGTGGGGGTGCAGGCCCAACCCCGGAGAGCTGCCTCCTGTGGCCCTTGCCCTGGTGAGCATGGGCTCAGCGAGGCAGGGCTAGGCCAGGCCAGCGTAGTACCAGGTCAGTACCACGAGCTCTCTGGGCACAGTTGATAGCACATGTGGAAAATAAAGTAATGCCTCAAGAGTAATCAACATGGGATCGATTAAATCCCATGAGGTTCAACAAAACAAGAGGTTCAACCCCATCTGGTCCTTTTATTAACGTGACTGGCTAAATTACCCAGAGTGCTACAAAAAAGCATCATCAACGCCTGTTAATTTTTTTTTTAATATTTAGTTATTTGGCTGCGCTGGGTCTTAGTTGCGGCACGGGGGATCTTCGTTGCGGCATGCGGGATCTAGTTCCCTGATCAGGGATCAAATCCGGGCCCCCTGCATTGGGAGCCAAGAGTCTTAGCCACTGGACCACCAGGGAAGTCCAAACACTTGTTAATGTTTGAGGAAACCACTTCTGTTATTCTCAGGTTGGGGTTCAACAATTATTTCTCCTGAACTCAGGAAACCCTCGCCTCCCCTCTGTCTGCTGTAGCTGCGTGCCACTTTTTATCCTTTTTCCCTACCTCCTTCCATCCTTTCAAATCTCATGGAAATGCTTATCCAGTGACTTTATACCTGCTGAGGACAAACTTCCATATAAAAGAATCCACCCTCTTCTTCATAAGCTGCCTGATACAGGAGACTCATCTGCTGAGTAAGGAGTTTCTCTGCATGTGGACGAAAGGAACCGCTGCCTCTTTTTCTTCAAAAGTTTTATCTTGTTCTTTTGAAATCTTACCTAGCATCCTTTTACAGAGATGGACATGTAGCCAAAAATCTAAATGAGATTTTCATATTGGACAATGAATTTCAACAGTATTCTAAATGCTTAAGCATTTAAGAGACCCCCAAATTTTTGGAGGCAGGAAATTGTCAACCCTGACACTTGGTGACTTAAAGGAAGTCACTTGCCATTTAGGCAGGAGGATTCCATGTCCCCTCACTTCTCTGGTACTTTCTGGTGAAGAGAGGAATGATCTGCCACCAGCTTCTTTCTTGGGGGAGGGAGGGAGATGGGATTTTTAAATTATGTTTTATCCTCATACTCCTGGGAAAGGAGGCCTAGTTTTAACCATAGTTGATAAAAATCAGCCTTAGAAGTTCACTGACTTGGAGACTGTATTTTTCTACATAATGTAATAGCTGATGCTTCCTGACTTCTTCCTATGTTTCAACTCCTGTACTTAAGTGCTTGTTTAATCCTCACATCAGCCTTCTCTCTTTTTTTCTTTTTTATCTTTATTGGAGTATAGCTGTTTTACAATGTTGTGTTAGTTTCTGCTGTGCAACAAAGTGAATCAGCTATATGTATACATATATCCCTGTATCCCCTCCCTGTCTCACCCTTCTAGGTCGTCACAAAGCATCAAGTTGATCTCCCTGTGCTATGCGGCTGCTTCCCACTAGCCATCCGTTTTACATTTGGTAGTATATATATGTCAATGCTACTCTCTCACTTCGTCCCAGCTTCCCCTTCCCCCCACCCTGTGTCCTCAAGTCCGTTCTCTACATCTGAGTCTTTATTCTTGCCCTGCCACTAGGTTCATCAGTACCTTTTTTTTAGATTCCATATATGTGTGTTAGCATACGGTATTTTTCTCTTTCTGACTTAACTTCACTCTGTATGACAGACTCTAGGTCCATCCACCTCACTACAAATAACTCAATTTCGTTCCTTTTTACGGCTGAGTAATATTCCATTGTATATATGTGCCACATCTTCTTTATCCATTCATCTGCTGATGGACATTTAGGTTGCTTCCATGTCCTGGCTATTGTAAATAGTGCTGCAATGAATATTGTGGTACATGACTCTTTTTGAATTATGGTTTTCTCAGGGTATATGCCCAGTAGTGGGATTGCTGGGCCATATGGTAGCTCTATTTTTAGTTTTTTAAGGAACCTCCATACTGTTCTCCATAGTGGCTGTATCAACTTACATTCCCACCAACAGTGCAGGAGGGTTCCCTTTTCTCCACTTCCTCTCCAGCCTTCTCTTAAATAACATCCATAAGATCCCACAGTGAGCAACAGCGCCAAGCTTCATTTTCCTAGTGTGCAAGTTTTCTTGTATGGAAGTTATATAGTTGTCCTTAATAGAAATTATTAATATCACATGACTTTTCAAATGAACATGGTTTCTGCATCAGATTCAGTATGCTTAAAAATGAGGATCTTAGATTTGATTTTGTTGCAGCTTTTTCTCCCACATGAGAGTAAAAATTCCCTTTCTAAGAAACAATGTCTAATATCATTTGATCCATCGTGAAACCATTTTTGGGTGATCTAAGTGTTTGATTCAAATCTTAAGACATTTTGACACCCCCCTCCCCACCCCCCCGCCGCTTACTGTAGAGTTAGCGCTTTAACTAACCCCATCCTCGAGAATTCCTTGAGAATACTTGCTTTTGACTGAATATGTCAAAGAAAAAGTTTAGGTAGGCATTCTTTTTTTACATTCGTAAAATGTAGCAATTGTGTTGATGCATGAATGATATTAATTGTAATGACAAAGTATAATGACAGAAGTCTGTACAGGAACTCAGTGACTGGCAGAAATAAATTAGCTTAACAATTGTATAGAATTAAATCTAAAATTCTTTTGATGATGTGCTAACACGTGTTATGCATAGGTCACATCCCATTATGATTAAATCTTTGCCGAGTTTGCCAAGTTTAGTAGCCCACTTATTTCAAGCAATATGCAGGACAAAAGTACTACAAACAAAACTGTACAATTTCTTACTGAATTTCTATCAACTAGTAAGTTATATGTCTTAAGTGGCCGTTGCTTACATAGTAGGATTCACAGGCAGAAACAAAAGATGAGGCCAGCAAAGGGGCTCCTGGGAGATGCCAGCAGAACAGCACAGAGGCAGGGACCACCTCTGAGCCCCGTCTCTGTCCACCGGTCCCTGAGGAGTAACACTGACCCACAAGTACTGAGTACTTGCTGTGTCCTGGGTGCTGTTCTGTGACTTATGCATGTTAACTAACTGAATCTTCATAAGAACCTGATCAAGGAGGCATTATTATTATCCCCATTTTACACATGGGGAAACTAAGATGATTTGTCCAGAGAGAGTCACGCAGCTGGCAAGGGGCAAAGCTGGGATTTGAACCCAGGCAGGACTGCTGTGAGGGGCCAGGCAGCAGGTGTGGCCAGTGCTCCAGTCAAGGAGCAGGGCTCCCATACATGATTTGTAGCTGTAGCTACAAAACCAGGTGCACTTGCAGACACTGTAACAGTGCACGGTCGGTGGGACAGAACCCGCTGGCCGTGCACAAAATCAGCCACTAAATGCCGCCTTAGCGTGCAGGGCTGAGCCAATGCAGTGTTAAAGCCAGAACCTGGCAGTGGAGCCGGTTCCTTTCAAGAGAGAACATCGATGGCTGAAAGCTTTGCCTTGTTAAGTATGTTCTCTTCAGTTCTCTGAAACCTGGCGTTTCCACTGACTCAGTAGATCTAAAGCACAGAGAACTGGCGCCGTAGAGGATGCTGGAGGGGGGAGGGCAAGAGGCAGCCCAGGAAATGGGGAGCAGGGATGTGTTGAAATGAGGGCACCTCATATATTTAAGGAGGGGTGACGAGTAGTCATGGGGCCAAAGCATTGCAAGTTTGGGTACGATTAGTAGCCCAGTTTTTACAACAGAGTTCCAAGCAAGTCTGTCTCAGCACAGAATCCAATTGCTGTGTATAAATTACACTTTATTCTCTCTAGGTCTACCAGAAGCTCTACTGAAACTGCAGTCTGATTAATGTTAATCAGTCGAAGGCACTTGCTCAGTTTCTCCTGTTCCCTTTGTAGCAAGGTTTTCGGAGAGCCCCGTTGCAATGGCCAGTTTTCTTAATACGCACAAAGAGACTCTCAGAAGGGAAAGGCAAATGAGAAATTGCATCCATAGGGAATTATTATGGCTTATGATAGTAGGTAACGTTATATACATCATCACACGTGGGGCAGGTTATACCTCATTTTATACGAGGGAAAAGTAAGGTTCAAGGTCACAGAACTAGTGTGTGTCCCTTTGTGGCCCCAAGGACACAGATGCCACTGTGAGTGATCTGGGTGGCTCTGTGTTCATAGGTTCTTTAGAAATTAACATTATGACAGCTGAATGCTGATTTTGTTTTCTTCAGATAATTGACATTACTAAAATTTAAAAGCCTCTGTAAATATTTGTTATTTAATAATACTTTATTAATATTTTTATGAAAGACTACATTAGTCAGGATGCTTTTATAGTTACAGAAACCAGATTAGTTAGGCTTAACCAATGAAAGAGACTTTTAACACGAGTCTAGCAAATGCCAGAGGATCATAATGTAACCAAGTCTACCTTCAAGTCTCAGCTCTGCTTTCCAGAACCTGGACATCATTCTCAAGCAAGCTCTCTCCACCTGGAGGCTGAAATTCCCACTCCCTCACCACCACCGCACGCTCCAGGATCCCATATTATATCCGGCTAGTCATTTCAGAGAAAACAAAATACTTCTTTCCCAGTAGTGCTGGCCAAAGTCCCCTGACGCATCTGATTGGTCAGGTTGAGTCATGTGTCCATCCATGATGCAAGCACTCCAGATCAGGGACTGCCCCTGCTGAGGAGGCGGCAGGTGCAGAGTTCGCCAAAGACAAGTGGAAAATGCCTGAGGTCCAATCCAGAACGAGAAGTATCTCTAGGTGAAGTATTAATATTGTGCCAGAGGAACCTGTTTTATGCCTTGTTCTTAAATAATGTGTGCAAGCATGCACATTTTATTTAAAAGTAAAAGGATGCAACTAGAGGTTATCATACTAAGTGAAATAAGTCAGAAAGAAAAAGACAAATACCATATGATATCACTTATATGCGGAATCTAAAACATGCCACAAATGAACCTATCTGTGAAACAGAAACAGAATCACGGACATAGAGAACAGACTAGTGGTTGCCAAGGGGGAGGGGGTTGGGGGTGGGATGGAGTGGGAGGTTGGGGTCAGCAGATGTAAGCTATTACATATAGGATGGATAAACAACAAGGTCCTACTGTATAGCACAGAGAACTATATTCAGTATCCTGTGATAAACCATAATGGAAAAGAATATTTAAAGAAAAAATATATATATGTGTAACTGAATCACTTTGCTGTATAGCAGTAATTAACATTGTAAATCAACTATACTTCAATTTAAAAATAAATAAATAAAAGCAAAAGGAAACCAAGTTAAAATCCAAGTTTCTCGAAAAAGCTGGTTATATAAGTGAACGCTTGTAACTTGAGCGTTCTAAAGCAGTGATTTTTCAAACTTCGGGTCACAACCCTTTAGTGAATCATGAATCAATTTAGGGTGTCATGACCAGCACTTTTAAATGAAAGATAGTAGAAATTATCTGTGTGTAGCACAAAGTAAGGTTATTTTTGTTTAAATTTGTGTGAGTGGGTTCAGGGTTACAGTCTAAAATGTATTCTTTCCCAGGTTTGCTAGTTCACCCACTCTGAATGAAGACAGATGGTCACCTGGGTGATGACTTGAGGTTTTACCAAAGCCTGAGCGGTGACTCACTCTTCATTAGACTTGTCTAGCCCCAGCTCTGCTCCCTCCCACCATGAGACCTTAGGCAAGTCATGTGATGCCTCTGAATCTTCATTTTCTCATCTGTTATATGGGCCTAATAGCTATCCTTCCTGCCTCGTGGGATTGTTGTAAGAATCAAATGAAATGGAGCTCCTAAGCACTGGTAAGAACTCCCTCAATGTAAATCGGAATGATTCTTGGTAAGTACCAAACTGGCAGTCTCTCCCTGGGGCATTTAGAGAATGGTAACTCAAGTGTAAAAAATAAAACCCATGCCTTCTGAAAAATTAGCTACTTGCCACAAATATTGCTCCTTCACCCACTACTAAAGGCAGGTTTTTCTGACAGACGGGGGTAGATTGAAGAGTCCTGGATGCAGCAAGGTGGCTAGTAGGCCTCTGGATTCCAGAGGCGGGGGCTCTATTTTCAAGGGAGTCTTTGTCCGGGGGCCCAGGCTCTCAAACGCGCCCTGAACAACTCTGCAGAGCTGACCCACGTACTTCCTGCCCTGAAAGCACGGATCCACGTTGCCTCCTGCCTCTGGGAAAGAGGGGTCCTCGTGGAGGCTGAGTTGGGACTGAGGGTGGGGTTGGGAGTCCATGTTCATGTGAACCCCACGTGTGAGTTGACCCTTCGGCCCTGGGAGGAAGTCAATTTTACAAATGAAGAAACTGAGGCACAAAGAGATCTGTGAACTGCCTACAGTTGCCTTCTTGAAGACAGGGAGCTGCTGCTTCCTGAACACCTCTGATACCACAACAGCCTCAAGAAATGGGCATCTTTAGTTGTGCTTGGATTGGCAGAATCTTCCTTAAGAGAGAGGAAAGAACCGTGTGATCTCAGTGAGCCACTTAACACCTCTCTGGAAACAACCTGGAAGGAAGCACTTAGGAAGAGCCCAGCCTAGCCCTGGTTCTGCTCTTCCATTCCATTCTTCTCTGGCATTCCAGGACACACTTGGCAGTGGATGACCTGTCCCCTGGGTCTCTAGTTCCTGTTCTTGGTGTGGCACCCAGCCCCTGCCCAAAGCAGAACTGGATGGCCTTAAAAATAAGTGCAGCTGTGGGGAGAGGGGATTGAATGCATGAGGGAACTTTTAGGGGTGATGGAAATGTTCCTAGCATGATTGTGGCATTGGTTACACTTTACAAAACCCCTTGAATTATACACCAAATTGGTCATTTTTATTGAATGTGAATTATAGCTCCATAAAGCTGCTTTTTAAAAACTCAAAGAATGTACAAGCTCAGATATGTGCATTGTATGTAAATTCTACATAAGAAAAAATCAGGAGCTAAACTCTAGTTACATATATACTGAAGTATTTAGGGGCAAGTGTATTGATATCTACAGTTTAGTTTGAAATGCTTTAAGGTGTATTAAAGGACGAGTAGATACATGATAAAAGTATAGAAAAATTTAATTGTACAATCTAGATTGGGACTCTAAAATTCTTTCGGCTTTGGTGTATGTTTGAAAATTTCATTATCAAACGTTGTGGGGAAACCACGGAACTTCCGGTTTCTGGCAGCGCCAAATGGCTCCTATTGAACCAATTCTTTCACAAATAAAAGTATACGCTCTGGGGTGGAGCTTATACCAGCTACTGAGAGCGACCAAAAGCAGGCAGAAAAGAAGAGAGTCAACAACTGAAAGAAAGGCACTCCACTGGGTGAGTTTCCTGTCTTTTCACCACTTTGGGCCTGAGGTCAGGTTTTAGTCTGAGGTCAGGTTTACGCATGGCGGGTAAACCACCAGTGGGAAAGCTACAATCTTCTTGGCTTGGAGATCCAGAGTACAGGGTTTGGAGTATCCACAGCCTCTGAGAGTGAAGAGGGAAATAACAGAAGAAAGAGCCAGAGGGGATTCCCAATGTGTTTGTAAACTCTGCTCAAATCTCTGGCTGACCGCTGAACCGTGCGTGGCTAAGGCTAAAAGAACTGAACTAGAATTTGAGATACTTCCCACTGTAGAGATAATTTTGCAGTTGAGTTCAGCCAAGTTAACTGCCTGTTTAAGAAGTATTGTTTTTAGAGGAACAGAATCCAGAATTTCTCCATCATAAATGATATACAGCAGTCACTAGCCACATGTGATATTTAAATATGTTGTTAACATCAAATAAAGTTAAAAATTCAGTTCCTCACTTGCACTAGTCACACTTCAAGTGCTCAGTAGCACCACGATGGACCACTTTATAGAACAGCATAGATATGGGGTATTGCCCTCATCACAGAAGTGATGGACAGTGTTTATCTGATCAATTAAAATGTGGAGATTGTCAGAACTGACCAGAAAAATGAAAAGAAAGAAGACCAAACTGCTATATGCTGTCCGTAACAAATCCACCTTAAATATATATAAAGACAGAGAGAGGTTAAAAGTAAATGGAAAAGATACCATGCAAATGTTAAGTAAATGAAGCCTGTGGTAACCAGATTAATATCAGACAAAATAAACTTCAAGGCAAAGAGTATTACCAGAGATAAAGACAGACATTTCATAAAAATAAAAGGGTCACTACATCAGGAAGATATAATAATCATAAATGCTTATATTAAATAACAGCTTCAAACACAAATTGAAACACAAATTGACATAATTAAAGGGAGAAATAGACAATTTGACAATCATAGTTGGTGATTTTAATACTCTCAATAATTGTTAGAATAACTAGAACAAATGTCACTAAAGACAGAAGATCTGAAAAATACTATCAACAACCTTGACGTAATTGGCATTTATAGAACACTACGTCCAACAACTGCAGAATACATATTCTTTTCAAATGCATATGGTACATTCACTAAGACCATATTCTGGACCATAAAACAAGTCTCAATAAATTTAGGAATACTGAAACATACCAAACAATGGTCCTCTGACCTGTGCATGAAAAACACTGCCTGCCTTTTCAGTAAACAAAAGATGAGGCAGCCATCAAGCCACTGCAGCCACTCCCAGTGGTGCACCCTGAGGGGACTCAGGATGGGAAAGAACAGGATATTGGCCCTAGATAGCTCAGGTGCATATCAAAGGAATGATTTCAATGAGCCCAGACGTTGCATCTTACCATACACAGGAAAGTGCTAAATTCATTAACTTGAGATACCCAGTTTTCTTTAACAGTAATCTTTTGGTGTTCCAGCCACCTGTTTTTTGTTGGAAAACTCCTATATACCCTGGCTCCTTCCCTCCCTCTTCAGAGCAGTCCCTCAGAACTATCTGAGAAGCTGTGTCCTGGGCTTGAAATCCTCAGAAAGTCTGACAAAACATAATTCTTAACTTTTAGGATGTGATTTTTTTCACTTGACCACATTGAAAATGTTATAAATAATTTGTCTTTAAAAACAGACTTAAAAAATTAACACAGCTAAATAATTTGTGGGTCAAAGAAGAAAAACTTGGAAAATATATTCAACAAAATGATGTAGAAATACAGCATACCAAAATTTTTAGGATGCAGCTAGCCCAGGGCTAACGGAGATTTATAGCTGAAAAATGCAAACATTGGAAAAGAAGATCTAAACTTTGTGACCTAACCATCCACTGTAAGAAGTTGTAAAAAGAAGTAAAGTAAACCCAAAAGGAATTAGAAGAATGAAATACGAGTAGAAGTCCCAAGTGGAATTTATCCCAGAAATGCAAGGTTGGCTTGACATTAGAAAAGCAATAAATGAAATTCAAGATATTAACAGAATAAAGGAGAAAATTATATGATCATTACACTAAATGCAGGAAAAGCATTTGATAAAAGTCAGCACTCATTCATGTTTAAAAAAAAACTCTCAGAAACAAAAGTAAAAGGAAACTTCCTCAACCTGATAAAGGGTATCTATGAAAAACCCACACTGTAGTTAATGGTGGAAGAACTAAAGGCTTTCCCCTAGGATCATGAACAAGACAAGGATGTCTGCTTCCACCACTTCTAGTCAATATTATACTGAGGTCCTAGCCATTGCAGCATGACAAGAAAAAAAAAGGTAAACATCAGAAAAGAAGAAGCAAAACACTATTTCAGATGCCATGGTTATTTACGTAGAAAATCCTAAAGGGGGACTTCCCTGGTGGTACAGTTGTTAAGAATCTGCCTCCCAATGCAGGGGACATGGGTTCGAACCCTGGTCCAGGAAGATCCCATATGCAACTAAGCCCGTGCGCCACAACTACTGAGCCCAAGTGCTGCAACTACTGAAGCCTGCGTGCCTAGAGCTGGTGCTCCACAACAAGAGAAGCCACCTCAATGAGAAGCCCACACACCACAACATAAGAGTAGCCCCCGCTCGCCGCAACCAGAGAAAGCCCACGCACAGCAACGAAGACCCAACACAGCCAAAAATAAATAAAATAAATAAATAAAAGAAAATCCTAAAGGAATCAACTACTTCAACTAATGAGTGAATTTAGCAAGGTTGCAGGAACCAAGTTAATTTGTAAAAATCATCTGTGTTTTTACATACTACAGCAAACAGTTGGAAAATAGGATCTTGATATTTCATTTACAATTTCATCAAAAAACCAATATACTTTAGAATGAATTTACAAAGATGTGCAAGATCTCTACATGAAAATTTGCTAAGTCTGAAATAAATTGAGGGCTATACCTCATTCATGAATTAAGATGTCAGTTCTCCCTAAAATAGATCTGACACAATCCTAATCAAGATCTCACAAGGTTTTTTCTGATGAAATTAACAGGCTGATTCTACAATTTTTATGGAAATGGTAAGATCCTATAATACCCAAAGAAAATCTTGATAAAGAAGAGCAAAGTTGGAGGACTCACACTTCCTGACTTCAAGACCGATTATAAAGCTACAAGTTATCTAAATACTGTGGTATTCTTATAAGGATGGACAAATAATGAGCAGGATACAGATTCCTATAATAAATTCACTTTTGTCTTTTCAGCAAATGACACTCAAATAACTATAGCCACACGGACAAAATATACCTCGACTCTTTTACCTCACGCCATATAGAAACAAACTTAAGATAAATCAATGACCCACATACAAAAGCTAAAACTATAAAATTTCTACAGGAAAAAAACCCATAAAACTTATGCAACCTTAAGGGAGGTAATGATTTCTTATTACACAAAGAGATCCAAACATAAATGAAATGATTGATAAATTGGGCTTCACCAAAATTAAAAACATAAACATCAGAAAACATCTTTAAGAAGATAATTAGGCAATCCAGAGACTTGTCGAAAATATTTCCAAGATACATATCTGAGAAAGGACTAGTATCCTGGATCTATATAAAGAATCTCTACAGTTCAGTAGTAAAAAAGAGAAACAAATCTTTTAATGGATATTCAACAGAGATTTTACAATATTTCAAAAGATAAAAAAGATATATGAATGGCCAACAAGCACATTAATCATCAGGGAAATGCAAATTAAACTACAATGAGATAGGACTACACATCCACCAGTATGTTTAACATTAAAATGACTGATACTGCCAAATGTTTACAAGGATGTGGGACATCCAAGACTTGCATCTTGTTGGTTGGTACAGCTACTTTGGAAAAATGTTAGGCAGTTTCTTATAAAATTAAATACACACCACCCCTATGACCCAGCAATTCCACACCTAGGTATTTACCCAAGAGGTATGAAAACATATATCCACAAATACTTGTGCGAGAATGTTGCTAACAGTTTTATTATTTATGATGGCAAACATTTTTAACAGCCCTGGTTTCTATCAATAAGAAGAGAATGAATATTCAAACAATAAAAAAGTAGCAATAAAAGAACAGATTACTAAGGCATAAAACATGGATAGATCTCAGAAATACAGTGCTTTACACAAAAGAATACATAACTGTATGATTTCATTTATATGAAGATCTAGAACTAAGCAAGACTAAGTTCTACAAAGTGAAAACAAGTTGATGGTGGAGAAATCCAGAACAGTGATTTCCTCTGTAGGAATGTGGGTAGGGATTTGCTGGGAAGGGACATACAATATTTGGTTGAGAGGCTGCATAGGTTGGTGTTTAATTTGCAAGAGTGTACGCATTTGCGAGACCTCATTTAATGGTACACTTAAGATGTGTGCATTTCATAGTATGTAAATTTTATTCTCCCCCCAAAAATCTGGAAGTAAATAGGGTTGTATTGAACTCTAGGTAGTAATATGCAGAGAGAAGTTGGGGAGTGGGGTGAGGAGGGGGAGTGTAGTGATGTCTGCAACTTACTTCGAAATGAATCCAAACAAGATGTGTTGATGGATGGAAAGAGGGATGGATAGATACGTAATAAAGCAAGTATAGTAAAATGTTCGTTGAGAATAAGGCTATTCACTGTAAAATTCTTTCAACTTTATGTTTGAAATTTTTCACAATAAAATGGGATGGAGGAGTAATTGCAGGACTCACCCAGTGTGTATACACATGCTCCTCCTGTAAGCGCTGCCACCTAAAGCTCTTGCCCTCGATAGGCTAGATAAAAGAGGGGCATCCGGGGGTGGATAACGGGAGAGGAGTGGGAGAGGAATCCTAGCAGCATCAGGGCTTCTGATGGCAGATGTATTGGAACACGGAAGTGTGTTTTTTTTTTTATTCTCTGCTCTTGGGGAGTATAGGTGGGTGGTCTCTGAGCCTGGGGTCACTCTCTCGGGAGGCGAGGAAATTCTCCTTAGTTAGAAAGTGCCCATGCATCTTTCCCTCTTGTATTCATATTCACTCCCAAATGCCAGGGGCTGGTGATTCCGAAGGGGCAGTGTGTGGCTGGGTACGCAGGTGGGGGCGAGATGTGTCTGAAGGGGACGGAGCGCCCTCTTCTGGCCCTGGAGGGGCCCACACAGGCCCGCTAAGCACCTGACCTGACCCTCCTCTTGAGCACCCACTCCCAGGATCTGCGCGTCCCGGATGGGAGCGCCGCAGCCCCCGGGTGGCCCAGCAGGGAGCCGGGCATCAGCAGGCGGAGACTAGTGCTGGGGGCGGCTCCGCGCGGCCGGGAGGCGGAGGACGGGGTGGAGTCGCCACCGCTGCTGCCAGCCGAGCGGCTCCACCTGTTGCAGCGTCGGAGCGCGCGGACCAGGCAAGGCAGAGCGCGGCGTGCACCTCTGCTCCCCGCGCAGAGGGACCCGGAGGACAGTCCTGGCAGAGCGGCGCGGAGGGGGCCACTCCCCGGTGAGTGAGACTCTAGCGCGGCGCCAGCGCACCTTGAAAGGCGGGGTCTCGGGGAGGGGCCCCGGCGGTTTGCTAGCGAGCCTGTGGCTAGGGTGGGGTAAAGCGCTCTCAGCGGAGCCCTGTCGGCGCAGGATCTCTGGAGCCCACCGAGGCAGCCAAGCCGGGGTGCGGGAGATGGAACTCTCCGGGGTCACTGTCTCCTGCCCGCGGGCTCCTCCAGTCCCCGGTCCTTGGCAGCCTCCCCAGGAGCTGGGGCTGGCTCGCGGCGCGCACTTCGAGCGGGCGGATCCGACACGTGGGGGTGGAAGACGCCCCCGCGCGGGATCCAGAAGCCAAGGGCGTCTGGTCCGGGCAAGGCTAGGAAGGCTGCCTGGGGGAGAGGCCCCTAACTTCCTTCGCTCCGGCACTCCAACCTCCCTTTCTGGTCTCCTCCTCCAGCAAGTCGGCCCGCCGGACGCCGCGCAGCGTCGGGGGCGGGCGGGAGGTCGGAACCCGTGAACAGCGCTCTGCGCAATCCCTCTGTCCGTACGCCCGCCCGGGACCTGCTCCAGCCTCTAAGCGCCGGCAGCCGGGCCGGTGGCCCGAGAGGCCCGAGGCTCCGCGCGACGCCGAGCCTGGGACACAGCACTGCGGCTCCATCTGGGGAGGCACTTCCAGCACCAGCGGACTGAGACCCCGCGTCCTAGACGTCAGCGGCTTGAGAAGCGACGGTCAAGGAGACGGAGACCGCGGGGCTCCGCTCACCCGTCAGCCTCCGAGGCCCCCAGACCTTTGCTTTGGGGGAAGGTCAAACCCACCCGAGTTTGCCCTGAAGATGCGCCACGCCCCCTCCCCAGTCTGAGCCGGGCAGGACACCAGGGGGAAGCAGCGGCCGCATCCTCGTGCCAAGCAGAAGCGGACTCTGTGCCGGGTCACTCAGCTCTTCAGCTTTTAGGAGAACTCCTAGGGGGGCGGGGACGGCGGCGAAAATGCGGATTTGAAAGCGGGAGTCGAGGCGGACGTGGGGGGCTGGCGCTGCAGGAGCGGTCGACGCGGCGGCCCGGGGAGCCGCGTGGCCTGGAGGAGCGTCCGGCGGTCATGGGCGAGCTGGCTGTCGGGCGGCCGGGGGCCGACTGAGCGCCGTGCCGAGACCCCACCTCCCGGGGCGCCCGGGCGACAGTCAGCCGGCGGCCACGGCCGCCCGGCTTGGGGCTGCCCCCGGGGGTCCGGCCATGGCCGGCCGGGGTTGCGGCTGCAGCTGCGGCCCGGGCCACCTGAACGAGGACAACGCGCGCTTCCTGCTGCTCGCCGCGCTCATCGTCCTCTACCTGCTGGGCGGCGCCGCCGTCTTCTCGGCGCTGGAGCTGGCGCACGAACGCCAGGCCAAGCAGCGCTGGGAGGAGCGCCTGGCCAACTTCAGCCGCCGCCACAACCTGAGCCGCGACGAGCTGCGCGGCTTCCTTCGCCACTACGAGGAGGCCACCGAGGCCGGCATCCGCGTGGACAGTGTTCGCCAGCGCTGGGACTTCACCGGCGCCTTCTACTTCGTGGGCACCGTCGTGTCCACCATAGGTAAGTGGGCCCTGCGGGAGGGCGGAGGGGCGGCCAGCCTCGCAGGCGTTTTCCTGGCCCGGCGCTTCGAAGGGCGGGACCGCGCTTCCCAGCCCTGCATTCATCCACCTCCGCGCTCGCCCAGGTGGCACCGATGTGAGCTGTTGCCTGATCCCCAGGTGGTATTGCCTCCCTGCTTCTTTAAGTGAGGCCCACGGACCAGCTGCGTCAGCATCACTTGGGAGCTTGTTACAAATGCAGCCTCGGCCCCTCCCCAGACCACTTGAGTCCGAATCTGCGTGTTAAAATCTCCAGGGAATTTGAGTGATCCTTGAATTGGAGACGTACTGCTCTGGAAGTGTTCCTAGTTAAGGAGACTGACCTTGAATTCATGGAACATTAGGGAGGAAGCTTACAGATCGGGACAGGAACCTATAAACATTAATTGAGTTAGTACCATGCATGAGGCACTGGTCTGAGGGGGAGAAACAAATTTTAAAAAGACTGTCCATGACTTAAAACTTAATAAAGAGAAAAATAGATCGAAAACGAGATTGGAAGTAAGGAGGCCGAAGTGCTAATGAGGATGGAAACTGTTTTCTGCCAGGAGGAAGCAGGTGGGGGTGGGGAGAAGGGACCTATGGGCTGAACCACATAGTGTTGGCCTGATTGGGGTCTGGAAACTAAAAGTGCTTTACACTCCGGAGGAGGAGAGAATTGCGTTCAGGGTCCAGTGAGCTCCCTGATCTGTAGGGAGTAGTGGAAGGAAAGCTAGGGGGATGGAGGGGGGAACTTTACTGACAGACTCAGGAGCTAGAGCTTATCTAGAGGCAATTGGAAGCTATTGAGAGTTTTTGAGCAAGAGTGTCTCATGGCTTTATTACCAGCAGAAGGAAAAAGTTTGGGAGTCTTTGCACCACACTCCTAAGGATTGTTCACACTTAAAGCATACTTGAGTGATAAGGGGGTTGGGAAAGATGCTGTAGAAATTCTGAAGAAAGCAGAGAGCTGGAGCGGAGGAGGGGGCTTTGGAAGGCTGCGCAGAAAGGGAGCAGCTCCCGGCTGGCTGCCGGAGCACCGGAGCTGCCTCAGGGCCGGCAGGGGGCCGTGCAGGGGCTCGGCTGCTGTAGCCTCTGTGCTGCCGGGAGAGCTCGTCAGTGAGGCGGTGCCAAGGCGAACTTCTTTGAAGCTCCCACGCAAGGTTGTGTTTGGTAGACGTTCTTCCAGGAGAAGGAGCGCAAGGTACAACAGGGATCAGCCTCAGGCCTGATTAGTCAAGAAGCCCAGGGTTAGTCCAGAAGCCCAGGGCTTCAGCTGGTGAGTAGGAGGCAAGGTGGAGAGGACTGGCATGATTCCCGATACACAGGCTGCGTCTGAAGTGCTTTGTGCTGAACTGCCCAGCTCACTACCGCAACCCTCTCTCATTTCAGGCGGCCCTGCCCATCCGTGGGCCATTATGACACCACGGTAACTGGGTATCTGCTAAGAAAGACTTTCATAGCATTCTCCACGATGACCAGAACACGGGCCCTGACGGGGATGGAGACAGAGTAATACCCTCCACGGTTCTCTCCCCCAGCCCACGTTCTCCACTGGACTCTCTTAGCAGAATTGCCTAAGTCCTCCCATTTCTCAAAAGACAGTTCCAGAACTTCTATGTAGGGAGGACTTTGGGTGAACAAACTGATTGGGAAGGGTTGCTGTGGAACTTTCCTTGAATCTGCTATGTCAGTGTAGCTGGTACAGGGTTTTGATTTAGATTATTCATTTGGGGGTGGTTTTGGTGGGAGATTGGGGAGCTAGGTCCTCCCCACCCCCTTCACAGGCCCCCCGTTTGTATTTCCCATGGCCATGGAAGTAGGAAGGAGCAGAGTGTGTGTAAAGACTGGTGAACACCAATGCCAGAGGAACCGCGGTTGTCGTGGATGGGTGGGCATGTTAGCACACAGTCATCGGGGGCACAAATAGAATAATGAAGCCTGATGGAATAGAAGGAAACCTGGACCGAGAGTCTGGAGTTGGAGCTACTGACCCTGCCTGTAAGTTGGGCCGGTTCCTTAACATTCTGAGCCCTATCCTTCTCTTCTGAGATACCTACAAGTGCCCACCTTGGTATCTGGCACATTGTAGCTGTTGAGTAAATATTAGTCCTGTCTCCTTCCCACACCCTGCCCCTAGGCCCTGCCCCTCTCGCAGGGTTCTTGCTAGGGATAATGAGTTCATATAAGTGAATGTTCTTTAAACAGAACAAAGCACTATGTAAGTATGGGTTTATTTTTACTTTCTCATTTCTCACATGTCCTTAAATTGTTTCATTAATCGCTGATGTAATAACAGCACTTGCAACCCTTTATTGGGGTACATAATTAGGCACATACTGTGATTATTATGTGAATATGTGATGCAGCTAATTGCATAGATTAATAACCACAATTTCAATCAACACAATTCATATATGTGATATGTGATTCATATGTGTGAAGTGTGATTATCCCTGTTTTATAGATGAGGAAACTGAAGCTTCACGTTCTTTGTAAAATGAAGAAAAAAAAAAAACCATCTGTAATGACATCACCTAAAGTTGACCATGGTTGACATTTTGGTCATTTTTTTTAAATTGAAGTATAGTTGATTTACAATGTTGTGTTAGTTTCAGGCATACAGCAAAGTGATTCAGTTATACATACATATATATCTATTTTTTTCAGATTCTTCCCCCTTATAGGTTATTACAAAATATTGAGTATAGTTCCCTGTGCTATACAATAGGTCCTTGTTGGTTGGTGCATTTCTTTCTATTCTTTTTTCCCTATGGACACACATATGTACATATGTATTTTTCTAAATTTGGATCATATTCTATAAACCCTTTACATCTTGTATTTTAATCGTAGTATTACATGATGGTTTTTTCTTCTAAAAATTAGTTCCACTATGCTTTATTCTGCAAAGATGTTGAGATAACAAGAAAGCATACAGTAGAATAATCATAAAATGTAAATAAAATCTCAGAACTAGGAAAAAAAGAAGAACAGAAATATGGAAAGCAATTGGATCTAGGAAATTGGTAGAGAGGAGCTTTGTCTTAGCTGAAGTTCCCTCAGAAGCAGCTTCTGAGCCAAGAATTTGAGTGCAAGCAGTTTATTGGCAGATTCAAGGGATACAGGGAGGTGAAGGAGGAAGTGATACAAGAAAGGGAAGTCAGTCAATATAGGGTATGGTATTAGGCAGAAAGCATAGTGGGCAACTGATCCTTAATCTCAAGTGGAAGCTTGAGAACAGTGCAAAGCTCATGAACCAGACTTACCCCAGGCAAGGGAGCTGGGGTATTTATACACCCACACTAGTCAGAAATTGGTTAAAAGCTGCTTGGAGGGTGGGGGAAGCACAAAAATATAATTTCCAGGTACTTCTGTCCTGATTTTTCATGGATGGCCCAAGAGTAGCCTTCTGATAAGATATAGGCACTGGCCATTTGAAGTCAGGCCAGTGTGTCCAGAAATGGTAAAGGAGATCCCAGGGGGTGAGGACTGAGTATCACCAGTGACTATTCAAGCTTCAGATTTGGCTGCAGGCTCCATGGCGGAGTCATGACCCACACTGGAATTCTTTTTTTTTGCCTGTGTTGAGTCTTCGTTGCTGCACGCGGGCTTTCTCTAGTTGCGACGAGCGGGGGCTACCCTTCGTTGTGGTGCGCAGGCTTCTCATTACTGTGGCTTCTCTTGTGGCGGAGTACGGGCTCTAGGCATGCAGGCTTCAGTAGTTGCAGCACATGGGCTCAGTAGTTGCGGCACACGGGCCCTAGAGCACGGGCTTCAGTAGCTGTGATGTGCGGGCTCAGTAGTTGGCGGCACGTGGACTCTAGGGCGTGCAGGCTTCAGTAGTTGTGGCACGCGGGCTCTAGGAAATGCGGGCTTGAGTAGTTGTGGTGCGCAGGCTCAGTAGTTGTGGCGCGCGGGCTCTAGAGCGCAGGCTTAGTAGTTGTGGCACATGGGCTTAGTTGCTCCGTGGCATGTGGGATCTTCCCGGACCAGGGCTTGAACCCGTGTCCCCTGCATTGGCAGGCGGATTCTTAACCACTGCACCACCAGGGACGTCCCCACACTGGAATTCTTAGTAGACAAAAGGAAGCGTACACCTTTTCCCAATATGCAATCCTCAAAAATATTTCCCTCTTGGGATTTTATATGGGAAACATTGCATAGGACAGTGGGTGATGCTCACAAACAACAATTTCCTGGACAATGCAACTGAGGAGTTCATGCAACTGTTGTTTAATTTAAAAGTCAGAGCAGAGTAAAAAACATTGTGGCCAGTTTCTCACAAGTTTAAACATAGAACTACATGTGACCCAGAAATTCCACTCCTAGGGAATATATATCCAAAAGAATTGAAAGCAGAGACTCAAACAGATATAGGAACACCTCACAGATGCTGCGAATCCGGTTCCAGACCACCGCAATAAAGCGAATATCACAATACAGCGAGTCACATGAATTTTTTTTGGTTTCCCAGTGCATATGAAAATTATGTTTTCACTGTACTGTAGTCTGTTAAGTGTGCAATAGCATTATGTCTAAAAAATGTATATACCTTAATTTAAAAATACTTTATTGCTAAAAAACGCTAACCACCATCTGAGCCTTCAGTGAGTCGTAATCTTTTTGCAACAGTAACATCAAAGATCACTGATCACAGCCAACCGTAACAAATATAACAATAATGAAAAAGTTTGAAATATTGCAAGAATTACCAAAATGTAACACAGAGACACGAAGTGAGCAAATGCTGTTGGAAAAATGGCATCAATAGACTTGCTTGTCACAGGGTTGCCACAAACCTTCAGTTTGTAAAAAACACAATAGCCGTGAAGCACAATAAAGCAAAGCACGATAAAAAGAGGTATGCCTGTATTTGTACACCAGTGTTCATTGCAGCATTGTTCACAGGAGCCAAAAGGTGGAAACAACCCAAGTGTCTGTCAGCAGATGAATGGATAAACAAAATGTGCATGCATACAATGGAATGTATGGACAACGCAGATGGACCTTGAAAATATTGTACTTAGTGAAATAAGCCAGACACAGGAGGACAAATACAATTCGACTTAGATGAGGTTTTTAGGATAGGCAGATTTCATAGGGATGGAAAGTAGAATAGAGGGTACCAGGGACTGAGGGAAGAAGGGAAGGCTTATTTAATGGCATTTTTGTTGGGGATGATAAAAAAGTTTTGGATATAGATAGTGGTGATGGTTATACAACAGTGTGAATGTATTTAATGCCATTGAATAGTACACTTATGAATGGTTAACATGACAAATATTATGTATATTTTACCACAGCATAGAAAGAGCAGAATATTAAAACACAACTCAGGGAGTTGATTCTGAAAGAGGCTGGTGATCAGACTTGAAACAAGAATGAATTTGAAGTACTCAGAGAAGTAGATTGACATTGTACTCTGTAAGTGATCTTCTGTAAATATCTTCTTCTCTCAAATAGGCATTTGTTAGGCATTTGTTTTTGTGTTTGCCTGTGTATTTATAACTCAGCTTCTGTCCACAAAGGATATGAGATCATTTGCATATTGATATGGTCAGGGTAGCCTTAAGCCTTGGGCTATCCCGTCATCTCAGTAGCTTAACACAACAAGAGTTTACTTCTTACTCACCCAAAGCCCATTGTGGGCGAGGTGCTTTACCTGCACAGTTGTCTCCTGGGTTGGCCCAGTGTTCCAGGATTCTTTTATCTTGTGGCTGCTGTTTATCAGCTCATGCCTCCAGCACTGCCCAGGAAGGGACAGAAAGGGTTGAAGCGTGGAGCACCTGCAATTAAACGGCCACCACCTGGAGGTGACAACAAGTCACCTCCACACGCGTTTCATTGGCCAAATCAAGTCCCATGGCTACACCCAACTTCAAGGATGTAAAGAACCACACTCCTCCCGTGAGTCCAGAAGTGGATAAGACTTGATCTTGGTGAACAGCACGGATGCCTGCGGCACGTATATGTACAGTGCGCTAGAAATGGATACTAATGGATTTAAGACATTGGGGAGATGAGAAAACATGAGTAGAATAGGACAGTTAAGCCACAAATTGTTAATACACACAGAGATATATGTCAAAAGGACCCACGTAATTGCCAGATTTGGCTGTGAGTTTTCCAGTTGTTGAAAGAAAGAGGCAAGGGCAACCATTAAATGGTTCCTTTTATCCAGGCTGGCTGCTTGGAAGACACCCAGCTTTTTTAGATGTGAATAAAAATTTCTCCTATAGATTGTCATGAAAGGGACAAGATAATGTGATGAGTAGTCTTCTCCACTGCATCTCAGCTGTGAAAGAGAACCCTATGCTCTTGCACGGCATAGCATCCCTCAGTACAAGGTGCAGTTCCGTAAAGGCCCCTCTGCCTAAGTCCAAGGTCATGCAGGGCGGTGTCCAGCTTCCAATTGTATGGTCCATACAATTGTGGGACACTTGGCCATTTGCTATATTTGTATCTTACTTTCCATCCATTGTCGTTTCCTGTTTAATGTTTATTTAGATATAGAAACATTTTTAATTTATGTGCCATTTCATATTTTAGTTTTTCCTTCTGATTTCTTCCATTGTTTTTGTGTAGAAAATCTTTTCCCGTCTGTAAGAATGCTTATTGTTTTTTTTTTAATTGAGGTGACATTGGTTTACAATATTATGTAAGTTTCATGTGTACAGCGTTATATTTCTACTTCTGTATACACTACAATGTGCTCGCCACCAGAAATTTAGTTTCCATTTGTAGCCATACAGTTGATCGCCTTTACCCATCTTACCCTCACCCTGCCTCTTCCCTTCTGAGGACCACTACTCTGTTCTCTGTATTTACATGTTTGTTTTTGTTTGATTTAGTTTGTTCATTTATTTTTTGTTTTTTATATTCCACATATGAATGAAATCATATGGTAGTTGTCTTTCTCAGTCTGATTTATCTCACTTAGCATAATACCCTCAAGGTCCATCCATGTTGTCACAAATGGTAAGATTTCATCTTTTTATGGCTGAGTAGTGTTCCATTGCATGTATATATATGTGTGTGTATCACATTTTCTTCATTCATCTGTTGACTTAGGTTGTTTCCATATCTTGGCTATTGTAAATAATACTGCAGTGAACATTGGGGTACATATATCTTTTCAAATTGATGTTCTCATATTCTTTGGGTAAATACCCAGAAGTGGGATAGCCGGGTCATATGGTAGTTCTATTCTTAACTTTTTGAGGAACCTCCAGACCGTTTTCCACAGTGGCTGCACCAATTTACATTCCCACCAACAGTGTAGGAGGGTTCTCTTTTCTCCACATCCTTACTGACACTTGTTATTTCTTGCCTTTTTGATAATAGCCAGGATGCCAGTTTTTGTTCAGTAGTTTTTCAACTGCTCTACACTTCTAGTCATAGCAATGGTTGTTAAAACACTTTAACCTATTGTTTCATGTGAACGATGATGGGTACATTTTAAGACTGTAGCCAAGGAGCAGTCCTGGTCATGGGGAATGAGGGAGCAGAAAGAGTGGCTGGTAGGAATTTGCATGCATTCATTCAAGGTAGGGTCATCTCTCTTGGGATCTACTACCAAATTTTCATGGGGAAGCTCTCAGACTGTCCATTCTGAGAACCCTGGATTTGTTTAATTATTTGTTTCCTACTTAGGAAACTTCAGTACCTATCTTGAAATTAGAGACTTTGCAGGCCATAGCTCTTACTCTCCACTGCCCAGCATTCTCATACACATACATGTTAATTTCAGCTTGTTTCATTAGAAATTCTCGTTTATGTTATAAAACAGTGATTTCCTCTTCTTTTATCCTAAATTCCCTCCTGTTCTCTCTTCCCCTTCATACCTTTCTCTGTGAAGGAGAGACGGGTTTGGTATGAATGTAACCCAAATAATTCTTGGGCTCCTTAGGGTTCTTAGGGTATTAGTGTTCCATACAAAAAAGCATGTTCCATTAGCCCAAAGTAATGGAAAAATAAATTCAATTTTTGCTTGTGTATCTCTAAAGAATCTTAGTCTCCAATTTATAACACTAAGGAAAGCTTCCTCTCTCCCCATCTCCCAGCCTCTCATTCCTCAAAGGAGTTCTGGAGCCTTTTATCCCGAAACCCCTCCCCAAATCCTCCCCAGCTGAAAGCCCTCTCAGTCTTTCTGTCCTTCCTGGTCTCTTCTCCCCCGTCTCTCTCTGCTCTGTATTATCGTGATTGACTTGACCTCTCCAACTTCTTTTAGCTTCCCCTCATTCAGCCTAGTCTTCATAGTAAAGCACAGCCCCAGGAGCTGACCCAGCAAGCAACAGTCCTTTCCCCTGAGGAGGAAAGAGAGAAGGACAGGGGATGGTTACTATCGCCAGCCCATCAGTGACTTTATACGCGGGGAAACTCTCACCCTGTAGAGGAACACATTACTGTGTTTGGACCCAGAAGCCCATGTTCCTGCTGAGGACAGTGGGAAACACACCTCATCAGGAAACATCTCCATCATCATGCTGCTCTCCCTTCACCCTCCAACCTTCTGCCTCCTTCTCTTCAATTTATCTGAATTGCTGGACATTATACCACTTTTCTGAAAGGCTGCACCTTTAGCACACCCACCGCATCTTCCTTTGGCCAGAGAGCCATCATAGAAGCATCATGAAATGTTCAGGATTTATTGTTCCCTTTCTCTGATCAACCCCCCAGCATCTCTGCTATTGATCACCTCCTCTTGGAAGGGAAATCCTGTGGTCAGTGAGCCCAGGGGTCAGACCAGGAATGCAACTGAGTGTGACTTAGAGGTGTGGGACATTAGGGAGCAGTGGGGCATGTGCCCTGGAAAGAGCAGCCCCACCACAGGCATTCAGATTCTAATTGCAAAACAACATTGTCCTGGCCAGACAGGTCTGAGGACAGCTCGACTCCAGAGTGTGAGTCCCTCAGTTAAAGCTTTGATCATCTGTGAGCTCCAGGCTGCTTTCCCTTTGGGAGGGAGAAGGATAAGAAGCTCTGAACTCTTCTTCATCAGTAGCAGCATCTTGATTTTTGCACTTCACTTAAGTACCTGTTTGTGCAGGACGCTTGATCATCACAGAGGGTAAATCTAACATATTCGCTATCACATTGTGCACCCACTACTCTCTAAAAGGAGCTGGGGGTAGTTATCAATATATTCTCTTAACTCTTCTGATACTCATGACTAAACATATTGTACTGTAATCCATAAGTACCTACTATTCTGGTTTTTTTCCTTTCCTTTTATGTTATTTCCTATACACTTTCTCAAGAATTCCATGTGTTCAATTAATGTAGAATAGTTTATTTAACCATCCTTAAATTATTGGATTTGGGGGTTACATGCAATTTTTTTTACTCTTGTGTTTAATTAAAAATTATGAAATTTATTGAGTGCTTTACCATAGGTTAAACCCAGTACAATCTTTACATATGTTTAATTCTTATAACAACCCCATAAGGGTAGGTACTGTTAATATTCTCACATTACAGACCAGGATCCGAGGTCCAGAGAGCTTCCAGGCAGTGTCTGAAGTTACCCAGTGGAAGTAGTGCGGGGCATCCCTTTAGAGCTTATGCTGTGAACCACCACGTCTTTGCCATTTCTTCCTTTGGGGTCCTTGTGGGGAGAATTGCCAGTTAAAGAGATCACAATCCCTTTTTCCAGTGGTGATGGTCCTTAGGCAACCTGGGGTAATAGAAGAAGACAGAGATGGCCTGGTTAGCAGAATGTCAGGATGGTAAAAGGTTTGGGCGGTGTTCTGCCTACCTCCCAGGAGTCCACATAATTAGAGCCTGTACCTCCCATTGGAATATTTGATGTCCTCTCAAAGTTGCAAGTGTCCTCCCATCACCATGACAACTAATGTGCCTTCCCCCAGAATTTTACTCTCCAGTTTGGACATATTTGATCCCAGAAGTCACTTCCTGACTCTGCCCATGAACTCTTGGAATACTGGCACCAAAGCTGTGTCTTGGGTCTTCCGTAGTATTAAGCATCTGATGAAGATCAGATTGATCTTAGAGACCAATATTAGAGACCAACATCGATCTTAGAGACCAACTAGGCAAGTGGTTTTCAAACTATGCTCCAAGGACCCCTGGGATTCTTTGTGGTATATAAGTGCTGTCTTGAGAGCCAAGGGGGACACATCAAGTTCTTATCTTTGTTGTATGTATTTATTTATATATGTCCCAAATAATTATCCTATTCTGCTACCTTTTTATTGACTATTGTTTGGAATGTAGAAAAGATTTTTATATACCCAAATACACTCATTTTCACTGGCATTTTTTTTCTATATTTTTTCATAAATTTAGGCCCTCTCTGTGGTTGAGATAAATATTCTTATCCATTCTCTGTTTAGTTCTAACTCAACTCAAAGTTATTCAAAAGGACTGTTTTATAAATGCTTTTTTATGGCTGGCTATATAATTATGCTTTGATTTATTTCTAAAATTATCACATAATGGTTTGAGAATGTGCATTTTCCAGAGTTCTCTTTTTTATTTGAGTGTTTCTGTACATCCTGGTATCTGTATATATTTCAGTTGGATTTTTTCTTACCTTACAGAATTTTGGAGCAGGAGGGAACATAATCCCCAACCACACTCCAAGCCTAGTAAACACACCCAAAATAACATTTGTGTGTTTGGGGACATATAAATTCAGTGCTATTGATTTCATCACTTGTGTAACTTTAAATTTTATTAATAATACTTTTGTTTACTTCTTTATGCTTTATGTGCTAACAACTATTTTTAAACTTACATTTGATTAAATTCCTGCATTATATTAGCAGAGACTTGCTGACTTTTGGATCATCTCTCTAGTTTTAATTTTTAAAGTAAACCACTTAATTCTTTTAATTTCCCGTTTTTTAAAATTTTATTTATTTATTTTTGGCTGCATTGGGTCTTCGTTGCTGCGCACAAGCTTTCTCTAGTTGCGGCGAGTGGGGGCTACTCTTCGTTGCGGTGCGCAGGCTTCTCGTTGCGGTGGCTTCTCTTGTCGCGGAGCACGGGCTCTAGGTGCGCGGGCTTCAGTAGTTGTGGCACACGGCCTCAGTAGTTGCGGCTCGCGGGCTCTAGAGCACAGGCTCAGTAGTTGTGGCACACGGGCTCAGTTGCTCCGTGGCATGTGGGATCTTCCCGGACCAGGGCTCAAACCCGTGTCCCCTGCATTGGCAGGTGGATTCTTAACCACTGTGCCACCAGGGAAGTCCCTACCATGACTTCTTTATCCATTCATCCATTGATGGACACTTAGGTTATTTCCAAGTCTTGGCTACTGTAAATAATGCTACAATGAACATGGGATTGCAGATATCTTTTCAAGTTAGTGTTTTCATTTCCTTTGGATAAATACCCAGAAGTGGAATTGCTGGATCATATGGTAGTTCTATTTTTAATTCTTTGAGGGAACTTCATACTGTTTTCCACAGCGACTGCACCAGTTTACATTCCCACCAACAGTGCCCAAGGGTTCTGTTTTCTCCACATCCTCACCAACACTTGTTACCTGTTTGATCACAGCCATTTTAACAGGTGTGAGGTGATATCTCATTGTGGTTTTGATTTGCATTTCCTTGATGATTAGTGATGTTGAGCATCTGTATGCCTGCTTTGGAAAAATGTCTATTCAAATCCTCTGTCCATTTTTTTTTAAACATCTTTATTAGAGTATAATTGCTCTGCCCATTTTTAAATTGGATTGTTTGGGGTTTTTTTGCTATTGAGTTGTCTGATAAATAAATAAATATATATATATATATATATATATATATATATATATATATATATATATAAATATATAAATATATATATAATATTTATTTATTTATTTGGCTGCACCGAGTCTTAGTTGCAGCACTCGGGATCTTCGATCTTCGTTGGGGCATGCAGGATCTTTTAGCTGTGACATTCAAACTCTTAGTTGCGGCATGTGGGATCTAGTTCCCCAACCAGGGATCGAACCTGGGCCCCCTGCATTGGGAGCATGGAGTCTTAGCCACTGGACCACCAGGGAAGTCCCTATATATTTTGGATATTAACCCCTTATCAGATAAATATGATCTGCAAATATTTTCTCCCTTTCAGTAGGTTGCCTTTTCATTTTGTTGATGGTTTCCTTTGCTGTGCAGAAGGTTTTCAGTTTGGTGTAGTCCTTCTTGTTTATTTTTGCTTTTTTGTTTTGTTTTGTTTTTTGTTTTTTTTAAAATTTATTTTATTTTATTTTTTATTTTATTTTATTTTTGGCTGTGTTGAGTCTTCATTGCTGTGCGCGGGCTTTCTCTAGTTGCGGTGAGTGGGGGCTACTCTTCGTTGCGGTGCGCAGGCTTCTCATTGCGGTGGCTTCTCTTATTGTGGAGCACGGGCTCTAGGGTGCACGGGCTTCAGTAGTTGTGGCACGCGGGCTCAGTAGTTGTGGCTTGCGGGCTCTAGAGCGCAGGCTCAGTAGTTGTGGTGCACGGGCTTAGTTGCTCCGCAGCATGTGGGATCTTCCTGGACCAGGGCTCGAACCCGTGTCCCCTGCATTGGCAGGCAGATTTGTAACCACTGCGCCACCAGGGAAGGCCTATTTTTGCTTTTGTTGCCTTTGCTTTTGGTGGTTTATAGTTTCTATCTCTCTTTTCTCTCTTAAAGTAGATGTTCATTCAATCTTGCTCATATGTGGCGTTCCTCCTTTCTTACTTTCCTGCTATTCCCTATAAGCCACTTCCATTCCCACCAGAATCTTGAGATCTTTCTTTGGGACTTAAAATGTGAAAACTGAATTTATGCTACAGTTAGCTTTTTCCCCACTAAGGGCTTTTAAAATTAATTCTGACTGTTGATGTTTTCTGCTTCAGATGTTATATTTTTGGTATTTGGTGTGGAGGCATGCTATATATACTATTTCTTGACCTACTGTATTTTTAGACTTAGTTTCTTTTATTTAACAGCCTGTGACTTAATACCAACATCTGTAAAAAATGTGTAGAAGGCATGCTTTGACCACACAGGGATTTATTGGTGTTCCATTTCATGGAATGATGGATGAAGACCATCCATCTGGGAGTTTATAACTTGAAACAACAACTATCACTCCCTCTTCAGTTAATTAAGACAAATTTCCTGGAGGATATGGAGTCTAGGGGCTGTTTGGGAAGAACTGATGACCTGCTTATTCTTTCAACAATTCTTTGAGTTCGGGAAAGTAAGGCTCAAAGAGAGTCAGTAAATTTCCCAAGTACACACAGCTGTTAAGGGAGTATATCAGCGTCAAGTTACCAGACCCAAAAAGTAGTGGTTGAAGCAGGCAAAGTTTTACTCTATTCCAGAAAAGAGGTCTGCACTGCATATAGACAGTTCAGGGCAAGTGTGGTGACTGCATAATGTCAACAGGGAGTCAGGTGTCTTCAGCTCTGCTATCCCTAGGATGTTGCCCTGGTCCTCAGGGCTCAGTGTGGTTGCTGGAGCTCTGGCCATCATATCCACACCATAAGTAGCAGTAGTAGGAAAGGGAGAGTCTTTCAAGGTGTGAGGTCATTTCCTCTAAGAAGCAGATTCTAGGCGGAAGTGACTTATCAAGGAAGTACTCCGGAAGAGACTAGTAGGAGAGTGAGGGGTGTGAGGATGGGAAAAGGGAAGAAGCCAAGTAGGAGGTTATCTTATGGAGCTCTGGAGCATAAATTGCACCTTGGGGTTTGTCCCACCTTGAGGCAGAGGAACTGGGCTTTTAGACACCCACACCAGTCGCTCACTGGCTCTGGCTGGGGTGGGAAGAACGAGGCACTTTGCTGTTTCTGGGGGGAAAAAAATCACATTAAAAAGGGCGGGGTAATCCTTTGTTGTGGGGTTGTCCTGTGCATTGTAGGATGTCTAGCAGCGTCCCTGGACCAAAGAGAAAATTTTGAAACACAGGGTTTGGAGTGTTTGCCTCTGTCCATGCCTCACCCACACCCCGACACCTCACCTTTAACTTGAATTGTTAACTGTAAAGTGGCTTTGTTCTTTTCTTTTTTTTAATTTAATTTTATTTATTTATTTATTTATTTATTTATTTATTTATTTATTTTTGGGTGTGTTGGGTCTTCGTTTCTGTGCGAGGGCTTTCTCTAGTTGCGGCAAGTGGGAGTCACTCTTCATCGCGGTGCACGGGCCTCTCACTGTCGCGGCCTCTCTTGTTGCGGAGCACAGGCTCCAGACACGCAGGCTCAGTAGTTGTGGCTCACGGGCCCAGTTGCTCCGCGGCATGTGGGATCTTCCCAGACCAGGGCTCGAACCCGTGTCCCCTGCATTGGCAGGCAGATTCTCAACCACTGCGCCACCAGGGAAACCCTCTGTTCTTTTCTTTTTAAAAATATTTTTTCCGTTAAAAAAATTCCTAAACTAATATATGCACATTTGAATAGATTTTCAAATCATTCCAAAGTGTTTAAAGTGAAAAATCAAAGTCTCCCTTTACTTTCCCATCCTACTCCCCAGAGGTAACCATTGTTTTTTTACACATAGTGGGGTTCTCTTTTCTCTTTTTGGTAATAGCTTTATTGAGCTATAATTCATATACCGTAAATTTCACATATTTGAAGTGTACAATTCAGTGGTTTTTAGTGTATTCACAGGGTTTTGCAACCATCAACACAATCAATATGATGACCTTTCATCATCTCCCAAAGAAACCCCATCCCCTTTAGCAATCACCTCCCATCCCCTCCAGCCGTAGGTAACCACTAATCTACTGTCTGTTTCTGTAGATTTGCTTATTCTGGGCATTTCATATAAATGGAATCATATAGTACACGGCCTTTTGTGCCTGGCTTCTTTGACTTAGCATAATGTTTTCAAGTCATCCATCTTGTAATACATATCAATACTTCACTCCATTTTATTACTGAATAATATTCTATTATATGGATGTACCATATTTTATCTATCAGTTAATCAGTTGATGGACATTTGGGTTGTTTTCACTTTTTAGCTATTATGAATAATGATGTACAATGATGAATAAGTGTACAGGTTTTTGTGTAGGCATATGTTTTTATTTATCTTGGGTAGATTTGGAATTGCCAGGTCATATGGAAACTCTATTCTCAACCTTTGGAAGAACTGTCAGACTCTTTCCAAGTAGGCGTATCATTTTATATTCCCACCAACAGTGTGGGAGGGTTCCTATTTCTTCACGTCCTTGCCAAGACTTTCAATAACCTGTCTCTTTGGTTACATCCATCCTGTGGATGTGAAGTGGTATCTTATTGTGGTTTTGATTTGCATTTCTCTAATGATAAATGATGTTGAGCGTAATCTCACATGTTTTTTTTTTTAGTCATTTATATACCCTCTTGAAAGAAATGTCTATTCAAATCCTTTGCCCATTTTTAAATTGTTTTTTTAGTAATTGAGTTATAAATGTTCTTTATATATTTTAGATTCAAGTCCCTTATCAGATATATAATTTGCAAATATTTTCTCCCCTTCTGTGGTTGTCATTTCACTTTCTTCATGGTGTCCTTTGAAGCACAAACATTTTAAATTTTGATGAAGTCTAATTTACCTATTTTGTCACTGTTGTTGCTTATGTTTTCAGTACCATATCTAAGAAACCATTGCCTAATCCAAAGTCACAAAGATTTGTACCTATGTTTTCTTCTGAGAGTTTTATAGTTTTGCTCTTACATTTAGGCTGTTGATCCATTTTGAGGCAATTTTTGTATATGGTATGAGACGTGGGTGCAGCTTAATATTTTTCCATGTGGTTCCAGCACCATTCGTTGAAAAGACTATTCTTTCCCCCATTGAATAGTTTTGACACCCTTGTCAAAAATCAGTTGACCATAAATGTGAGGGTTGATTTCTGAACTCTCAACTCTATTCCACTGATGTATATGTGTATCCTTATGCTAGTACCACACTGCCTTGATTACTGTAGCTTTGTAGTAAATTGTGAAATCAGGAAGTGTGAATCTTCCAACACTGTTCTTCTTTATCAAGACTGTTTTGGCTATTATGGGTCCCTTGAACTTCCATGTGAATTTTAAAATCAGCTTGTCAGTTTCTGCAAAAGAAGATTTCTGTTGAATCTGTAGATCATCTTGGGGAATATTGTGATCTTAAAAATATTAAATGTTATAATCCATGAACATGGGATGTCTTTTCATTTATTTGGATCCTTTAATTTCTTTCAACAAAGTTTTTAAGTTTTCAAAGTTGAATATAAGTTTGGCACTTCTTTTCTTAAATTTATTCCTAAATATATTATTCTTTTTAGTGCTATTGTGAATGAAATTGTCTTCTTAATTTCATTTTGAATTGTTTATTGCAAGTGTAGGGAGTACAATTGATTTTTATATATAGATCTTATATCCTGTGATCTTGCTGCACTCATATATTAGTTCTAATAGTTCTTTAGTGGATTCCTTAGGATTTTCTATATAAAAGATTATGTGATTATATCATCTATGAATAGAGATAGTTTTCATTCTTTCCTTCCAATCTGGATGCCTTTTGTTTCTTTTATTTCATGCCTCCAGTACAGTGTTGAATAGAAGTGGTGGGAGTGGACATTCTTGCTTTATTCCTGATCTTGGGGGGGGGAAGTTTCGGTCTTTCACCATGAAGTGTGATATTAGTTCTGGTTTGTTTTGGTAGATGACCTTTATTGGGTTGAGAAAGTTCCCTTCTATTCCTACTTTGTTGGGTGTTTTTATCACAAAGAGGTGTTGGATTTTTGTCAGATTATTTTTCTGCATCTGAGATGATCATGTGGTTTCATCCTTTCGGCTATTGATGCTAGGGTACTGCATTAATTAATTTTAGATATTAAACCAACCATGGATTCCTGGGATAAATTCCACTTGGTCATGGTTTATAATCCTTTTCATATATTGCTGCATTTGGTTTGCTAGTATTTTGTTGAGGATTTTTGCATCTATATTCAAAAGATATATTTGTCTATTTTTTTTCCTTTCTTGTGATATCTCTGTCTTGCTTTGGTGTCAGGATAATACTGGCCTATGGAATAAGTTGGGAAGTATTCACCTATGGTTCTTATATAACTTTCTGAGGTTGCCCAGGATATACAACTGTGGTATGAATGTTCAATAATTTGTTCCTTCTGTTGTGGGACATGTAGTTTGTTTCTAATTATTTGCTAGTACAACAGCTCTATAAAGCATATTTTAAATTTTAATATTTAAACTTTTAATTGTAAATATTTGTAGGTACTGCTAAATTTTTGAGAATTTTAAAATTTAAAATTTTCTTAACCAATTTGCAAGAATTTTGTTATTCTCACAGCTAAAGTATATTGTATTCTTCTTCTTCCTTGGTATTATGCTAAATGCTCTAGATACACAATTTTTCATCCTCTGATGTAGGATTATTGTTTTCCTCATTCTGTTGGTGAGAAAACTGAAGCACAGAGGGATAAATAGCTTTCCCAAAGTCATACAAGTTGTAAGTGTTGGAACTTTAGTTCAAACTTTGTTCAGCCATGATTTAAATTTTGGAGAGGAAGTTAAGTCTCTGAGATAGTATTCTAGTGAAAACTGAAATAAAACCTATGACTCTAGTTCTATGTTTATTTTTGCCATCAATGGATTTGATGTTAGTGATGAATATTATTTGCAAGTTATCGTTTTGAAGAACCTGGGCTCCCAGGCTGTATAATAAGGAAGACATCTAGATGTCCCTCACTGGGTTTGAACAGTCTTTTCTCCCTTCTTATTGTCTTAGAACCACACTCAGCACCCATCTTATATCAAGCAGAAAATTTAGTTTGGTTCAGTCAGAATTTATTGAATCCCTACTATGTGTCCAGCCTGATAACCTGGGTCCATGCATAGCATTCAGGAAGGCTATAAATTTGGATGGGAAAAGAATTCCATCTTTATGTTTACTAACCTCGAACTAAGCAGCCTCTAGCATTTCCTTCAATAGAGAGTATAGGCAACAACTCAGAGGCAGAATGAGTGGCACCTGTAGCTTTGTCACCAGTAGAAATCACAGATGTGTTCCTCTCATTTAAGAATGTGGCAGATCCCACCATGTTCATCCCCCCTCAACATACTTCAAAATTATGGTAGTTGTTAGACCTGTTCTTGTTATTTAATGATATAATAAAGTTGCTCATATACTATATCACACATTTGTTTCCTAGTTTAATAATTTTGTTTTAATATAGTTGCTTTTGTAATTCTATGCATTTTATTTCATTCATTTAAAAAAAACATTCAGAGATGGAACCCGCAGGCTTCCCCAGATTGCCAAAGGCTCTATGTATGTCACAGAAAACAGGAATTGAGAACCAGACTGAGGTTAGGCTGATTTTGAATGAAGACAGAAGGGGAAATTGTAACTGTTGTTATCCCTGCTCCTTGCATGACTGGCAAAGAGCTTTAATCCACTTGCAGTTGTTTGAAAACTGACTTGAAAGACTTATTGCTCAATCACTGTGCATAATCTCATCTTTTCCTGATGATTCAGAAGACATTTCAGGATGTTGCAAGGTCTTTTTTTTTTATTAATTTTATTTATTTATTTATTTATTTTTGGCTGTGTTGGGTCTTCGTTGCTGCACGTGGGCTTTCTCTAGTTGCGTAGAGCGGGGGCTGCTCTTCGTCCCGGTGTATGGGCTTCTCACTGCGGTGGCTTCTCTTGATGTGGAGCACGGGCTCTAGGTGCGCAGGCTTCAGTAGTTGCAGCACGTGGGCTCAGTAGTTGTGGCTCGTGGGCTCTAGAGCACAGGCTCAGTAGTTGTGGCGCACGGGCTTAGTTGCTCTGCGGCATGTGGGATCTTCCTGGACCAGGGCTTGAACCCATGTCCCCTGCATTGGCAGGCGGATTCTTAACCACTGCGCCACCAGGGAAGCCCCTGTTGCAGTGTCTTGAGGGTCATGTTTGGAGCATAAAATACCACACTCCCTCAGAGCAGTGGGGAAGCAGTAAGTGTTTAGAAATGTCATATTTATAGGGTGTACTTTTTCTAGGGGCACAGGCTCGGTTCAGAGCTGCCTCGCTGTGTCCTTGCCTTTGTGTTCAGCTGATGATGGTATCCCTCTGACTCTTAGCCCACCGCCTCTCCTGTGGTTACATTGTCACATGTACTCTTTGTTGTAAATACAGGTTTGGGAATATATACTACTTCTTCATGGTTATTTAACATTACTTCTAGTTTAGTATTTAAATTAGAAGATGCAACTTTGGCCCAACGCGACATGCTTTATTTGACCCACAGATGCTGGTAAATGTTTGACAATCGGCTTAAAAAACAAACAACCCAATTTGTAGCATTTGCCTGTTTCTGTGATGTAAATATTCCCCAAATGGCTGATTTCAAGCTATGAACATGAAGTCACTGAAGGCAAGAGTAGAGAAAATATCCTCTTGTGAGCCTATAGCAGCCAGCTCCAGGACATGACTGTGGGCTGCAGGGTGTTGGAGAAAATTCAAATCAGCTGTCTACTTTTAAAAATGAGATTTCCAGTCAAAGTCTAGATTTCTGATTTCTCTTGGAAAATGGGAAACCTGGCTATGCTGGGCCCACATTACTGCATGCCAACCACTGGATGAAGAAGAGCTATGCGTGCTCCCTTTGGGGAGCCCACTGGTTCCCTGGTCCCACCCCATCTAGGCTGAGTGTAACCTGCTATTCATCAGTGTGTTTGACTTCTTTCCTGTCCTCTGGCTGAAGCACTGAGGTTCATCCTACCTCTTTGAGATATAAGAACCAAGTGATCTCGTCACCTGGCTCTTTATCAGAAAATCGAGAAAGAGTTGCAGAGTTGTGTCCTGTATGGAAATACTTTTTAGAAATTGCTTCCAGTTTGATCATGGGGCAGTCAATTTTCTCCTGATGGGATGCATGGAGATTTTATTCCACTCTTGTTGATTTCTCTCTGATCATCCCAGATCAGTAGGCAAAAGAGCTTTTCTTCTTAAGCTATGTAATAAATGAGGTTGAACCAGAAAAGCATGAACTTTATGACAGGCTAAAGGTTTTCCTATGGGAAATTAAGAGCCACTAACTGGAAATGGGAAAAAGTAACAAGTTAAAAGGAAACTCAGTGGAGTAATTAAAAATGTATCAAGCCCTGTGGAGTAGGCAATAGACACAGCACAGTAAAAGGAAAAGAGCGTCTCTGAGGTCTCGCTGGATACCGGCCATGTTGATTTTGGATAATGCCCAAGTGTCTGGGGGAAAGATCATTCTTAAACTTGGGACGCCAACCCCGCCAGAGTGATTGTACCGTAAATACCTCATTATTTATGGGTATTAAGGGACCCAGGAAGTGTATTAGACACTTTAATACCCTGCTCTTGGGTGAGGTGGAGTGCTTCTGCAGATGATTTAGGAATTCGAGGTTTAGAAAAGGGCTAAGGGAGAGTCTTGGAGTTTCCAATGCTGAGGGATGAGGGAAAGTAGGTCAGAAAAGCAGTGGTGTTAGGAATTGCATTATGTATGCACTTACTTAAACATTGGCAAGAGTGTTATTTAAGAATAAAATCAATTTCATTGTGGGAAAGGGAGCTCCATTTTTTTTTATTCAAACAGAAAGTCACAAAAATTATAATCATCCTCATCAGTTCACTCAGTCCCATGTAATTAATTTTTTTTTTCATCTTGATCTTTTGTTACCACTTTTATGAGTTCATCAGTTTTCCATTAGAGCTCTGAAAATGCTTATTCATTCAGTTCAGCAGTATAGTCAGTTACCAGAAATCTGTACTTGTCAGAGTCTTTTCCATGAATTCCTTGAAGATGAAACCCTTTTATAGGAACATTTTTGCGAAAGCATCAGAGTACACCCAGAACTGTCTGTAAATGACAAAAGACTTAAAAATGACCACGGTTAAAGATTTGATGAAAGTTCATAATAACCCAATTGACAAGGGAATTTAGTTATTTCTGAGATACACATTTTAAAGTAATAACTAGAATTATGACTTATAACATTATACCAGAACATATAAGATTTTTAGAAAGTTCATGTAATGTCTGAAACATTTATATTAACATATTTCCATACCAATAACCCAAAGAAAATTTAGTATTAGTTGTTTTTTGTTTGTTTGTTTTTTTATACTGCAGGTTCTTATTAGTCATCAATTTTATACACATCAGTGTATACATGTCAATCCCAATCGCCCAACTCAGCACACCACCATCCCCAACCCACCGCGGTTTTCCCCCCTTGGTGTCCATACGTTTGTTCTCTACATCTGTGTCTCAACTTCTGCCCTGCAAACCGGTTCATCTGTACCATTTTTCTAGGTTCCACATACATGCATTAATATACGATATTTGTTTTTCTCTTTCTGACTTACTTCACTTTGTATGACAGTCTCTAGATCCATCCACGTCTCAACAAATGACTCAATTTCGTTCCTTTTTATGGCTGAGTAATATTCTGTTGTATATATGTACCACATCTTCTTTATCCATTCGTCTGTCGATGGGCATTTAGGTTGCTTCCATGACCTGGCTACTGTAAATAGTGCTGCAGTGAACATTGGGGTGCAAGTGTCTTCTTGAATTATGGTTTTCTCTGGGTATATGCCCAGTACTGGGATTGCTGGATCATATGGTAATTCTATTTTTAGTTTTATAAGGAACATCCATACTGTTCTCCAAAGTGGCTGTATCAATTTACATTCCCACCAACAGTGCAAGAGGGTTCCCTTTTCTCCACACCCTCTCCAGCATTTGTTGTTTGTAGATTTTCTGATGATGCCCATTCTAACTGGTGTGAGGTGATACCTCATTGTAGTTTTGATTTGCATTTCTCTAATAATTAGTGATGTTGAGCATCTTTTCATGTGCTTCGTGGCCGTCTGTATGTCTTCTTTGGAGAAATGTCTATTTAGGTCTTCTGCCCATTTTTGGATTGGGTTGTTTGCTTCTTTAATATTGAGCTGCATGAGCTGTTTATATATTTTGGAGATTAATCCTTTGTCCGTTGATTCATTTGCAAATATTTTCTCCCATTCTGAGGGTTGTCTTTTCGTCTTGTTTATGGTTTCCTTTGCTGTGCAAAAGCTTTGAAGTTTCATTAGGTCCCATTTGTTTATTTTTGTTTTTATTTCCATTACTCTAGGAGGTGGATCAAAAAAGATCTTGCTGTGATTTAGGTCAATAATAATTTATGTCAATAATTATAATAATAATTTATGTCAATATATATGTTCTTCCTATGTTTTCCTCTAAGAGTTTTAGAGTGTCCGGTCTTACAGTTAGGTCTCTAATCCATTTTGAGTTTATTTTTGTGTATGGTGTTAGGGAGTGTTCTAATTTCATTCTTTTACATGTAGCTGTCCAGTTTTCCCAGCACCATTTATTGAAGAGTCCGGTCTTACATTTAGGTCTCTAATCCATTTTGAGTTTATTTTTGTGTATGGTGTTAGGGAGTGTTCTAATTTCATTCTTTTACATGTAGCTGTTCAGTTTTCCCAGCACCATTTATTGAAGAGTCTGTCTTTTCTCCATTGTATATCTTTGCCTCCTTTGTCATAGATTAGTTGACCATAGGTGCGTGGGTTTATCTGTGGGCTTTCTATCTTGTTCCATTGATCTATGTTTCTGTTTTTGTGCCAGTACCATATTGTCTTGATTACTGTAGCTTTGTAGTATAGTCTGAAGTCAGGGAGTCTGATTCCTCCAACTCCGTTTTTTTCCCTCAAGACTGCTTTGGCTATTCGGGGTCTTTTGTGTCTCCATACAGATTTTGAGATGATTTGTTCTAGTTCCGTAAAAAATGCCATTGGTAGTTTGATTGTGATTGCATTGAATCTGTAGATTGATTTGGGTAGTATAGTCATTTTCACAATATTGATTCTTCCAATCCAAGAACATGGTATATCTCTCCATCTGTTGGTATCATCTTTAATTTCTTTCATCAGTGTCTTATAGTTTTCTGCATACAGGTCTTTTGTCTCCCTAGGTAGGTTTATTCCTAGGTATTTTATTTTTTTTGATGCAATGGTAAATGGGAGTGTTTCCATAATTTCTCTTTCAGATTTTTCATCATTAGTGTATAGGAATGCAAGAGATTTCTGTGCATTAATTTTGTATCCTGCAACTTTACCAAATTCATTGATTAGCTCTAGTAGTTTTCTGGTGGCAGTTTTAGGATTCTCTATGTATAGTATCATGTCATCTGCAAACAGTGACAGTTTTAATTCTTCTTTTCCAATTTGTATTCCTTTTATTTCTTTTTATTCTCTGATTGCCGTGGCTAAGACTTCCAAAACTATGTTGAATAATATTGGTGAGAGTGGACATCCTTGTCTTGTTCCTGATCTTAGAGGAAATGCTTTCAGTTTTTCACCATTGAGAATGATGTTTGCTCTGGGTTTGTTGTATATG
Organism: Eschrichtius robustus; assembly: GCF_028021215.1. NCBI lineage: Eukaryota > Metazoa > Chordata > Mammalia > Artiodactyla > Eschrichtiidae > Eschrichtius > Eschrichtius robustus. The sequence goes on along the minus strand of NC_090824.1, from coordinate 14,051,200 downwards.
GCCTTTATTATGTTGAGGTAGGTTCCCTCTATGCCCACTTTCTGGAGAGTTTTTATCAGAAATGGGTGTTGAATTTTGTCAAAAGCTTTTTCTGCATCTATTGAGATGATCATATGGTTTTTATTCTTCAATTTGTTAATATGGTGTATCACATTGATTGATTTGCATATATTGAAGAATCCTTGCATCCTTGGGATAAATCCCACTTGATCATGGTGTATGATCCTTTTAATGTGTTGTTGGATTCAGTTTGCTAGTATTTTGTTGAGGATTTTTGCATCTATATTCATCAGTGATATTGGTCTGTAATTTTCTTTTTTTGTAGTATCTTTGTCTGGTTTTGGTATCAGGGTGATGGTGGCCTCATAGAATGCGTTTGGGAGCGTTCCTTCCTCTGCAATTTTTTGGAAGAGTTTGAGGAGGATGGGTGTTAGCTCTTCTCTAAATGTTTGATAGCATTCACCTGTGAAGCCATCTGGTCCTGGACTTTTGTTTGTTGGAAGATTTTTAATCACAGTTTCAATTTCATTACTTGTGATTGGTCTGTTTCTGTTTTCTGTTTCTTCCTGATTCAGTCTTAGAAGGTTATACCTTTCTAAGAATTTGTCCACTTCTTCCAGGTTGTCCATTTTATTGGCATAGAGTTGCTTGTAGTAGTCTCTTAGGATGCTTTGTATTTCTGCGGTGTCTGTTGTAACTTCTCCTTTTTCATTTCTAATTTTATTGATTTGAGTCCTCTCCTTTTTCTTGATGAATCTGGCTAATGGTTTATCAATTTTGTTTATCTTCTCAAAGAACCAGCTTTTAGTTTTATTGATCTTTGCTATTGTTTTCTTTGTTTCTATTTCATTTACTTCTGCTCTGATCTTTATGATTTCTTTCCTTCTGCTAACTTTGCATTTTGTTTGTTCTTCTTTCTCTAGTTCCTTTATGTGTAAGATTCGATTGTTTACTTGAGATTTTTCTTGTTTCTTGAGGTAGGCTTGTATAGCTATAAACTTCCCTCTTAAAACTGCTTTTGCTGCATCCCATAGGTTTTGGATCATCGTGTTTTCATTGTCATTTGTCTCCAGGTATTTTTTGATTTCCTCCTTGATTTCTTCAGTGATCTCTTGGTTATTTAGTAACGTATTGTTTAACCTCCATGTGTTTGTGTTTTTTACGTTTTTTTCCCTGTAATTCATTTCTAATCTCACAGCATTGTGGTCAGAAAAGATGCTTGATATGATTTCAATTTTCTTAAATTTACTGAGGCTTGATTTGTGACCCAAGATGTGATCTATCCTGGAGAATGTTCCATGCACACTTGAGAAGAAAGTGTAATCTGCTGTTTTTGGATGGAATGTCCTATAAATATCAATTAAATCCTTTTGGTCTATTGTGTCATTTAAAGCTTCTGTTTCCTTATTTATTTTCATTTTGGATGATCTGTCCATTCGTGTAAGTGAAGTGTTAAAGTCCCCCACTATTATTGTGTTACTGTGGATTTCCTCTTTTATAGCTGTTAGCAGTTGCCTTATGTATTGAGGTGCTCCTATGTTGGGTGCATATATATTTATAATTGTTATATCTTCTTCTTGGATTGATCCCTTGATCATTATGTAGCGTCCTTCCTTGTCTCTTGTAACATTCTTCATTTTAAAGTCTATTTTATCTGATATGAGTATAGCTACTCCAGCTTTCTTTTTTTTTTATATAAATTTTAAATTTAAATTTAAATTTATTTTATCTATTTATTTTTGTCTGCATTGGGTCTTTGTTGCTGTGGGTGGGCTTTCTCTAGTTGCAGTGAGCGGGGCTACTCTTCACTGTGGTGCGCGGACTTCTCATTGCGGTGGCTTCTCCTGTTGCGGAGCAGGGGCTCTAGGCGCACGGGCTTCAGTAGTTGTGGCACATGGGTCAGTAGTTGAGGCTCACGGACTTAGTTGCTCCGCGGCATGTGGGATCTTCCCACACCAGGGCTCAAACCCGTGTCCCCTGCATTGGCAGGCAGATTCTTAACCACTGCGCCACCAGGGAAGCCCTACAGCTTTCTTTTGATTTCCATTTGCATGGAATATCTTTTTCCATCCCCTCACTTTCAGTTTGTATGTGTCCCTAGGTCTGAAGTGGGTCTCTTGTAGACAGCATATATATGGGTCTTGTTTTTGTATCCATTCAGCAAGCCTGTGTCTTTTGGTTGGAGCATTTAATCCATTCACGTTTAAGGTAATTATCGATATGTATGTTCCTATGACCAGTTTCTTAATTGTTTTGGGTTAATTTTTGTAGATCCTTTTCTTCTCTTGTGTTTACCACTTAGAGAAGTTCCTTTAGCATTTGTTGTAGAGCTGTTTTGGTGGTGCTGAATTCTCTTAGCCTTTGCTTGTCTGTAAAGCTTTTGATTTCTCCATCAAATCTGAATGAGATCCTTGCCAGGTAGAGTAATCTTGGTTGTAGATTCTTCCCTTTCATCACTTTAAGTATATCATGCCACTCCCTTCTGGCTTGTAGAGTTTCTGCTGAGAAATCAGCTGTTAACCTTATGGGAGTTCCCTTGTATGTTATTTGTTGTTTTTCCCTTGCTGCTTTCAGTAATTTTTCTCTGTCTTTAATTTTTGTCAATTTGATTACTATGTGTCTCAGCGTGTTTCTCCTTGGGTTTATCCTCTATGGGACTCGCTGCGCTTCCTGGACTTGGGTGGCTATTTCCTTTCCCATGTTAGGGAAGTTTTCGACTGTAATCTCTTCAAATATTTTCTCTGGTCCTTTCTCTCTCTCTTCTCCTTCTAGGACCCCTATAATGTGAATGTTGTTGCGTTTAATGTTGTCCCAGAGGTCTCTTAGGTTGTCTTCATTTCTTTTCATTCTTTTTTCTTTATTCTGTTCTGCAGCAGTGAATTCCACCATTCTGTCTTCCAGGTCACTTATCCGTTCTTCTGCCTCAGTTATTCTGCTATTGATCCCTTCTAATAGTTTTCATTTCAGTTATTGTATTGTTCATCTCTGTTTGTTCTTTAATTCTTCTAGGTCTTTGTTAAACATTTCTTGCATCTTCTCGATCTTTGTTTGCCTCCATTGTTTTTCCGAGGTCCTGGATCATTTTCACTATCATTATTCTGAATTCTTTTTCTGGAAGGTTACCTATCTCCACTTCATTTAGTTGTTTTTCTGGGGTTTTATCTTGTTCCTTCGTCTGGTACATAGCCCCCTGCCTTTTCATCTTGTCTGTCTTTCTGTGAATGTGGTTTTTGTTCCACAGGCTGCAGGATTGTAGTTCTTCTTGCTTCTGCTCTCTGCCCTCTGGTGGATGAGGCTGTCTAAGAGGTTTGATGGGAGGGACTGGTGGTGGGTAGAGCTGACTGTTGCTCTGGTGGGCAGAGCTCAGTAAAACTTTAATCCACTTGACTGTTGATGGGTGGGGCTGGGTTCTCTCCCTGTTGGTTGTTTTGCCTGAGGCAACCCAACACTGGAGCCTCCCTGGGCTCTTTGGTGGAGCTAATGACAGACTCTGGGAGGGCTCACACCAAGAAGTACTTCCCAGAACTTCTGCTGTCAGCGTCCTTGTCCCCATGGTGAGCCACAACCCCCCCCCCACCTCTGCAGGAGACCCTCCAACACTAGCAGGTAGGTCTGGTTCAGTCTCCCCTGGGGTCACTGCTTCTTCCCCTGGGTCCCGATGCACACACTACTTTGTGTGTGCCCTCCAAGAGTGGAGTCTCTGTTTCCCCCAGTCCTGTCAAAGTCCTGCAATCAATTCCCACTAGGCTTCAAAGTCTGATTCTCTAGGAATTCCTCCTCCCGTTGCCAGACCCCCAGGTTGGGAAGCCTGACGTGGGGCTCAGAACCTTCACTCCAGTGGGTGGACTTCTGTGGTATAAGTGTTCTCCAGTCTGTGAGTCACCCTCCCAGCAGTTATGGGATTTGATTTTACTGTGATTGCGCCCCTCCTACCATCTCATTTTGCCTTCTCCTTTGTCTTTGGATGTGGGGTATCTTTTTTGGTGAGTTCCAGTGTCTTCCTGTCGATGATTGTCCAGCAGCTAGTTGTGATTCTGGTGTTCTTGCAAGAGGGAGTGAGAGCACGTCCTTCTACTCTGCCATCTTGGTTCCTCTCGGAGCTCCATTTTTAAAGACACTTTTTTTTGAACCTTAACCCAGTGAGACGTTTTTCATGACTCCTCTGTAAAAACCCTCTACATTCTCATGATCTCATGTTTGTTTGAGAGGAGATAGGACCCAGTGCTAACTCATCCGTCCCTTCAGGTTCTTCTTTCCAACAATTTGTATAGAATGAAGAGAGGAAAGGGTTTTTAACTGATGGACTGAGTTTATTAAATACAGATGCAGTAAAGCCACAGTTAAAAACAAAGAAAAATACTGCGGTTTGCAGGCAGAAGGTAAGGAAACATGGAAGATAGATGTCAAAGGGAGCATTTTGAGTTAGAAGGAAAACCTGCCAGTGAGGAAAGAAGATGGGTAGGTTGCAAGATACAGAAAACAAGCTTTTCAGACATCAGCATCTTCATTTCTTTGTCTTTAAAGAAGCATCATGATGCTCTGAAAGGGCAGGGAGACCAAACAGCCACCACTGGTACCCATTTTGCACCAGATGCTAAATCTCTGGGCACTGGGCAGACACTCCCAGTAGGTGCCCAGATTATAATAATTAAATTTGTTGAGCCCTTCGGTGTGCCAGGCACTGTACTAAGTGATGATTTATATAATAATCATCCTGTTTGATCCTCAGAACAACACTCCAAGGTAGGTGATGACGTCCCCATTTCAGAGATGAGCAAACTGAGATTTAGGAAACTTGCTTCTCATCCCACAGCCGGCAGAAGAAGGAGCAGGTCCATCTGGCTTCAAAGCCCACACTTTTTCCAGACGGCTGTGTCACCTTCACAAGCATCAGATTGTACTGTGAACTGATTAATTAGTTGAGCATAATGCTCCCCAAAAACATGATGTAGAATTGCTGTTGTTCTCCTAGTACTGACGAAAAAAATTAATTCAAAATAATATCAGCGAAGATGGAGTCAGCTCCACTTCCACTTGATTTTATTCTTCCTTGATAGTTTTTTTTTTTTAATAAAAGCTATTACCATTGCCCTGATTACCCTTTGCCACCTCTGCATTTTCAACAAATCCAGAGTGAGTCAGGGAGAATGGTGGATGCTTCTGATGCTGTATTCCAAGGAATCCTAATCCTGCAGGTGTGCCCAGCCTAAATTAGATGTGGTGTGAATATTGCTAAAGGGCTAAAGGACCCAAGGAGAGCAGGGAGTACTGGGCTTGTCTGAGGATTCCTCTCTCCCATTCACTTGCAGAGAACATTATGAGCTGTCTCAGTTCTCTAGGGTGAGTCTCTCCCAGAAGACACGAAGGTCTCCTTGACCTTGCGTGGGTGGAAACTTAAATCAAATCCTCATTAATGGAGCTCTGGAATACAGTCCTAAGTCTTTCTCGATAACTTAAATGGTCTTATTCTGTAGGTGAATTAGTGCCTGGCATTTGGAAATGCTGATTTATCACATAATTGGCTTGGCTGTATTGGGATTTGTTTAATGGGGTTTGGTGGGTGCCTCTTCCTCCCTCCCTTCCTCCCTCCTTCCCTCCCTCCCTCCCTCCTTCCCTCTCTTCTTTCCTTTTCCTTTCTTTTCTTTTCTTTTTATTTATTTTGGCTGCATTGGGTCTTCGCTGCCACGTGCGGGCTTTCTCTAGTTGCAGCAAGCGGAGGCTACTCTTCATTGCGTTGCAGTGGCTTCTCCTGTTGCAGAGCACAGGCTCTAGGCGCACAGGCTTCGGTAGTAGTGGCACGCAGGCTCAGTAGTTGGGGCTCATGGGCTCTAAGTGCAAGGTCAGTAGTTGTGGCGCACGGACTTAGTTGCTCCGTGGCATGTGGGATCTTCCCGGACCAGGGATCGAACCCATGTCCCCTGCATTGGCAGGCAGATTCTTAACCACTGTGCCACCAGGGAAGTCCCTGGTGGGTGCCACTTTCCCGCTCTGGCTCCTTTGTCTCATTACATCGTATGTCATCACTTCTGCTTCAGCATTCACTCCATGGGGAAGGGTGGGGAGTCTCCCAGGTACCTCTTAGGTCTTGCCGTCCACATGGAACCATGAATCCCCTGTCTATCTCATTTACTTCTGTGTGTCTGCACCTAGCACACAATGCCTAGCACACCACAGGCCCTCAGTAAATGTTTGTTGAGTGGATGAATAAATGGAACTACTTTCCGTGCATTTTTGACTGTGATGTCCTTGTGCCCTTCCTTTGTCGCCACTGGATGAGAACGCGGCATTCATACGATCTCCCAAAGTGACTGTTTCTTCTGATACCCAGAGAGGACAGTGATCCAGCTCAAAGCCCCGAACAGGGGTTGTTCAAATGCGTTATCAGAGGTGAGACAAATGCGAAGTGACTTTTCTTTTTTTTTTATAAATTTATTTATTTATTTATTTTTGCTGTGTTGGGTCTTCGTTTCTGTGCGAGGGCTTTCTCTAGTTGTGGCAAGCGGGGGCCACTCTTCATCGCGGTGCGCGGGCCTCTCACTATCGTGGCCTCTGTTGTTGCGGAGCACAGGCTCCAGACGCGCAGGCTCAGTAGTTGTGGCTCACAGGGCCCAGTTGCTCCGCGGCATGTGGGATCTTCCCAGACCAGGGCTCGAACCCGTGTCCCCTGCATTGGCAGGCAGATTCTCAACCACTGCGCCACCAGGGAAACCCATGACTTATCTTAATGTTTAATAAAGCAAAACAGAAACAGACTCACAGACTTAGAGAATGAACTTATGGTTACCAGAGGGGAAGGGTGGGTGGGGGGATAGATTGGGCGTTTGGGGTTGACATGTACACGCTGCTATATTTAAAATAAAATGCCTAAAAAAAAAGTTAACATGATAAAAGAAAAACTGATTCTGTGAGAGGAAATACCGGAGTGTGGAGTTCTTGCTTTAGTTGCTTCCTTTTCCTCTGTCTTAATGAGGTCAAGTCCTATCCCAGGTCACCTAGAAGGAGGAGGACTCGTCCCCATTGCACGTGCACCACAGCATCTTTATCGGGCACCTACGGGATGACGTGCTACATTATCAAGGATTTTTCTCTAGAATTAAAGTTTACTCTAGAAATGCATTTGTCCTAAATTTGTTTCTGAGTTAATCATTTTGGTAGAAGCATTTTAATGAATTAAATGTTTGTATACTGATATTTATCATGTATCAAGATTTATTATAGTATTGGGTTGGCCCAAAAGTTCGTTCAGGTTTTCCCGTAACGTCGTATGGAAAAACCCGAACTTTTTAGCCAACCCAATATCATAGTGAGAATTTAGCTTTCTAAGCCTAGAAATCACAAAGGATAAGACTGAGAGATTTGGGTGAAAACACGAAACTTCTGTGTACTTAACACCTAAAACAAAAGATAAAACAATCAACTACAAAAAATGTTTCTAGCTAATGAAAAGAGTTAATGTCTATTATATATACAATAAAGAAAACATGAATACCCGCACCCCTGGGAACAACCTAATATTCCATCAGTAGGGAAATGATTAAGCGCATTATAGTAACAATAGTAACTACTACCATTTATTGAGTACCTACTATGCACCTCACATGGTTGTCTCATCCAACCCTCACAAATTCATCCATAACTGGAATGCAATGAAGCTATAAGAAGTATATTTTTTACACAGAACATGATCATAATATATAAAATAGAAAATATGTCATAAAACAATATCCAATTTATATAAGGAAAAAATATATACATAACCTGATAACATAAAGAGAGAAAGATAGAAACCCAACAGTGTGATATAAATCACAAAACAGTGGGTGATGTGATTCTAGGACGTAATTTGTTTTCTTAATGCTTATCTTTATTTTCCAATTTCTACAATGAAGAAGTTACTTTAAAATTTTATTCACATTGCAAACTCAACCCCTGTTTTTTTTAAAAAATGGATTACATGTGATCCTACCTCCTCAAGAAGTATATATTGAACATAATTTAAGCCACTTTGGATGTTTGAAGCTTATCATCATGGGCAAGAAAATCACCGTGTTTCTGAGCTAGGAAGGAATTCTACCAATGCCATCAAGGAACCACTGCGGTTAGCATTATTTGTCTTTACATTAACCTGTGACCGCTAGAACCTGCCTTTGCTCAGATGTCCCTTTGTCTTGGGATCAAGTGGCTCTTCGTAATAGGAGTGCACATCAAGATCTCCTAGGAAACTTTTTTAAAAATGTGTAACTGCCTTGACCGCTTGACTGGAGTTTTTGATGCAGTAGGTCTGAGGTAGGGCCTTGCAAGCTCCATATAAAACAAACACCAGAGCTTCCTTTTTATCTTCTTTGAGAGCCAGTGTTACAGTCAACATGTGTTCTGCTGCTGATATCAGCTGCCTTATTTTTCTCAGGTTATTTGTGTGAGGACCCAAGAAAGGCTTCTTCCTTCTGCCAGCACATTAGAGCAATCTTTCTCAAACTTGTTCGGATGATGAGATACCTCATCATCTTAGTCCTCCTTGCAAACTACAATGAAACATTGTGACATTTAATTCTCTTACAAAAACTAGGGACAATTTTATTAGCACTAAGTATGACCATGTTTTCTATACTGCCTCATTTTCTTACAAGTATTAGAACTCACTTGGATTAGCTCAAGGCAAAATGCAGAATGTATTATAAGAATAGAGGGGTAGTTTCTGGACCTGTGGGGCAGGAAGCACAGCCGCCCTCACAAGAGCCCTAAACCATGAGGTAGAAAACCAGCAGGAAGCGACACTCATTTTCTCAATCTCTTGTTTTTGACTTCTGCTTCCTGCCTCCCCCCACTCTTGGAGGCTGATGGCCACCTCTCAGCCCCTGAGTTTTTATCTCCTGAGTTGAAACAACCTGCAATGACTGCCTGCTGTTTCTTAGTCCCGCCTCTACATTCCTTAGAGAATCTGATTGGCCATATGTAAGTCAGGTGTTTATCCCTTGTCCAATCAGTTGAATCTTGGGGGGTTGGATCAGGCAGGATAAACATGACTGCCAAGGCAAAATCCCCAGGGAGGAAATAGGTGGAGGGAAACCCCAAACCTCCTTTATTTTATCTTATTTTATCTCTTAACATAAACTCCCCTTCCTGTACACCTTGAGACATGGTCCAGTATAACCAGCCATGTTATCAACAGCCACAAATTGTGTTCTGCATCCCTGATGGGAGAATATTCAGAGTCCTGTGAGCTGCAGTGGAGAGAGGCTCCTGGTTCCCAGGTATGACCACCTACCAGCTGCCATTTGTGGACTAAGCAATCAGGTTACATCACCTACAACACAAATTCCCCTTTAGAAAAAGGAATGTGGGATAGGAACCACCATGGCATCATGTCCAGTTGTCACCCATTGGTGTAGAGTGTATACAGCATCCTGAGGGCCAGAGAGAGAAAAGTGAACCCGGCTCTTTCAAACACAGGTATCAAAACCCACACACACTAACTTAAGCAAACAGAGAGAATCCATCACAAGGATCCAGCTCACTCTCAAAATCTCAGGGCAGACTTGGGGGGGGATGACTCTCAGTCTCTCTCTGGGCCTCCTATAGCTGCGTCACGTTTCTCTCTCTACTTCTCTCTATCCCAGGCCCTAACCTGGGGACTCTTCATAGGCTCTAAGATATGAATTCAGAGGAACTAGACATTCCTACTGCAGGGTTCTTTAAGTACCACTGGCGCTACATATAATTTTAGGTGGTACATGGAAAAAACTGTATTTTTAAATGGGTATTTACTTGACATTTATTTACTCCAATTTTTATTTATTTAAACGACACACACACACACACACACACAAAACCCTCTGTGATTCTTGCTCTCTTTGTTTAGGAGGAAGTTTAGTTAGAGTTTCCAAGTGCTGCAATTTATATAACAGTATTAGGTCCATGACCACTCAAGCTAAAGGTCGATATGGCCACATCACGGAGAGAGCTTCTGGAGACCCCAAAAGCCTCACCCAGATTTCCTTGGGAACGGAACTCATCACATTAATGGGCTTCTCTTGTCATCAAGAAATACTACGATCCTATTACGAATCTTTAAAAAAATAATTTTGTATCCATCCTTGAAACTAAAGAATGAAAATCACCTATTATCTCACTAACCAGAGTTAAGGCTTCCACTTTTGTGTGTTTCTTTCCAAACACTGTGTGTATGGTTTTCACAGAGTTGAGATGAAATATTTCTAAAATATGTTAACCCACTCTGTTGTCTCAGTAGGTAGAGTTTTTGTTTGGGATTCTGCATGGCCTCCAATACTGTTATGAACAACTGCAAGTACAGGAAGTATCAAAAATGGACCTCTCTCCACCCTTATTCAACTCACCCCCTTGGTGACTTTGTAAATGTCCTCAATAAATCTCTCATACACCTTGTTTCTTGTTAATGGCCTCCTTTTCCTGAAAGTTATGTATAAGAGAAATCCCAAGAAAGATAGAATGTCCATTAGTTGGGTTTCAGGAAATTGATCATTGATTTATCTCTATGAGTTACTAGATTGTTTCTGACTCAACAATTGGCTTTGAATGTATCATCAAGTTTTCTGTTTGAGGCAAGTGGGGAAAAAGTGCTGATTGTTTAGGCAAGTTTTGAGGGCTCTAGATGAAAGGCATTGCTATCACAGAGCAAAGTGAAGCCCTGTGTGATCAGAGCAGCAAGTCAACATCTGTGAGAACCTGACCATACAGCAGAAAAGTGGAAATCCGAGTGGGCATGATGTTCACAGAATTATTCAGAAGGGTTTGGAACATCTGCTTAAGGGAGAAAGTCCCAGAACCACATTCTTTCTTCTACCAAACAAACTTAATTTTTCTTTCCAGGGGAGGCAAGCAGTGCAAACAGTCCCCAAATTGTGTGTATTTGGCTTTGACATACAGAATGGTTTCTTCCCCCCCAGCAAATTTCCTTCTCTGATAGATATATATACACCTGACTAATTATGCAGCTCTGGAATTTTTTTGAGCTGCTGTTCTATTAGCACATTACCTAGGGCTTGGTTTTCTCCTGCCTTTCCCTTTGCAACTCAATATTAAAATTAATTTGCTTTTTCTGTGTTAGGAAGTACCTAAGGGCTTAGATAAAGTTTCTTTGGCATTAATCCCACTTTGGTGTAAATAGTGTAGATAATCTACACCTGGATAAATAGGGACTGGCCACAGTCAGAAAAGAACAAAACTAAAAAGAGCTTTATTTAAGAACCCTGATGCAAGGAAGTGAGTTCACTTTACTTTCTTAAAACTCCAGAATAGTTGCCACGGGTGCATTTCTGTGGCTTAATTTTTTGTCATTGGCGCATTCTCAAAGCTCAGTGATGTTTGACCCTAATGGAGTCTGAACTCAAAGTAGATACTGCATAATGAAATTACACTTAATAAACCGCTTTCTAGGGAATTACCTTGTGGTCCAGTGGTTAGGACTCCGCGCTTTCACTGCCAAGGGTCCGGGTTCAATCCCTGGTCGGGGAACTAGGGTACCGCAAGCCATGCAGCGTGGCCAAAAAATTAAAAATAAATAAACTACTTTCTAGCTAGTACCTGTGACCTCCAGGACATAAGGCTTTTCTGTTTCCTGGAGAGAAAACTGCCTACTTTGTAGAAGACAAGGCCTAATCAGCCTCAAGGTTATTAGGCAGGCATCTTAAGTGTGAAGCAGTGGATTGAACAAAGGAAAACAATAATTTTATCCAATTAGTAGTGGTTATTTTTGTAGCTTTGATTTGTACACGTGAAACAGTGGAATGATTTTGAAAAATATTCTGAAGATCTGCAACTTATAAAATTGTATTTGCATCTTAGGGTAGCTATTTGACTCCTGCAGATGCCCTGCATGCTTTACAACTAAGCGGGCTGCAGCTTATCTGTGGATTTACCCCTTGCAAGATGCTTCACTCCTCTGTATCTTAGTTTCTCCATCAGTAACGGGGTGATAATAATCACAGCTCACGGAGTTGTGCTGCGGAACGAAGGAATGACATAGGCAAGGCGTTTAGAACCATGCTTTTTCACTGAAGTCACTCCCAGTACAAAATGGGCACGGGACTCTTTTTCTGAGATCTTCATCATAAGTCCCAGCCTGTCTCTACTCTGATAGCTTGTCCTGGATCAGTGATCCCAGTGAGGGTGTCTTGTCCTTTGCATGGTAAAACCAGTACTGAGACAAGGGAGGGGGGGTCTCATCTTCAGGAATGGCCCATTGGAGTGAACTCCTCTGCAAATATGGGGGTGCTCCATTAATTCTGGTTGAAGGTGGAGACGTACACCTGTGGTGGGGTACAGGTGACTGTAGCCACCATCGCAGAGAAAGCTCATTGGATGCCAGACTCAGCACATAGCTCTTCCACTTACTGGAATATCTTCACCTGTGGATGAGAGAAAACTGAGGCTTCGAGGGGTTAAGTAAACATCCTGCATGTGCTCAAATGCCTCGTGACAAAGGCAGGACTCCATCCTGGATGATCGGATTCCAGGAGTCGTATAATCTCAACCCTGACTGCACACGGCCACGCTCAGAACGCTGTCTTCTCACCTGCCCCGATCCTGGTTATCGGAATCAATTACATAAACAGTATCTTCTCTCCTGGGTCCCTCCCCCAACCCCTGTGAAATTCCTTCCCTTATCTATATATAGCCCTTGGGAACTGGAGCCTTTCTTGGAGCTTCTAAATGAGTATGGTGTGTTTTCTCAGATGTTCACACTAAGTTTCCATCTCTCTGCTGGTTTCTGTTTTCCGGATTTCTAGTCGAATTGGAAAGCTTTAATCTACCGTGTTAGAACATTAGAGTTTGAGGAATTTTGTGTTCGTTAACACTTCGGGAATTTTAATGGCAACTTGGGTGATTTTATCCAGGAGCTTTTCCCATGAAAAATAATGCAGGTATTTTTGGAGATTGAAAAATACATGGGAAGTTAGAGCACCCTCTCCACACCAAGGAGAAATAGGTGTCTTTTTCCCTCCCTTGGGCCAGAGAGACCTGTAAGTGCATCGTGTCCCTCCGAAGACTTCTCTTTTCTTCTTCCGTTCTCCCTAGGCTAAGTGAAGCATGGATCTTGTCCAGATGCTTGAGATCAGCCTCTCAGCTTCCTTGAAAGCTACCCCGTCTTTATCTCTGCACGTTTCTGGCAGCCAGGAGTCAGCCCTTTTGTCCACTTGCCATCCTCCATTCTTTCTCTGCTGATCTTTCCCCTTTCTTCTGACAAACCCCTTACTTTGCTCCTGTGCCCAGTTTTCCTTCAACATCAGTTTTCCTCTTCTTGGCAGAACCTCCTAATCTTGCTTCTCCTCTAGGACCGGAGGAATGAGAGCTTTGCTCAACCCCCCATGCCTTCTCCTTTTCATGCTGTTTGGCCCCCTCCCTGCCTTCTCTATGGGTGTCAGGAACTGAGTCATTTTGGGACTTTCTCTCTGGACCCTTTCCTCCCTGAAAGCAGTAACATTATTTTCTATAGAGACTATCTCAAATCCATTATTCTACAGGCCTTTCTTTGATGAGTTTCGGAAAACACAGATTGTCAGAAGCCTGTTCTCTCTCCTGACACAGCAGAAGCACCCAGCCGGCAACAAGTCACACTGCCCTCGTTGCAACATGTGTGCCCATGTTTGGGGACTCTGTGACTTGCTTGATAATTTTATCTTTTAAAAAATGTCCCGGGGAATCCCTCCCTTTATGAGGCGTTGTCATCTTAAACTTGGGGATTGACTACTTTCCAACTCCATCTTGCTATTAACAAATAGTAGGGTGGTGGGGTTGCGTTCAGCCATACTCCTACGACCTTCAGTAATACTGTTCCTTACCCACACTGGTCTCCCTTCTGGTTTTCCAGTCTTCCACGCTCCTTCCTGCTTCCGGCCCCTTTGGACTCACCTTTCCTTCTCTCAGCTCTATATGAAACTGGGTGAGCGTCCTTCAGCCTCACCTGAGGACATGCTAGCTTCTATTACCCGCTCTGGGAAGTAGCCCTCCCCTCATTTACCTCCTCTCTAGCCCTTACCTGAAATGATGGATGTTAGAGGCGAAGCTGTCACTTGATTTTCACATGCAGGGTAAAGCAAGTGGCAGAACAACCAACATTTGAGCAACACAAGTCCCTATTCTTTTGTGGGGACACCCTGTGGGGACAGATTAGGCGCCACCCACCCTGTGGTCCTGAATCGTTGTCGTTGAGGGTGATGGTGTATTAATGGGCTTAGCATCTCAGGCACTGGGTCTTTAGGTACAAAATCCATTGCCTTCCAGAATCAAGGAAGTTATTGTTTTTTTCTTCTTGTCAATTTTCTTGAAGTCCCTTGAATCTAATTGCAAACAGACAAGGACAGGCAGCAGTTTGTGTCCTGAGAGAGCCAGGAACAAGGGCTCCATTTATTTTGTAATTTGTAATTTCTTTGTCTCCAAGGAAAAGATCCTGGGTAAAAAAAAAAATCATAATTGAGAGTCCAGCAAAGGTTTTGTGCTTCCTTGTGAAACTACATTATGTTACAAATTATTCCCCAGGGCCTTGGTAAGAGCAGGGGCAGAGAAGGAGGTTTTCAGTGGAGGCGAGGTCTCCAGATGGCTGGGCAGGCTATGTGGGCGGTGCTGGGGGGCAGAAAGCCAGTCCTGGTAGGGGCTGGATTCTTGGGTATCTGGTCCTACTGATGCAAGTTACCCCATGACCTTGGCCACTCTACCTCCCTGGGTTTCAATCCTTTATCTAAAAAATGAGGCAGTTCAATCAGGGCATTTTTTCTTAGCTCTGTCATACCCAATAACTTCCTTTTTATGTCAGAAGTTTTCTTATGGTACTAAAATGAAACTTTAACAAATAAGATATTCCTTTACTATCCTGAAATGAGATTGTATAAACAAAATAAGCTGTCTGTACACATAATTTCAAAAAAGACAGTATATTGACTTAATTTTAACATAAAGAAGAAAACAAAGGAAAATATAGTAAAATGATATGTACGTTAATAAATCCATTCTAGGGTCTGATTCTGATGAAATAGTCTGGTGCTACACCTCCAGGTAGACCGACAGGTATGCTGTACTACACACAACGGCACTGCCCTCCGCAGTGGGATAATCTGAGATGGTGTGTTAGAGTTCTCCAGGGAAACGAAACCAATGGGGGAGAGAGACAGAAATAAGAGGAGATTTATTATAGGAATCGGCTCATGTGGTTATGAGACCAAGAAGTCCCACATTCTGCTGTCTGCAAGCTGGAGAACTAGGAAAGCTGGTGGTTTAACTCAGTCGGAGTCCAAAGACTTGAGAACTGTGGGGGCTGATAGGGTTAGTCCCGATCTTGGTCCAAAGCCTGAGAACCAGGAGCCCTGATGTCCAAGGGCAGGAGAAAATGGATGTCGCAGCTCCAGCAGAGGGAACAGATTCTCCTTTGTCAGCCTTTTTGTTCTGTTCAGGCCCTCAGCTGATTAGATGATGCCCACTGCTTTGGTGAGGGTGATCTTTACTCAGTCTACTGATTCAAGTGCTAATCTCTTCCAGACACATGTTCATAAACACACTGAAAAATACTGTTTTACCAGCTCTCTGGGCATCCCTTCACCTAGTCAAGTTGGCACATAAAATGAACCGTCACTTACGGTGAACAACTCATAGTAATACTTAAAATCAATGTTGACTCTTCCTTCAATTTATACAGCGGTTGCATTCCTGGAAATTGCAGTGTATGTAAAAATGGTGCCCCTCAAAAGGGTAAACAAGAATTAGGTTCTAAGTTCAGATAAATCCAGACAGGTTTTCTGTACCCATGAATATCCAGCGGGATGTCTGAAAGTCTGCAGGAGGCAGGATGCTTCTTTAATGTGTTGACTGTCCTGTACATTGCAGGATATCAAGCATTTCTGTTCACAGCCAAACCACCTATTTCCTAAATGCTCTGTGAGGGCAGCACTACCCTGTTGAGACTCTGTCTTCCATGAACCCAGGATATGCTGCTAAAACTTGGATGTGCACACGTTACCTGGAGGATCTCATTTAATACATATGATTCATCTGCTCTGGGTTGGGCCCAGGATTCTGCATTCCCATCAGGCTTCCAGGTGCCACTGCTGCTGCTGGGCTGGGACCACACTTTGAGTAACAAGGACCTACAGGATTCCCATGGCACTAAGCTTCTTGCACTAAGCTTCTGTAGATTCAGGGCGTGGCTCCCCAAAGTGGGGTGTCTTTGAGAACCACCTGCTATCAAATCTCCTGGGGTGTTTTCAAAAATGTACGTCCCAGAGCCTCACATGGACGTCTTGAATCAGGAACTCCCTGTTTCTGCATCTTAATAATTAATTCCCTGAGTGTGGCCTTAAAATCGCTAACATTGAAAACCCCCAAGTACATATCTTGACATCTCTGGATCTTGAGGATCTTTGTGGAACAAAGCCCTGTTTCTCCAACAAAATCTCAGATGTGGCGCGAATCAAAAAACTGTCCTAAAATATCATATGATATCACTTATATGCAGAACCTAAAAAATGATACAGCTGAACTTATTTACAAAACAGAAACAGACTCACAGGCTTAGAAAACAAACTTATGGTTACCAAAGGGGAAACATGGTTGGGGGGGGGGGATTAATTAGGAGGTTGGGATTAACATATACACACTACTATGTATAAAATGGATAATCAACAAGGACCTACTGTATAGCACAGGGAACTCTTCTCAATACTCTGTAATAACCTATATGGAAAAGGAGTCTGAAAAAGAATAGATATATGTATAACTCAATCACTTTGCTGTACACCTGAAACTAACACAACATTGTAAATCAACTATACTCCAATATGAAATAAAAATTTAAAAAAACAAAAACAAAACTGTCCTGGTTCATCAGATAGCAGTTGGAAAGTCAGCCACTCATCAGAAGTTCTAGAAATCTTCTATTTCTTGACTGGGCGGTGGTTACACAGATGCTCAAGCCTTTTGCGCACTTACTCACTTTTTTCTGAATGTATGCCACATTTCACATACCGGTAAGACCTCTCCTCGGTGGCTTTCATAGATGTGGTCGCTTAGCCCAGGGAAAGCAGGAGGGGGATTGTTATTTGCTATTCAAGCCTAGTTATCCTTTATTTCCCAGCTGTGCCCCTTTTCTGTTGGTTTCACTTATTCTAAGCTGCTGGTGGGAGAGGGCAGCGTGGGAGGCACAGTGAAATGTTTCCTTTTGTCCTGAGACCAAGCAGAGAGCTGTTGACCTGCTCTACTTTGGAAAAGGCCATCGGGGGCATCTGGAGAAGGGGTCGAGTCTTTCTCTTTCTGGATATAGAGAAAGACTCCTCTCCCTCCTCTCCCTCCTCTCCCTCCTCTCCCTCCTCTCCCTCGATGCAGCATCTCTGCCCTGGTGGCTCAGCCACGATAAAGCCACTTTCCCTCTGTACTGGCAGGTGGTTACCATGAGAGTATTACAGCTAAACCTTCTGAGAACATTTTTACCTAAATAAGGCCTCTGATCTCCTCAGATGAATTACCCTCTCTGGTGATTTCCTGGCTGCACCCCGTTGGTGGAGCCCTCGTGGGTCGCTGTGTCGTGTTACAGATGCTGCAATAGACTCCACTCCTGTAGGGGTCTAAAGGGGGGAGGCCAGAAGTTCAGCAGCTTGGGGCTGGCCACGCCTCTGCCTTGGCCCATTTCTGGTGCCCATGTCTCTGCCCCAAATCCTATTCTGCTTGTTCTGCTTTGCTCTTGTGCCTTGTCTTTTGTTGATCTTCTACGGCTGGCTGCACAGCCGACTGCCATCCCATACAATTCCAAGAGTGCCATTTACACTGCCTTGTGGGCAAGGCAGTGCTGCTGGGGTACAGGCATCAAAAAATCAAAGCCCCCTGCCTTTTTTTTTTAAATGAGGCAGGTCATTTGACCCATTTGACCCCATTTGTTCTTGCTTTGCCAGACCATGCATGTGAAGTGAGCTCAAGCATCCAGAAGAACTGGATGGGCAATACAATAGATACTTCTGGACAGTACGGCATTCCTGGAATATCTGAGAAGAGCTGCTCAATTCTTCCGTGGCTTACCCAAAAGAATATGAATTATCTGTTTTTATCCAAGTTATCAGTAAATGTTATTAGTAGAAATATCCAATGCAAAATGAAACTGGCAACAGTTAACACTGAACATAATAAAATGTTACAAATGAGAAACTCATTTATTTGTTGGTAAGTTTGAAAAGTACAAAACAATTGAACTGGGAAAAAATAGGTATAATAGGAAACACCTACACAAAATAAAACCAGCGGAAGGAAACATGCATGCACATTTAAAACTGATTTTTTTTTTCCCTCAGTGGCATTTTTCACAGAAATAGAACAAACAATCCTAAAATCTATATGGAACTACGAAAGACCCTGAATAGCCAAAGCAATCTTGAGAAAGATTATATATAATATTATACAAATACTGAACCATTATGTTGTACACCTGAAAGTAATACAATGTATGTCAATTATACCTCAACTCAAAAAATAAAAATTGACTTTTTTAGTCAGAGGAATCAACCTTGGCACAATCTGGATATGCAGATTTTGACCCAGGAAATTGCTGTTGATTGAAATGCAGTCATCAAAGCAAACTCAGATTGTCAGAAGCCATGATGGACAGCATTCATACAGACAAAAGTAATTGAAGAACCATGTATTTTTGGTAATATTTTAGCAGGAAAAACTCCTGTTGAAAAGAATATTTTAAATGGGAAAAACATGGTAATAGTTTAACAGCACAGAATGGAAAAATTGTTGAGGGATTAAAATGGTTTATGATGGAATTCACTGAGGAAAATATAGTTTCTCAATGAAATTTCTTCAGGTTTGGTAAAATTCAGATTAAAATCTACATATTCTTAAAGACAGAACAAAAAAATGTTTATAAGGGCAAAGCACCAACTGGGTCAAATAGAGTCTTCAAAAATGGTGGGTGGGGACAAATGAGACCTGATGACTAGATGACTAAATGCCATTTTAGATTGGATCCTGGGACAGAAAAAAAAAAAGGATGGTGGTGGAAAAATTGGTGAAATCCAAATGAAGTCTGGAGTTCAGTGAATAGTAATGTACCATTGTTGGTTTTTCAGGTTTGGCAAATGTATCATAGTAATATCAGATATTTATATTAGGAAAAACTAGGTGAAGAGCATACAGGAACTTTCTGTATTATCTCTGCAACTTTTCTGTAAGTCTAAAATTGCTCCCCAAATATGGTGGGCTCAAAATGGCCTGGACCAGAGGAAAAAACAACCCAAACTTCCCATTGCAGCTCTCCCATGAGCCTTGCGGCTCACTTCCCGGTGGAGCCCTGTGGTTGTGCTGCATTGATTTCTTTCTAGGGACTTGTACCTAATGCCACGCCTGCCCTCAGCACCCGTGAGCTCATGGCCAGCCTCTGGCCTCTCCGCACAATGCTCTCCTCCTCCTTCCAGACAGCCTTCTACTGCTCATCCTGGAACCAGCTCCCTTGGACCTCCCAGTGTGTAGACCTAGCACTCCAACTTGGCCAAATATTGCAATCATCTGAGAAGCTTTAACAATTTCTGGTGCCTGGCTGCCACCCCCAGAGATTCTGATTTAAGTGGTCTGGGGCATGGCCTGGGCCTCTGGATTTTAAAAACCTTCCCAGGGGCTTCCCTGGTGACACAGTAGTTAAGAATCCACCTGCCAGTGCAGGGGACACGGGTTCAAGCCCTGGTCCGGGAAGATCCCGCATGCCGCGGAGCAGCTAAGCCCGTGCGCCACAACTACTAAGCCTGTGCTCTAGAGCCCGCGAACCACAACTACTGAGCCAGCATGCCACAACTACTGAAGCCCACGCGCCTAAAGCCCACGTGCCTAGAGCCCATGCTCCGCAACAAGAGAAGCCACTGCAATGAGAAGCCCGCGCACCGCAATGAAGAGTAGCCCCAGCTCGCCGCAACTAGAGAAAGCCCGTGCGCAGCAACAAAGACCCAATGCAGCCCAAAACAAATAAAAATAAAAATAAATTTATTAAAAAACAAAAGACCTCCCCAGGTGATTCTAATTGCAGCCAAGTTTGAGAACCCTTGGCGTCACCTCACCAAATCCTATTAGTCCTTGAAAAGCCTAGTGAAGCCCTGACTTAATTACAGCAGCCCTTCCTTGTCCTCTGGACCATGGAGGTTAACATGCTCCTTCCAACATAGATGACTGCATATGTACATTGCACCCACTCTGCTTTCATATATGTTAATTAGCACCCTGTGGGCAGTTTTGTTGCGTATTTCTTTGCATCTCTACCACCAGGAGGTTCGTGCTCCTGATTCTCAGGATGTTCTTGTGAGTCATCCTGAGAGTGAGGAATAAATTGCTGGTTTCTCTTCTGGAAGCAGATGGCCTTGACTGTCCTGAGGGACTTCATTGTTAGGTAAGCACTGGCCTCACCGTGTAGCAGCCCACAGTGCCTGTTTCCTCTTCTGCGGGTGGCCCTTATCCCTGATGCAGTTGCTGGTCCTTCTCTGATCACTTCCTTTGCAGAGCAGAGACTCTCGGGTGCCCTCCGAGCGTGGCCTGGGCAGAACCTGCTCTCTTCTTTGCACTTAAAGCCAAAGTCAGGTCAAAATCACTTGACTCCCACTAATTCACTGCACATTCTGAGAGAGGTTGGGACCTGGGACCCTTTGCTGCAGTGCTGCAATGCTTGCACCTGGACAAACATCTCCTCGAGCTACAAATTACAGAGAAGCTATAAGGGACTAAAAATAATTTGTCGGGGCAAATTCTGCACAAAAGATACAAAAAGACCAAAAAAACCCCCCAACTGCCTCTTCTGAAGAGCTGGGAGCAAAAACAGGGTGTCCAGAGCAAAAGCAGGGTACTGCACATGCCCCCTGCACTCAACACCACCAGAGGGGTGGGCAAAACACCTAAGCCACCGCTCCAGCCCAGCCCCTCGACACACCCCTACCCTCACCCCATGTAAGGAACCCAGCAGCCCCCTCACAGGGAGAGAGCAAGGGAACATGTTACTTGTTTCGCTCCCTCCTGCGGCCACAGGGGCCCCAATAAAGCCTTGCCTGAATTTCTTGTCTGGCCTCTAGTCAATTTCTATTGATTGCGGAAGGCCAAGAACCCTGGTCAGTATCAATTCCAGTGTCCAGGTGGAATTATGCCTTTGAAATATTGGGTCTGGGCTGGGATCTGGTCTCGTTTCAGCCCCTGAATGTCAGTATTCCCAAACACAGAGAGGAGTTGGGGGATTTTTTGTTTGCTTCTTGATTTTTTAATAGCAGCAGTTCATGGACTCTACCCTAGACCTTCTGATTCAGAATTCAGAATCTGAAGGGTGACAGCTGGGAATCCGAGTCTTCCTAAGTTCCTCAGATGATGCTGGGGGAGCCAGCCCACTGCTGCTGGTTTTGGGCTCCACTGGGAACTGCATCAACCCAAAGCATCAAGGGACTGGTTCGGAACTCAGGGCTCCTCGTGAAAATCTCCTGGAATTTACAAAGACATCAGGCCCAAGCCTTATCCCTGAAGAGGTGGCTAGGGAAGTTTGCAGGTAGTGGTGAACATCTGAGTGGTTTGTAAACTCCCCAGGTGATTCAAATGCGCAGTCCTGATCTGATGCCGGGATCAGCAGACTTTTTCTGTAAAGGGCCAGTGAATAAATATTTTAGTCTACATGGTCTCTGGTACAACTGCTCAACTTGGCCATTGTGGTGTGGAAGCAGCCAGGGATGTTATGTAAACGAATGTGCATGTGCAGGACTGTGTTTTAGTAACACTCTATTTGTAAAAACAGCAGGCTGATGCAGCTCACGGGTCATAGCTTGTCCACCCCTGATAGAACCACCTGGGGAGCTACAAAATCATCTTGTCCCCCAGGGCCAATTAAATCAGATTCTCCATTGGGGGTGCCCAGGCGTGGGTATTTATGAAAACCTCTTCAGGTGAGTTTTCAATCAGCCGGGATTAAGACCCACAGCTGTAATACTATGATTGCACACATCATTCTAAAAGTCTTGCTCTGACACGATGTTTAGTCTGCTGCAGAAGATTTTTTCTCTCTTTGTATGTTTGTTTGCTTGATTTTTAAAATTTATTCAAATAGAAGTATTCCAGGCATACTGTTCTATGCCTGCCTCTCCCTGGACCACAATTTTTTAACGAGATATGACATATATGCAGTCAAGTGTACAAATCTTAAGTGTACAGCTTGATGAATGTAAAAACATTTATTGATTGTATCCTTCTTCACATATATTATAGCCATGTAACCACCACTCAGATCAAAGTATAAGACACTCAGAGAATCCCTGTTTCCCTTCCCAGTCAGTACCCTCCTGATGTTTTTTTGAAGCCTGCTTTGAAATCTTTGTTCTCTCGGAATAGGTTTCACTAAGTCATGGGTATTTGGCGCTTGCTTTGCCCACAGATCTTCTTGGCATTACAGGGGTGAAAGCAAGCATAGGGTGTGCCTGGCATTTTCCACTGTACATTTCGTTTCTGTGGCACACGGCACCCTTGGAAGGCAAGCTCTGCAGGCCCCATTGGCCCATGATCATCAGGGAACAGGGAGGGCTTTCAAGCAGGCCTGGGCTAGGTGAGCTCACCACACTTGCATGGATTCTGCTGGGAAGGTAACAACAAGCCCGAGTAGACAGCTCATTTCAGCACAGCAGGCAGCTTGAGCTTCATGTTCGCGTGGTTCCCTTGCCCCTCACATCCCAGGGAAGCCGTGTACAGCAGGCCCAGGTGAACGCTGCTCCCCCTGTGGGCCTGTGTTCCAACTGAGGAAACTGAGCGCAGGAAACCCCTAGTCTTATAAGGGACTGCAAACAAATGTGCTCAACGTCTTTCCCACAGGGAGACATTAGCTTTATTTTTTTTTTAATTGTGATGAAATTCACATAAAATTTGCCTTTTTCAAACGTACAGTTCAGTGGCCTTTAATACATTCACAACGTTGTGCCACCACCACCTGTATCTAGTCCTGAAACATTTTCATCACCCTAAAAAACAACTCCATCCCATTGTCACCCCCAGTCAGCCCCTCCCCTCAGCCCCTGGCAACCACCAACCCGCTTGCTGCCTCTATGGATGAATCTATTTAGGATAGTTCATGTAAAGGCAGTCATACAATATTGTGACCTTTGGGGTATGGCTGCTTTCATTTAACATAATGTTTTTGAGGTTCACCCGTATTGTGGTATATATCAGTGTTTCATAGTTGATGGACGTTTGGGTTGTTTCTACCTTTTGGCTATTATACATAGTGCTGCTATAAACTTTCATATATAAGTATTTGAGTACTTGTTTTCAATTTTTTAGGTATAAATTGAGGAGTGGAATTGCTGGGTCATGTGATAATTCTATGTTTAACTTTTTGAAGAACCTCCACGCTGTTTTCCACAGCAGCTGTAACATTTCATATCCCACCAGGAAAGTACCTGGGTTCTAGTTTCTCCATATCCTCACCAACACTTGTCATTTTCCATTTTATTATTGCCATCCTAGTGGGTATCTCACTGCAGTTTTAATTTGCGTTTCCCTAATAACTAATGAGGTTGCATGTCTTTTCATGTGCTTATTGGCCACTTGTATATCTTCTTTGTAGAAATATCTATTCAAGTCTTTTATGCATTTTTTAAATTGTGTTGTTTGTCTTTTTGTTATTGACTTGTAGGGTTCTTCATGTATTCTGGATACAAGACCCTTATCACTAGACCCTTA